>NC_088979.1:155800440-156105897 GCF_963932015.1 Anas acuta
AAAAAAGAGCTTGGAAGTATTTTTCAACTGATGGAAACTACTGTTTTTTATGTAGTTACAATTAGTTCAAAATACTCCTTCCAAAATGCATCTCCCTGCACTTCCACACAATGAACTCCATTTGCCATCATGCCATCTGTTCTCCTGTCGTCTCTAAACCTTTAAAAAGTTCCTCAGAATCTCTTTTAGTTTCAATTAACCTGAGTAATTTATGTAGCCTGCACATGTTGTCATCAATCTGTGAACCCTCCTTCCAGATTGAACTATATGAGGTTGCTGACAATTAAAGAACATCATCACTTAGGCTTTACCATGTTACAAATTAACAACTTATTCCTACACTTTGCTTTCTGTCCCGATACCATTTTTCCTCAGACTGTTATGATAAGGAACATACAATATGGGGCTACTTAGTTTTCTTCTTAGACCTTTCTAGGGGAGACAATCTAAGCAGGTTACTGCATCACTTTCCCTTTATTCACCCATTTTGAAACACAAAGAATCTTATTACATTAAAACATTTCTTTTACAGGAGCTGGGATTTTCTATTCCTTTTATTGAGCTCTTAATACAGAGTTCCCACCTTCCTCCTATTGAGTGATTTAAACACAGATCTACTGACAACACAACAATAGAGTCAAGCTGTTAAGAAAAAATCTTTTTTAAACTCTGGACATATTCATTAACTCTGAAGACATGAATTAAGAGTAAATGTGTTAAGAGTTACTGCGTATTTAAGAAAATGAAGGGAACGCCATGATCACTGATTTTTTCCAAGTTATGAATACCTTGCCTTTACTGTAAAATTAACCTGAGTTGTAAGCTATATCCAGCCCAAAACTCTAGACCCTTCCACACAAACTGTAACTCTAGTATCCAGGTGATTTGTGAAGACCAGACACATTCCTCTGATATATATCAACATGCAAGTACAATCTTTCAATTCTTTACAATTTTGGAGAAATATAAATGCCTGTTAAATGCACATGCCTTTAACATATAATTTTTAAGACACCAGTAATACAGTACTTTGAATTTAGTAAGTAACTGGTAAAATGTAGATATCTTCACAACATTTGCAATGGTGAAACAAAACAAAACCCTTTGAAAGAAACTGCAATTTTTCTTTGATTTTAGTGATGATTTTCATGGGGGTTACTTAGAAAAAATGCAGTTGTAAATTGTGTGTAGTAAGTTTAATTCTTATAAAACTTTACTTTTGGTCAAAAGATATTGTGGGAATTAGAAAGAACTATAGTTATCAATAGTGAAACAATTGTGATGCACGTTCAACTGCAGCCTTGCTACAGATGTGCTGATAGGAAAACTCATGTAAATATTGACATGTTCTAATATGATTCTTAGATTCTTATACAGCTAGTTCTCCAAAGTTTCCTAGAATTACTCTTTTAAAAGAACAGACATTAAGTTGCCTGGCCTATCACAAAATTTTTTTGACTTCTGGAATTCATCCTATAGAAAATATATCCCATCACTGAGATTAGTGCAAATCTCCTCAAAAGTATACATTTTTCAATGTCTATACTCTAAAATTCCAGTAAGATTTGAGTTAGTGTATCATAAGTGATACAGTTCCTTATCAAGTGATACTTGTCAGTTTGCACAAGAAAAAAATTCTTCCTAATGCTGGAATTGTGCCATTTAATCTGAAATAAGTGATGGAACATGTAGGTTAAGAAGATGAAGCAATCATAGCAGATAAAGCCAAAAAGCACACCACAGTTGGACAACTACCACTTCAAACAGGTACAAATTCAACAGAAACTGAAGTAATGGTTTTGGGCACAAAACACGAGGGATTTGTTGCAATAGAAATAAACCAGTAGGCTAAAATCAGATTAACTTTATGTATGTCTCAGACCATTTGTAGAGGTCAACAACATTCTGTTGCAGCGTGAAATGACCAAAAGTGCTGCAGACAATCTATTAGTGGCAGGTATCTAGTTGATCACTAAAACCTGCATGTGAGATTTAAAAAAAAAAAAATGCTGATGAGAAAGAAAATGAAGAAAGAAACCAAGAAATTCACCCCATTTGATTTAAAGGACAAATGAAATCACTGAATTAGATATTTCTAATATAGTTACATAATAAAGCTAAGAGATACAGCAGAAAGCAGCAACAATTACTTCTACAAGAATTTCCTTTGATCTCAATAAGTATCTGACTCTTCCAAAAAAAGCACAAATTTCATTAATATATTAAGGAGGAAGAAGTAGTGTCACTTCCAGAGTGGCAGACCAATATTTCAGAGGGCTCTTCAGTTAGGTTATGTGCTGTGATCATATAAATTAAAATATTCCACAGAACAGGAGATTCCTTCTAATCCCAAAATGCTTAATTTTTTACAGACAAGATGAAATGCAGTAAACAGAGGTTATTCAAGAGATTAATTTTTGAAGTGGGTCTCAAAAAGTTGATAGGAAATAAAAATGGCCACTCAACAGACTACTAAGAACCTGTAGAAAACACCCACCAGAGATGAAGCTTTGAATGAGTGGAAAGAAACAGAGCAGTGAAAGAGAAACCTCACAGATTTTGGTTTTCAGAAGTGCATAACTTTCATTTTAAAGAGACTTAAATGCAGCTGAGGCCAGGAAAGGTGAATGAAGAAATTAGTGTAGAACTATTTTCTGTCTAAATGGGGAGAGAGAGAGAAGATGGAGAAATGCACAATCATTTTTAGATGTTTGCTTGACAATAGAAAATGAATTCCAGAAATTTTGGTCACAAGGGACAAAAACTTCTTCCATCTGTAGTAGAAGACAATTTATGGGGAATTACAAACACTGCTTGGGAATGGAGTCCAGCCTTCACCAAATTTTAAAAAACAAGATTTTCACTGATTTTACTAGTCTGAAAAGAGGGCTCTCACCAGCCAGCTTTACACTACTAATGGAACAAACACTGAAGAAATTTAACAAAACAGTTTGAAGCAGACTATGCTTATGGCCAGAATTTTAAAAGGACACTGATTTAGAGACTGCATGGCATATCTAGGGCACATTCTTTGCCAGGGATTATAATACAGAAGATCAAAGCAGCTTCAGCGACAGTATTTAAACTTACAGTTTATAAATAAGTTTCATATTTCCTTGAAAATAAAGAATATAATACACATCAGAACCATTAAAACTTGTGTCAAGTACAGCACTGATAGTTTTTGCTATTAGAATGGAAATGTAATCCACACACTGTGGAACCATAGTAATTTCAAAAAGACAGCAATTATGAATATTGGAGATCTTTTTACCTTTTTTAAATAACCACCAAAAAGATCTGTTTATTCGAGAACATTTTTTTTTTAATCCAAATGAAAAAGGGTGCCAAGCAGTGTTATACAAGCTTCCTAACTTCATTTGGTTGACTAATATTCCTATTCCTGCATGCTTCAAAGTTGTAACAAAAAAAAACAAATTTCAAGAAGATCTGACATGTAGATCTGTATCAGTTTAAAGAAATAATGCATAATGTTGTCTGCTCGTCATTTTCTGCAAAAGACAAATTTTGCTGACTTCACTTAATAACTAGCAAATGGAGGCTGGAAATTAGAGGTCTGGAGCATAGGACTTCTTTATAAAAAAATGTTAGCATGTTTAAATTTCAACATCCTTAAATTTCTATGCATTTCTTTTCATTTGTGATTTTTTTTTGCATATATTATTAATTTAAGTGTATCAATTCTGAGTCCTCACTGCCTTACTTCAGTCCATTATTTCAGTTTGAGCACAAAAGTCAGCAGCTCAGTATCCTACTCCCATTTTATACACAATTATGAAATCTCCATAAACAGAGGAATTTTTTGGATCAACATGAAACAAAGAAATAATTGACTGAATCCCTGAACACCCTAAAACCTCTATGTTTACAGGCATATTTCAAAATAATGAGCCTTGTACATCAGGACATTACTCTGAGATTTCAGTATGTTCTGAACACACTGTAAGCTCATTCTTTTGTCCAGGAGCAACTCTTACAAAGAGAGGTGCTGTGTGATTTGCACAGGGTTTATTCTTTATTTTAAATGGAAATAAATTGTCAGGACATGCACAAATTAGTTTCAGTCTGGCTAATATCACCAGGATAACCTTTTTTCAAAAGTAATTAAAGGTCACGTGTTACCAAACAGACCTATGAATCCACCAGAGATGATGTATCATACATAAACAGAATGCATATATTGGTTTGCTGCTACCTAACAAGTACAACGTAGCAAAGAAATTTTTATATTTTTTTCCCTCTGACTTCCATATTCAAATACAATGTATTTATTTTTTCAGGTATCGTCATAAGGTCTCTTTCAGAAAGGAAAAAACAACAACAGCAACAACAACAACAAAAGAATCACTAAGTTCTTCCTCAGAAAATGAGGAATGCACCATACCTGTCACTGAATTCTATGTTTCACACAGAACAAAAACACACAAAGAAAAAGCTATAGATCCAGTTGACAAAATGCTTTAAGATTATCCAACATAGGACTCAGATAAAGTTTTATTCTGAGGAAGTTCTATTGTGTCAAAGTATTCATTTATCCTCTGCCTTCCTTCTTTTGCAGTAAAGTACAGTGCGAATTCACACACAGATTATGTCTGTGCTGTAAAGGAAATACACAGTTGGCATATATTTCTGCACACATGTTATTCTAGACTGAACCTGGACATTCCCAGGGTTCAGCTATTCCTATGTTACACACAGACTTTCAAACCTCTTGGGCAGAAGGCTTGCACACCACTGTTAGACCTAAACTGCATACAAGTTTGTACACAAGCGCAGGCTGACATACAAAGAATACTTAATATGTATCACTGTTTTTGCATGGTGTGTGCTCCTCTGTATATATGTGTACATGGGTTAAATGGGATGAGATATATGGACTCCTTCCCTGTTTTCAGTAGTTGCAAGGAAAAAAAAAAAAAAAAAAGAAGGAAGTGCCATTCATGTATGAAGAAAGACACTACAAGACTATCAGTATATGTGATCCTGCCCACATCAGAGAGATCCCAGCCAAAGCAAATGCAGAATTCAGTTCCTATCACACAATAAATAAATAAATAAATAAATAAATAGACTTCATATACTTAAGATATTTCTAAAGCAAAACTTAGGGTGCTTCTAAACTTGTTAAAATATTTGTAATGAAGAGATAGTAGAGCAGACTGGACTAAACTTATACATGGTCTTAACTGTCAGTGAATTAAAGTCCTTAGAGCTTGGCAGCAGAATGAACGAAAGGCAGCAGACCAGCTGAAGACACTAGATGAGAATTTGTTTTCACTGAGACAGTTAACGTGATTGTGTTGAAGCTAGATTCAGTCACACGGATGACCACACTTGGAAATACCAAGTTACACAAATAGGTAGGACTGGCTGACTGATTTTTACAGACTTTGATTTGCAGACTCCTAAATCTTTGTGGAGGTTTAAAGGCTGGCATAATTCACAAACTGTGATTTTGGCCTTATGGCCTGAAAGGTAATCCCCCCTACATTCCTAGATTATGTGTCAGCCCCCTTTGAGATTGAACAAATAAACCTAGCAGTTTACTTAATTTGGTCTTAAAGTATGACTTAACCCAGAAGAGTTAAGATCTTCATGTGCATGGACCCAGTTCAGATTTGGAGCAACAGTAAAGTTATGATTTTTTTAATTTTTTTTTTTTCCTCTGGCACAATGCATAATTACTTATACAAAGTAGAATGGATTCAACAAAATGGAGTGGATAGTTAGACCCTCTTTAGAGACTTGAGTTCCCTCCAGAGAAAAGACTGGAATCTGGGTCTGTCTCAGTCTAGTGAGTGTACTCAACTAAGTTATTTTAGATTAGCCTTTTTCTACATGGACCGAATCAAGGCTAATCCACATTTAATCTCTGTAGACCACACACTCATCATTTTGTGATGGTTCAGACTAAACCTGGTAGTATTGGTCTGAGCTGGTCTGCAATCCAGCTGTGCTCCATGGCTGCCAGAACACACCCCTCTCTGACTCCCCATCTCCACAGCCCAAAACTAGTGGGAAGTCAATAAGGGTGGAGAGAATACCAAGATACTCAGACTGATTCCTAGAAAGTCTTCACTGGAACATTAAGAAACACCACATGAATGGCGGTTAAACAGGCACCAAATTGTAGATGTGAGAAGAGGTAGCTCTTAAGGCTTGGGCTAAATAGGACCTGGAAGATCCTGTACCTGATCTTCTCTATCCAGTAAGATTTGAAGCACTAAAGAAGAAAATGAAAACAAACAAACAAAACACCAAATACTGCTGTTCCCACATATTTACAAATGCTGTTTAACAGCAGCAAAGATTTAGACCTAGCAGGTGTCTGAAAGCAGGGTGTGCAGTAGACCTGGTTGAGAGATCCCTCCAGGAGTTCCCTGAAGACCTGACCACCATCAGTGCACAGCACTGGGCCTGCAGGGGGGAGCCTGCACCCGTCAGACTGCACCACCTCGTCTTGAAGTGTTGATCTGGAGGCTCAGGACTTTGCAAAATAGTATGTTCCAAAGCACAGCACTAGCAGTGAATACAAGTGCCTCCCTTAGGGGATACCAGCAGTGACTTCTTAAATTTGATGCTATTTTTGCCTTGCACCCAAACTTAAATCTGCTCCACATAGCAACAACAGCACAAGAACATGCATAAAGCAGAAAATTCCTAATTGGATTTAAAATGGTTATCCCACCCATCTACCTTGTGTAATTTAAACACTGTTTAAACAGGAAAAGCAACGAGTCATTCACTCAGTGATTATTAGATAACAATAGGAAATTAGGGGATAATTTATTTCCTGCGTTATTTTGATCCAAAGTGTTCATTAATCTAAACTCCTTAACTGTTTTTTATTTAGACTTACAGTAGAAATAATGTCTTCATTAGTGTATCTACTTCCATTAACCACCGTTATTATGCATGCTACCAGTTTTAATCAAATAAAATACCTAACACTTTTTATTGTTGTTGTTTGGAATGTATTTTTATTTTTCATTCTCATACTAATATAAATACCTGATACTTTTGCCAATAATTAAATACATCCAGCAAAGAAATCTATATTTTACAGCCTCCTAACAGTCAGTTATTTCAGTATCGATAATACTTTTGAATGTTGATTTTGCATATTTCCACAGGACTCAACACACAATGCAAACAACAGCCAATCTACTAAAATAATGAGGAAAACTAATCCCTCTCGACTCACCTTACATTGGTCCATCTCCTTTTTCTACAAGTGCACAGGAAAAAGAAACAAGCATTTGCAGTGTGTTTAAAAGGCTTATGAGCCTCAGGGTTGGCATACTGAAGATCAGGGAAAGAACAAACACTTTCATTTTCCTCTGTCAGCTCCCACACCACTCAAATGGAATGGCGCAGGGAGATTTTTCCTGCCTTGCTTCAAATAAATGGGTGTTGTGTTTACATACTGCATACTGAGCATTGCCCAACCTAAGCCAAGGGCTGTGTCTTGCCAACTCTTAACTCACGAACAATATGGCGATTACATGAGCCAGCATACCATTAAGTCACATAACAAAACTCGGAGAATGGCACTGTCAGCTTGCAGAGCTGTACCTGAACAGCTGAAATGTCTTGCACAGAAGGAGAAACTACACTTTTGTACAATGGCAGAACAAGGTCAGAAAGCAGACTAGGTCAGAAGACTCAATCTAAACAATATAGCCAAGTGCAATGTAGTTCGCAGAAATAAAAACTAACAGACACATAATATAGGGGGGGGGAGGGTGAGGGGGGAAGAAGGAGAAACCTTTACCAAATACTCCCCTACCCTAAAGTCTTCCAGGTTATCTGCTGTGTAGTCTCCATATGACAATTTGTGAAGAATAAACTGTCCAAGATGTCCTCCCCAACTGCCACTATCACAAACTGACCTCCCATAAGCAGAATAAAAACTCTGGAGAAGAGGAAAGAGACCTTATCCCATTACTCAAAGTGAATAGCGCAACATCCTCCAGGTTCCAGCAAGTTCTCTTTGTCTATCTGATAACCAGTTCTCTTTATCTGATGAGCAGCAGGTCTATGCTCACCACGAGCTCCAAGTATCTTCTAGTGCTTCATGTTCATTTTCTTGTAGAATGGGCAAAGTAGATTGAAGATCACAGCTTACAAATAATGGCTCTGCAAGCTCACACAAATATATCAAATATCTCCTTTGTATTTCTGTTTTAGCCCACCAATATAAGCCAGGAACAGGCAACTTGCAAACTAACTTTTTTTTTTTCAGGTAATTTTTTCCCATAATAAAGCCTACAGAGGCTCCCATAACAGTAACACAAACATACTCTGGACAGGACAACTTATGGAGATCATTTAACTACTAGCAATAATATGTGCATTTAGAGGTAAAAAGCCAAATTTAGATCTAAGACCCTTCTAGCACTGAGGTTTCTAAGAAGTTGTGCATCTAACCCACAGCTGAAGATCGAGTACACAACCCAAATACTGGACAGTCCGTAACATCAGAAACCTTCTGAGTTAGCCTCATGCATGATCTCTCCTTGCAGCATATTTCTCAGTAACTTAATCCTATTTAGATTGACTTTGAATCTAACAAAGAACAAGGAAATCAGAAACCTGCTACATGTTTTTGTAAGATTGTATCACTAGCTTCAGTCATCCTATTTTCAAAATGTAAAAAGCTGTCCAGACATCAGTGGTATTCTTGTGTTGTAATATTGGCATGCAAAATGACATAAACTCGCTTCCAATAATAGTCTTAATCACTAAGTATGCAACCCTGCAAATCCTCTCATACAAGTGATTCTTCAATAAGATTAATTCATGGGAAAAGTCCCATTGAAAAAAGACTTGTATGACTGGACCCTAAAAGTTTAATCGTATTTCTAAAGGCATTACCACTATACATGTATATATCAAGGAGGGGTTGGTATATTTAAAACAAGGGTTTATATAATTATCAGACTATCTACAATTTCAGAAAAAGATCCTGTTAGGACTGACACTCTTGGGGAGCATGCTTCTACAATTCCCCATGTCTATCTGGTTAAGACTAAAGTAAATAAACTGACCAAGCTGTTCACTTCTAGCCTAGCATTCAGCACTCACTCCTCTCTTTCAGCACTTCATTTGAACTAATGTATGACTCAGCTGCTCCTTCAGCTACACTACTTATATGTTTTCCCTGTGAAATATTACCTTAAACATCAAAATCCCTGATTTATTTCAAGCACTACCCAGGTATTACTAAATGTTTCCAGGTACAGTGAGGTAGAGGTTCTCACTTTCTGTAGCAAGTTTACTGCAGAATCTATGTCAAGAAATCTTATTTTCTAGCTTTCTAATCCTGATCTCTTCTCTAGGCCAGATATTGTTTGAGATAATAGGAAAACTAGCCACAGGAGAGCATGAAGATTCACTTTAATGTGCCGAGTGCCACAGCATACTAAAGTCCTCCTTCTTGTATCCACATCACTTGCTCTCTCTTTGTACAAGGGTCTTCATGATTTCAGCTTAAAATCTTCCTTGAAGTATCTCCTGCTCTGATCTCCCTGGAATGATTAATGGTTTGGTATCACATTTGTTTGCTAATCCTTAAAATGAAAGAAACAATCCTTTGGAAAGCTAGGAGTCTGTCACTGTCTCCAAAAAGTAGGAAGTGTAACTGCTTGAAGGCTGACAGATGCTTCAGCACCAAGACAAGAAGCTGTTCCACAGGCTACAGCTCCTGAGCCCCTGAGTCAAGCCATATGGTACTGAATGCCAGGACTGCACGTCTTTCCCAGTTTAGTGGGAGAGAGGGATTATTCCTACTTTGCTCTGAATTTGCAAAAGTACTCTGTTGGTTTTTGAAGTTTACAGTTCATAGTATAGTTCATGAAACGCTTGACTGCTTGCACTTGTAAATCTTCGTTTGCTCACTGAACAGTTTTTTCTTCTCTGAAGAAACAGCCCAGCATGCATGTTTCCGTGGGCTAATATAACATCTTACGACTTCACTGCTTCCACTCCAATATCAAGCGAATGTATAAAACTCAGCACACAAATATAGCTCTTACAGCTTAATGAGACCCTTCCTGATTAATAACCTATTCAGCACACTTGACCAAGTGTGTGTATAAAGTCTGAAACAATAGTTTGGAGGTGCAAGGCATCTTTAGTCACCTAAAGGGAACAGCAGCAACAGATGTACACTGCTAGAATTCAGAGCCGATCATTTAGGGCTATACCTTGCTGCAATTCAGCATCACAAAAGTTAACAGTCAGCAATTAATACCTCCTTAAGCATGGGTGCATTCTGCAGTGCTTTGGCCAGCTGAGGTTTATACGTTTCAAAAAGCAAGTGTTTCTAATTCCTGTCATCTCTTGAAAAAGTATTTAACTGCCTCAAAGACTTTAGTAAGGTGCCTCCCATTTTCTTAAATTTTATATCTTTTCCAATTATTTTATGGTGATGTCTTCAGGCTGCCAGTGTGTGGGGGACCCCGCAGCTGCCATGGGACAGGGGAAGGCAAAAAGTATCTTGCTTCTTGAGAAGAAATGAAGGGGAAGATGAAAGCCCCCAGCGCAGGATTCACAGTGCGTGTGTCTACACAGTTCTGTCTGGGAGCTCAGCCTTGGCTCTGAGCAGCCTTACTCTCACGGAGGTCAGCCAGGATGGAGGTTAGTGGCACCTCACAGAGTCAAGCCTTAAACTTTTCTCTTTAGAGCTTCCCTGAGCTGCTTCTTGTTACAAGATGAATTTTCCACTTTTCTCTACTTTTGCCTGCCCCTAGCTTTCCTCTGAAAATACACACAGCGTGGCAATTGTATTCTGTACAGAACTTGAAGAAATAGGCACAAACCCCCACAAGGATACAGAGCAATTCTTCACAGCAGGGTGAGGGGGGTAGAAGAGAGGAATGCCAGGGGGCTAGCTACAGCACCGACCCGGTGCAGCACGCCGAAGCGGCTTGAATGGAGCCACTGAGAATAGCAGCCATAGCACTGCTGCCTCAATTTCATGTTTTTGCACTCCGTTCGTGTAGCCCACGCTCAGCAGTGTTAACACAGGCAACTGATTTATTACGGCAATTTTTTTTCCAAGTGCTTTCCGAGGTTTCTTACGGCTAGGCAGCCGATCCGGCCCGCTTGCTGGAACTTTTCCATGGGCTGCGGGCGCCGAGAACAAGACCTGGCGGTAAATTTTGTTTTGTTTTCCTTTTGAAAATTCTTCCCCCCCCAGCTTCCAAACCGCTCCTGGGCGGTGGCGGTTCCCACCCGCGGCGCCTCTCACCTGGCGGGCCAGCGGCCGGGCACCCGACGGCAGCCACCTCCCGCCACCCCAACGTGCAAGCCAGCAGCCGCCGGGGCCCTGCCAGCTCCTGGGGAGCCCTTCTCGGCCGGGAAGCTGCCCTTGGACCCCTGCCATCAGGCAGGCAGGCAGGTATCTCCCGCGGCATCCCCCCGCCGCCCCCCGACCGCACTCACTTGTGCCTTCTTCATAAGGAACGGCAGCGCTGCAGTCCAGCCCAGCCGGCCGTGTGCAATTTCCCTTCAGCTGAACTGTAGCTCCAGCATAATGCAGCAGAGGATAGTCCACGCATTGGGGTTGCCCACAGCGAGCCCCGCGCTGCCTGCCGCCTTCTTCCACCTCCTCCTCTTCCCCCTCCCCGCCGCCGCCCTGCGCGCCCCGCTGTGCCCCTCTCGCCGCGGCGTGAGCGCAGGCACAGAGTGGAGCCGCAGCCGGCGCCCGGCCAGCTCTTTTATATCCCCGATCTGCCTCCGGCAGCAGCGGCGGCGGCAGCCCCGGCAAGACACGCCTTTCTCCTCCCTCCCGCTCCTCCCGGAGGACGCGGAGCCGAGGCGGATCCCGCTGGGAGGGGGGGAAACCCGAGCAAACTTGGGGGAAGTTGGAGGCAGGAACCAGCCTGGCCTGCCCCTTCTCACCGCGGGAGGGCAGCGGGCGGCGCCGCGGGGACTCGCCCGACGCCCACGGGCGCCCCGACGGGGCGGGGGGCGCCCGGGGCCAGCCCGGGCGGGCGGGGGGCTCGTACTACCCCGCTGCCCGTCTTTGCATCGGGGCGCGGCTGCTGGAGAAGCCCGGTGCCCTCGAGGAATCGGTGCCGGCCGGGACGAGCCGTCGGTCCCCGACAGGACGAGCAGGGCAGCGCAGGACTGGGCTCCCCGCGCCCGTCGCCGCCTCGCCCCGGCCGGCGGCCCCCGTGGCAGTGCTACCTTCGCTCGGGCGGCCGGCATGGGCTGCGTGCCCCAGAGAGCTGCAGAAGGCTGCTTACCTGCTCCAGCCGCAGAAAAGTTGTTGAGCAGTGCCTCCTAATGCTTGCGTGAAGGGCATCCTGCAGGTGTTGCACCGCGCTGCGAGCATTTGCATGCTCTGTAAATGATACAGCGGGGTGGGGAGAAGCGCTGGGGTTTTGCCGTGCGGCGTCCTGTTGGCAAACCCATCCCAGCGGCAGCGGCAGGATTTGAGTCCACATCTGAGAAGACGGTTGTCAGGTTCCTGCAGACGAAACCTCCGGCATGCATTAGGTGGAAAGACGAGCGGGTTATGGATCTACCATTTCCTGAGACAGCAATCTTTAATGATGATTAAAGAGCACGTTAGCAATCAATGAAAAGAGAATAGTCTGCCCAAGTCAGTGGTCATTTCCCAAGGGAGATTAGATGCGTTATCACAAAGTGCACAGTAAGACATTCCACTAGAAAAAGTTCGTCCAGCTTTAGCTTAGAATTAATGATACATTTTCAAAAGTCTACGGTTCTGGCCAAAGTAAAGATGAGTTTTTAAGGCACAGAAAAATAAAATAAAATAAAATAAAAAAATCGAATGCGTCCTCAGCTCCACTGAGTATTTGGGTTTCAGCGCAGGACAGATAAACGTCTAATCTAATTGTGCCTCCACATCCAATACAGAAATCTCGGATAATATTATTCTTTTACAGCACCAGGCTACTGCTGAATTCAAAACTTTTTTCTTCACTTCTTGATTACTACCATGCTGAATTACCTTTCAGTTCCTGTGTTACCTTCTTATCAGACTGTTTTGTATGTCCTTCTGCCTCTAAATGGCAGTGATTCAAGCACTAGATAAGTAGGAGGAAGGGAGGAAGCCTGTTTAAAAAAAAATACACTTGCTGAAAGGATATTTTCTATATTACCTAGAAGTGATTAACCCTTACTGCTTTCACTGTATACACATTTAGTAAATAGGGCCAGGAAATTAAAATGTTGCAGCATATTTCCTCCTTTGAACAGATGACAGGTTTAGTCTCCTGGGGTGAAGCACTGGAAAGTGTGAAAGAGCAGTCTGTCATAGCAGCTACCTACCTTATGGGAAACACTTCTGGTCTTTCTCTGCTTTGAGCTCTGTCACAGTCCACCATTAGTCATCACAGAAAAGCTTAAATGGATGCCCTGCATAACCCTGTCAATGCAGAGAGGGTAAGACTTGGAACTCTAATAGGTTTCTTTACCACCCAGGCATCCTCCATCTTTTCTGTCTATCCCTTATCTGAGTCCTTGAACTTGCCTTTGCATTCTGCCAAGCTCACCTATAATGGATTAATGCCCTTTTCATCTCTTCCTTCACATAGACAATTTACATGCATATTACTGTTGTCCTTGGCCTCAGTACAGTTTGGAAATTCTTTTTCTCTGAAACTCAGAGTTTAATAGTTTAAACACATTAATTACTTATGTCCGAAACCCATAAGAAAACATGTTTTTATTAGTCAATTTCCAGTACAGAAGTGACTGTTGACTTACCGAGTAAGCACAGGTTAGCCATGGACTGTTAGAGCATTGTGTGGTAGGTTTCCAAAGCACAACTGCAAACCACATTCAGTCTTTTATGGTTTACCTCATTTGCAGTTCTAAATGCCTGAGGGTGAACACAGGCTCCTCTCACAGTTCTGTGAAAACCTGTTTCTTCACAGGGAAGCTATGGAAATAGTGCTGGTCATCCCAGCTCTTCATAGGATTTGGTTCCACCCACTGAACAGGATTGTCCTTCACCAGGAGTGCTGTTCTATGTATATGGAAATAGCAACAAATGAAGCATAAATGAAGTCTTTCCAGTCTACTGTGAATGTTGGAGTCTCACTGTCTTCTGCAGGTGAGAAATGGCTGCTAAATCCTGTTTATTCTAAAATTTTGTGGAATATCTGCTGTGCTTTATACAACTCCAACCATGAGAATAAGCTGGAGCTCATGAGAGTGAGCTTACCACTATGAATGAGCTCACTTGGTGCGTCAGTAGCTTGTCTTTTTGTTGGAGCAGCCAGAATCAAGGAGTATGCAAAATCAGATCTAGCTTCAGCAGCTGATGTTGCAGAGTTAAAAAATGCTCCATGACAGTCTGGAAAATTCAAAAAGATTCTCCTATGAAACCATCTAAATTGTGAGGGCAAACAACAGTATGTAGATATTAGGCGGATAACACACTAATCCCACCTCATCTGTTTAAGACTGTGATTGCATGGGGGCCTTTGCTGACACAGAGACTGTCTGCAGCATTTGCCCACTTTCATATCGTGGAGCAAAGTTTCATCTGAATTTCTAATTAAGACTTGTTCTTATGCCTGACAGTCTCCAAAGTTACTTTATTTATTTATTTATTTATTTATTTATTTATTTATAAAGCACCATAAGTCCTTCATGCTTTATATAAATGTCAGGGAAAACTTCTGCAGTAGTACTAATCAGTAAGTAAGAGAATGACTCAATCAAGGCTTAGATCCATGGGGGCACCTACATCACTATGAAGCCAGTTTTATTTCAGTGCACGCTGTAAGAGCACAGGATGCAGCTGTGTTTTTTCCTTCATGTGATCTGGTTCTAAAGATTAATTTGAGGGATGCAGTTTTCACATAACTATTTGACTCACCGCAGTGTATTAGTATGGACTAGGATTTTGTAGATAACGATACAATTTTAAAGTAAAATCACTAATTAGTCAATTCATTTGGCAAACTGGAATAGAGATATCTCCAAATTAAAACAAACAAACAAACAGTTAATAAAATAATTTGTTGAACTGACAATAGCTCAGTACCTCAATAAGCTCTTTCTGAAAATAAAATAAAACAAAATAATAAAATAAAATAAAATAAAATAAAATAAATAAAATAAAATAAAATAAAATAAAATAATAAAATAAAATAAAATAAAATAAAATAATAAAATAAAATAAAATAAAATAAAATAAATAAAATAAAATAAAATAAAATAAAATAAAATAAAATAAAATGAAATAAAATAAAATGAAAGAAAAAAGAAAACAGCTCTACTATCCAAAAACCATGCAGATTCAGGAAAAAAGAAGAAGGTAGTGCAGCATAAGAATGGAGCCAGGTGGCTTCAAAGAACTGGAAACCTTATTGAGGAGTGTCACTGAAGGAGGCTGCAGTTGTACAGTATTGTGTGAGATTTCATTGCCCAGAAGCAGCTTCAAAAGTAAGCAGGTAGAGAAACCTAGAGTGCAGTCTTTGTTTTCATTGGAAGTTGACTTTGTTCATACTACTCTCCTGGACTGGTGGAAATAAGGAATGACAAACTTTTACTGAAAAACTAAAAATATTTCTGTATGTTGCTCTCTTTGCTGTTTTACTTCACAGTAAAATGACAGTTTTATTTCCATGAGGATTTTACAGCAGGATAATTAGCATGCCAGAGATACTTTGTTTTAATATTGCAACTCATAAAGGCCAGAATAGGAAGTTGCACTGACATTATTAGAACTCGGTCAGAGTCTGTAATAAATACAATTGAAGCTACTGAAAAGTAAGTGACCATTTCCCAACTTACATGAAAGCTTCTTTCTTCTATTCCTTCAATATACAAAGGTTCTAAAGCAGTATTAAATGAGCATCTGAAGACCTCACTGGGATGAGGGAATTCTCAATTAGAAAAAAGGGCACATGGAGGACATAAATTGGGAAAAAATGGTGCAGCCAGAGTTCTGTGATTTTTGGCAGACGCCCTTTGGCTTCTGATGGCCCTTCAGATGTTCATAGACATTAACAGAAATCTGAGGCTTCTTGAAACTCTTGTAATATTTTACAACCACTAGGGTTCCAAGAAGATCAGAGCATAGCAGCAATTGAAAGATTTATTTATTTTTTTTTTTTCAGTCTTAACTCACATTTTTTTTCTCTCAGATCTGTTCTAAGAGGGGTCTGATTCATCTGGGATCACAATCAAAAACACTACATCTCCTTTTGAGGAACTAGTTACATGTGTGATCTTGAAAGTTACTCCAGAGCAGGGAGACCTGCTGGAGCGCACTGTGGTTACTCTGATCACATGCCTCTGTTTCCTTTCACAGTAACAGAGGTTGCAGGGATAAATGGTGCCCATCCAACACTGGTCTTCATGTTCAGTCAGAAAGAGGCCAGAGTTTGTATTAGGACTGACAAACTGTCTGTTTTCCAAGCCTTGAGGTGGCAAGTAACTTCAGTGTACCATGCAGTGATAGCTGCTAGTGGGTATGTGTTCTGCACTGTTCAGCAAGGCCTTGGTTACCACAGTCCAAACATCTTTATCCTGTTTCTGCAGTGGTGGAATACCTGACCTGCAAGGGCAATTTACTTTTCTTTGCAAAGAAATTGAGTTTAATTAGAAGATTGGGGAGCAATGCTCAATTCTCTGTTCAACAAATGCAGTTAGTCCTAATTCTGGAGTACTGTCTTCCAGAGATGCAGTTAGTCCTCTCTTCCTGCAGTTTGCCAGCTGTCTACTTTGGAGTGTCCCCTGACATGCCAGATGAAAAGAGCAGTCACTTATCCAACACATTCTGATTTCTTCAAGATGCTGCTGTTGGTCTGACTTCTAGGGATGTAATCCTATCCCCATATTTACAGTAGGTGGAATTTTAGTGTCCACAGGCTTTTATTTAGATAGGAAGAAGTTTTGTCACTGCTTCGTAAATGGGAATACCAGAGGCATGATTAATCAAAAGTACTGGAGTTCATGCTTCTGAGTACCATATTCACAAACAGTGTAATGCACACTGCCTACATAATTACAAAGAATTTTAGTTACTATATTAAACAATAATTATTTTTCCAATATTCAAATGATTTTTAATTCACCTCCCATTTTGTCCTATTTTCTGCCTTGGAAGAAAAAGAAAACAATTGTGCTGTATGGTCACCAATGCAGGCAATGTTGGAGCTAGGCAGACTCAAGCTGGTACATCATCTTAGACATCTACAGTGCAACTAGATGTTTATTACAGTATGAGACAACCACTGCTTATTATCTCTAAAATTCAGTTGTTTCCCTGTCAGTTTGTACAACCTAATGCATTAATTATAGTTATACAGTCTAAAAAAAAAAAAAAAAAAAAAAAAAACCACATTATTTTGTGTGTACAATTCCATTTTCAAACAAAATAAAATAACAGTTTGGCATTTGTGCCATGCTTAAGTAGTTCCTTGATATATTCCTATTTCAATTCCAGTAATTTAGAGGTGACAAATGTATGAGAAATACATATATCTGATCCCATTTTTTTTCCCTATATCTCTTGATTTGCATTAGTCTATGTCATCCTACTCACAGTAATTACAACCCTAGGGAGTTTCATGGTAAAATGGGTTCATTTGAAAACAAAAAGCTGTGTAAGTGGCATTGGATATAAATATTCACTGTTTACAGGGAAAACTGAGACTATTTCTGTTCAATGAAAACATATATATATTCATAAATATATATATATGTACTTATTATATATTATATTTATATTTATTTACATATATTTATAAACGTATATATATTATTATTTTTGTATAGTGCATTCCCTCTGAAGGAAGGGAGTGATACATTACATTATCAGGTACAGTGACTTCAGAGCCATATTATGTCATCACTTTTTGCTTTATGAAGTCAGATTACATTAGGAATGTGGGAAGGATTAAAATGTATGCAGAAATAAAATGATATCCTAGGTTGAATTCCCTTGCCATCAAGAGAAACTATATCATTCAGCCCTTTCAAAGGTTTACCCATTTTCAGCATAAAATGAGTTAAGTTTCTTGCCCCTGCTGGTTTATGGGAGTGATGTTTTAGAATTTGACTCATCTCGTAGTTGGAAAACTACTTTTAATTTGAAGCCTAATATATTCATGGTTAATTTATACATGTTTGTTCTTGGGCCAAAGTTGTCCTTTACCATAAATAGTTCTTTTCTTTCCCTACTGCTTTTTGATCCTCCTGCCCAACCTACTGGCAATATGTACACTAATAAACAAAACAGAGACTAAGTATGGGCTCAAGTACTGGCATGCAATGGTCTGTGGTGTTTAGTTTTTAGCACTCTGTTTGGCACAGTTCTGGTCCATCCAGTGTTCTCCAAGCCTGAGCTCAGTCAGAGGAAAATTGCAAGCCAAGAACTGCTTCCAAAAGGCAGTTCCCCCTGTTCTAGGGGAGGAAGAGAGTTTGGCTGCATGGACACAAACCATCCTCTGCCACTTACCCTAGGGCCAGAGAATGGGTCCAGGCCCAAAGTTGTGGTTTGGATTACCTCTTTTGACACTAAAAATAGTATTTGCAAATTATATTAAAAAAAAAAAAAAAGTTTAGTAAAACAGGTGTTCGGGAAATGCCCAACCACAGCACCTGTGCAGTAAGTCAACCTTAATTCTGGAATTTCCTCTCTTTTGAGGTTTGGAATTGCAATCAAAGCAGTCTATGAAAAAGAAAAAAAAATGCAGAATTACTTCATAGTGAAGCTTTATCTTCTTCACTTGAAGGTCCTCTAGTATTGGAGCTCACCAGGTAAGATTTCATTGTCAACAAGAGGTTATTGTACAGTGACAAATTTCCTACTCTTGTTATCCCTATGTATTACTTCAGGGAAACAAAGAGCTAAAGCTTTCCAATTGCTGAAGAAGAGAGGACAGGGAGAACAGACACTGAGACCAGACCCTTTCTGGGAGATCACGGATTTGCTTTAGATATCTCTTTAAAGATAATAGAGAGAGGGAAAGGTTGGAAGTTAATGATAATCCTATTTTAAAGGATTCTGTGTGACTCTGTGTTTTGAGTACAGCTGTGGAAGGGGCCTCATTCAGAAGACATTTCTTATCCAATTAGATTAATAAGAAATATTTGAAAGTAGATTTGTCCAATAGTTTAATTTCTGCAAATTGACTCTTTACTTGACTGTGGGTTTAATTGCATAAGAAAATACAGAATTAAACTACTTTGCTTTGATTGTCAGTTTCATTAAGATGGCAGTACTGACCTACTCACAAACCATGAGCTCTGACAGGATAGAGAATCAAGAAGTATGAAGATGAGATATATATATTTTTCCCACACGGTTTTGGAAATAAACCAAAATGGAGGGCTGCAACACAAATGTGAGATTTTTTAAATGGTAATAATTTTCATGTAATATATCCAATCTATTAAGTCATTTGCTAATTTTAAAGGTTATAAAAAGGAAATGTATTTCAGTCTGCCTTTCTTGATGAAGTAATATGAATTTAATGTATTGTTTTCAGAAGGACAGATTCATGTGACAACTCTTTCCCTAGAGTTTCCATCTCTGAGGGACTGAGCTTAACGATTTCCATTTTCTTTCTCTCTGTTTGTGTCATGCAACACGGTCTAACAGTCATAATTTTCAGCAGCTTGAGAAGGGTGATTTGCCATATTTTCTCCCTTAGTCCTTCCTAGATTAAGTGAATGGATTATTTCAGAAAGTATTAAGATAGCAAATGAGAGAGAAAAAAAAAAGAGAGAAAAAAAATAATGTAAATATTTTTGTTCTGCATTTAATTCCAGTCTTATATACATTTTCTTAAGTTATTCTTTAATTGTATTGTGATTAATTGCATAAGCTTTGTATCTTGTAAAATACAATTACTTTTTTATTCTAAACAACCTGTCTTTAAATATCATTTAGTTCCTTTGTGTTCTTTAATTATTGCAGAATTTACACAAGAGCAATTAATATACTTCTCATAATTTATTACTTTTCTTATATCTAACAAATCTCTGCTTTTCTCTAAGCCAATAATTTAACATTTTTAATGCCTTTTTATAGGAAAATCATAGTATGATTTTGATAAATTCCATTCTCTTTCCTTTATTGTAGCCTACCCTGTTAAAACAAGGCTTAAAGAATTCATGTTTATTCTGACAGACAGGAGCTGAGCTTATCTAGAGATGGGGACTGAACACTTCAGGCCTGTACTGGAAATTATTTGGTTAAATATGACAGGAGCCAGCTGCTAAAAATTGCCATCAACAAATCCTGCTGCCCCTAATGGCATTCTTTCCCCAGGAGCTTTGGCACTCTGTACATGAAGCTTCCTCTTCTTCTCTAAGACAGAGACACAGTCGTCTCTCCTTCCCTCTACCTCTGCTTTTGTGTACAGGGGAAGGAGGAGCATTTCCTTGACAACTTCTTGCCTTCTGGCCCTGGCCCTGAAATTGGTTGCTGTTCCCTTGGCAGCACATGATCCTGGAGCTCTACAGCTGTACACTGTAGCTAGTGACAAATAGACAGCTTCAAGCTGCCTGCTTCATCTTCTGCAGCACATTTACTTTCTTAGCACATTCATTTTCCTCGCAAAATAAAATATTAAATGAAATTCTAGAAGGCAGAAATCACAAATGTAGAAAACAACGATTTTCTCTACTGTTTGAAATACCACTTTTTCAGTTACAAGAATCTTTGTAAATAAAATAAAGCAGGATTAGTTGTATTTTTATAAATCAGAGGTGCTGGTAGCTGTGGAAAAGGCAGAGATGATAGCTGGCCCACCATACACTCTGAAACAATAGAGACATGTTGAGGCATGAGGCCCTCATAAGATCTCTTATAAGATGAAAAGTTCTGTTAACTCTTGCTTAAATGGTTGTTCTAAATTCTGATCGTGAGTAAAGAAGGCTTATTTAGGAGAATGAACAGTCTGTTTGTGGAAATAGAAAAAGATCTTTGATCACTTGATTTGGTAGGCAAAAAGCTAAGATTCTGTTTCTGCGGAGGTCAAGGAAATATATAGGTAAAGCAGAAACAAGAAGCTAGTTGTATTTATACAAGGATAGGTGTGGCCAATAATCAGTTTAAGCTGGAATCAAGCAAACTACACAGGACTGATATTCTGAAACTGCCTTCCAAAATGAGCAGTGGGAAGAAATAATTCCTAAATGGAGTTTAATCAGCATATGACAAAGATGTTAAATTGTGCTTGTAGAAGAGAATAGCAGGTGACAGGAGTGTGAGGCCAAGGCAGTCTCTTGCTGTCCTGTCAGCAGAGGGATAATGGAAGGAATGTAAGTGCATAAATTTATTTAATCTTTCTTTGTCCCAGTGAATGAATATCAAGTATTTCCCTATAGACAGGTATGTGATGCTTCTTTGCAATGATGAGAAGCATTTCTGTCTCAAATACTGTTATGGATGTCCTTTACAATCTCCTGTTTGTTCTTTCAGCAATAGAACTCACTGGCATGATTTTTATAGAAGTAGTAGGTGATACAGTGGAGATAAGGGCAAAGAGAGCTTTCTCTAACCTATGCAAGGTTGTGGTGCATCTCTTCATTGCTGTAAGGATCAGAGGGTGTGTTAAGGACTTCATAAATCACATGTTGCCATGCCAGGATTTGGGGAAAAGACCTAATTACATGGTGAAGGTAAGCTAGAAATGGAATAAATTATGTTGGAGAAAATTGTGAATGTATTAGCATTGTCTTTTACAGCAGAATAATGCTGGCAACAAGTGATCTTTCAAAACGTGTGAATGTGTCCATCCTTTTATAACAGAAACTGATCCTTTGCTTGTGTTGTGGCATAGACTAGATCTTCAGAAATCTAAAACCTTTTCTGTCCATATTTTCCTTTTGTCTTGGGATGAAATGACATGTTTGAGACTTTGGATGCTTCAGACTTATATTCAGATATCCTTATGAAGGTCTGCCTGCTTCAGTGCCCTGAGTGGATGGAAGACTAGAAACAGAAGAACTAAGAATGGTTTTAGAAACTGATTCTTGCCTTGACTCAGGGGGAAATGTTATGAGGCAGAGTCTCAGTTAACTTTATATAACCTGCATGAACTGTAGGTCAAGGGGATTAAAAATGTCTGCAGTCAGTTTTAAGAAACCTGTTTTCACAATTGCCAGTTTTTCTGAGGTAAGTGGAGTACCCAAAAAGGTTGCAAAAGTAATGGGTTAAAACAAAATTTATCCTCTCTATTGAAAATTCCTTCAGTAAACTGAAGATCTTGTTTCAAACAGTTTAAGCTTTATATTGGATTTTATTGTTCAGTAAAGTAATGAAAAATCCCATTGTATCCTTGATCTTTTCCCAGTTGCTTTTTAAGAGAAATCCAAACATACAAAGGCACAATATTATATATTCTATCCTTTTTATGAGTGTCTGTGTATTTATTTATAATCACTGTTTCAGTGGGTGTCACAATAATAAATTTTCTTTTTAACCAACTATTCCAGCAATTTCATTTTACTTGGTGGAAATGATCTTGATTTATATACATAGTCACATGATCAGAATTTGACCTTCTGTTTGGCTCTTTGTTATGCTGTATGTACAATAACAATATAACGAACTTGTGCTATTTCAATAGCTACAGTGACATTAACAAATGGTCCTGGAACACAGCAAAGATTCTTCCGCAAGATAAGATACCATAAATTTAGTTACTGGAGCATTGCAAGTGACAATGCTGAGGTTTAATTTTTAAACAGAATAGCTGCGTTAATCCCATCTCCATTGAATGCACAAAGAAAGAATTCATGGTAATTAGGAAGAGACAAATGGCAGCATTCACTTGTGGAATTCTGGGCCCACATATGCGTGTACTAACCACTTTAGGTCTTTAGGTTTCTTACTTGGCAGAAAAGAAATTATATACAAGGGGAACTTGCATACTGGAAGGAGGCTCCACTCTGTCTCCAGACATAAAGAACATCTACAGGGTGAGTGGAAGCAGGTTTATAGTAATTATACAAGGAGCTGGAAACAGCCTGGTTGCCTAATATGTTCCATTTTCATTTTATTTTTTTCTTGTATCCATATTAAATGTTTTAGTACCTCCTTTAAGACTGTTACAAATAAAAGTTTAGGCTGGAAAACTGTGTTTTCCTTTGTCTCATGAAAGTCGCTTTGAATTTGTCTAAAGCAGAAATTGCAAAATATGAAATTTATTTTCCATGACTTGAATTCCCCAGGAAAACTTTAGCAGTTTGCTAAAATACTGAGCATGAGCAACCTGAGACTGAATCTGTCTGTTCTGTAGAGGTACATGCAGAACTGTGAATGCTGCAAAACTTTCAGAGCCATGATAGTGATAGTGGATGTGAAAATTGAAGGAAAAAACATGAGCATATTGTCTCTGTTTAACAGACTCAGCCACATAGAAGTTTCTAATGATGGGAAAGAAAAGGAAGCAGGATGGACTTGGCTTTCTGGAATGGTGGTGATGGTGGTGGCACATGTTCTGCTGAGGAAAGGAAGCCACCCTTAGTTGTTAGCTATTCAAATGTGACTGGCAGCTCAAGTTCAGGTGTGTATGCTGAAGAATTAAATTTAGGTGAGTTTCCCTAGATATCATTTAACTTATAAATAGGGAAATTGACCCTCCTCCTTTCTAAAAAAAGTAGGGAATTCTCTAAAGAAAATCTGTTCATTATACCATTAGACCATACTGTATGAATGTTCCAGAATTTAATAAGTGGTTCATACACTGTCTGTTGAAATCATATTTATGTTTCTGATGAATTAATTATATAGAATGTCTAATTATATGTCCATCTACTTTTCCCCTTTCATTTAATGTGTGGGACAGATGCATAAAGAGATAAAATGTCTTGAATTACCAATGCACAACTAACCATTAATTTGGCATTTCCTCAAATTCTTAGTCCTTACTTTTGCCTCCTAAAAATATTTTCATAAAGCCAAGATAGCATTGGTTTTAGTATAGGCTGAAGAATGCATGCCAGAAGAACCATAATCTTTGCATGTGGTTTAAAAACTCAAGCTTTGTAATACTGGAGGTTCCTTATATAGTGACACTGCATATTAGTGTTTCTTAAGGGAATATAGATAACAGAGATGCTTCACCCAGAACATAGTTGCCCTCCTTTTGTGTAGATTTATAATATTTATTCCAGTCTCTAAGTATGCATTACTACATACAAACAAAAATTAATATTATGTTAATTAACACATTGATTTATTAGTAGTTTTGAACAGAGTAAAAACAGAGGAGTAGAGGAAATTAGCTGCCTTATAAGGGGAATCTCCAGAAAGCAAAGCTAAATCCCATCATTTTGTAAGTTTTGAAAAAAGCAGCATTTTTACCACACTGTGTTGTCGAGTTGAAGGTGATAATGTAAATACACCAAAAGGGAGCAACTGCCTTGTGCACTAAAAGCAGTTTGAAACACCTCCTAAGCATGGATCTTTTTGCAAAAGATCACAAAACCAATGCATTTTAAATCTTGATTGTGTGTTGACATCTGTGTGTTTGTTTTTGAATACCATATATTGATCCTTGTGTATAACCTACTTGAATTAAATAAAAAATAATATTTTTTAAAAGCAGCGTAATAAAAACTGCCATATTTAAGAATTCTGTTGTAAGCTTATATTTAGGTGGCCTAAATCCCAGTACCTACCCTTTGTGACTCATGCTTCAGAGTCCTTATCTGCTAGGAAAGACTAGTTATTTGTGGGGTATAGACCATCTTAGTTTGGGGCCCTTCTTGCCGTTAAATGTAGAATTAGCATCCTCTTAGGCAACCAGATTTCCAGCATGGGTATTTGTCCCTATATTTTGCAACTTTAATTCATTAGGAGTAATCGTTATGTAACTATAACGCAGTTAAGAGTACTCACATAAGTGTTTATTTTGTCAAATCCTTGAATTATGTTTACAATATGATTCTACTATACAAGTTAAAAGCTTTCTATGACCTAGCTGTTATTTGCGTGCACTGAAATGGAAAAGTAAAGGTGAAGGAAAACATTACTTGTGACTTAAGCCTATAATACCTGACCTGCTGAGAAGGATCCTGTCTTCTCAGAATTTCACTCTGAAAAATAACCATCTCAACATACCAGTTGTGCATATTTAGAAAATAAAGTGTTCTCACATGAATATGCTTTTTAATCTCTGTAGTGATTACAGAACAGGAGTGGAGAAGAAAAGACAGATTCAGAAACCCTCCTGGATCTGCAAATATGTTTTTGTGAAGCACTGGGAGAATAATTAAAAGCCTGATTTTAATAACAAAATTTTTTAATAAGGAGCTACTGATTTTTTTCATACCAGGCCTTTCAAGATGCTTTACTTATGAGGAATTTTAAGTTAAAAAGCAACTACTGAAATCACTAAAAAGCTATTTAGTTAAGGAGTAACAAGAAACCTAAGTGTTTGATGCTGTTTGCACTGAAAATTTACGTCCTTGACTTTTATGGAAGTAGGATGAGGTTGGTAATACTGATTTTGTTTCCTCAAGTAGTCATGTATATCACAGTTTTGACAGTCCTTTGGATTAGGCTTTAATCAGCTTTCAGATCTGTACTAGCTGCAGATCTGGAAGGGAGCTCTGCAATGCCACTCTGTTCTTTTTCATCGCCATGGCAAGAGACAGCACCAGATAAATAAATAAATAAACAAATAAAAATAAAAAATTCAGAGGTGAGTTATAACTTCTTTTAAAAATTCACAAACCTCTTCTCTGATATCCCAGAAGAAACACTCTGTACACTTTGATTAAAGCAATTAGTGTCATATTCTAAAGTCAACCTTTGGAAACTCCTGATTTAGTTCTCAAGAGCTCCAAGCTGCTGTCTGACTTCTGTCCAAGGGACAGCAATAAGACTCCTAAAAATCTTTTGAGAGAATTATCATGTGAGGGGCATGAATGATTTTTTTTTTTTTTGAATGACTGTTAAGTTATGTCTCTTCTTTAAATTAATGGAATAACATCCTGAAACTATGGTGATCTTTTTGTTTCTGTAGAGAACCCCCAACCAGATGCACATACAGCCTCACTTTCTACTGCAAAACTAAGAAACAGTATACTTTGTCATCACAAGAACTGGACTTTAACTGCCTGTTTTCATTGTCTTGATTTATGATACTTATGAGTTCATTCCCTCTGGCAGAGACTTGGACAGGGAAATCTGCATCTTTCTTTCATGATACATTTCTTTAAAAACACTGTAATCTTTTTCTTGGAATTTTACAAAACAGCAGCAAGAACCTCATCCAGTGTAAATTTGCCTGCTGTATTGACTATGACTGAGCTCTGCTAATTTACATTAGTTGATTATCTAGCCTATGTTTTTTAACTTTCAAAAAATGCAAAGGGCTGTTTCAGGGATCAAAAAAGCTGTGCTTGACCTTTAAAATTACTTACACACAAGGGAGACAAGAAATGCGTGTGTTTGTTCTTGATCCCTTACTGCTTTAAAATTTAAACAAGTGTTTTAAAAATAGTTTAGACCAATGTTAAGCACTTTGACAGGATTAATAGCATTCCCTCTCTTTTTTTTTTTTTTTTCTTAGACCTTCTCCAATTTCGTTTTAGCCAAGGTTAGACCTGTAAGTGCTAAGCTAACTTTGCACTGGGAAATAGAGGAAGTCAAATACTGAGTAAGAAATATCAGTGTTTGTCTTATTACTGGCTAAATAAGGCTGTGAATGAAAAACACTAGAATAGCTGACCTGTAAAAAGATGCACAGATAAGTTGTAAGTTTATCTAATCATTTTATGCAACCTGAGAAACACAGCTACTCCAACACCATGCTGGCTTTCCTTTCCTTCATTTTCCTTCCATCAAGTTACAATCATTTTTTCACACAGCTGGACTTTAGCACCCACCTGTGTTTCTTGACAATGGCAGTAATATGTGTCCGATAATTTTTATTGCCCATTAATACAAATTGAGTTTCATGACTTGGAGATGTGGGGCTTCCGCTTCTTTATCTTGTACATTATTTCAATTATTCTGCCAGTTTCCAAGTCAACCCTGGTTGCAGAGGAGCAGTTGTGCCCCACATTAATTCTTCCTGTGCCTTCTTTCCACATCACAGGCAATTCTCTGCAGGTTGACTTCTGCAGTCTAAGAGGCACACAATTATTTTGCACAGTAAGCTAAGGAGAACAGGCAACACCCTTCCAGTTGTTTTAGCCATAGATGCCTAGAGT
Source organism: Anas acuta (assembly GCF_963932015.1). Taxonomy (NCBI): domain Eukaryota; kingdom Metazoa; phylum Chordata; class Aves; order Anseriformes; family Anatidae; genus Anas; species Anas acuta. The sequence goes on from NC_088979.1 coordinate 155,827,636, forward strand.
TAATAGGAGCAAAATAACATGTCTTGCTACAGCAGAGTAATTCTCCAGACATTGTCCTCCTTAAACAGGACTGAGCGACTGTTCTTGCTCCATTAACAAGCAGCCATAACCCTGCTGCTTGAAGGGATGATCTTACACTTGTCTAATTACTCACTTCTAACCTATCTGCTCTTGCTGGAGGGGAGGACATACAAACAGTGGGTAGCTCCAGCAGTGGAAGGAGGAACAAAGAGCATGGAAAGCTAGGTGGTTCCTGGTCATAAACCCTCTCCCCTTGTCTCTCCTGGAGATGGTTGCATTGCAAGCATATCAGGATTTTCAAGCAGGACTTTGCCTCCACCCTCCAGAAGTGCAGTGTCTATGGAATACGTCCATTACTCCTTGAAAGCAAATTTTACTTCTGTGAAGATGAAGATGGAATTCAATTTTGCTTGCACAACTGAGGTTCTGAGCTAGGATTTTACCAACAGAAATTTTACATTGTGCTTAGGCAGCTGAAAAGACCACTGCTACTGTTGTATTGGATGTAGGACACGTGTGCATGAGTGTGTCGATGCGGTTCAGTAGTGCAGTTTTCAAACTGCACTCAGCACATTGGCTTGGTTTATAGAGCAGGTTTTGTGCGTGTGTATTAGTTTCTGTCTGGTTGAAACTGAACCAGAAGCTTTTCTCCAGGAACGTACACAACCCTTGGGGGTTCCAAACTATTGACCAGTCCTTTGAGACATGATGGGAATGTCCTGTTCAAGGTTATCAGACCAGATCTAGTCTGAGAGAAGACCCCTGAGACATAAATAATGCAAATGTAAGGGCAGCAGCAGCTTTAGTCTTCCAATCTACTTTTACTTGCTGAGTTATTTGTTAATGTAGATTTAGTCTTACCTGCCTGAAGAGATATTTATAGGCTGTTAAGATTTTCCATGGAACTAGCCCAGAGCTAGAAGTTGGAAAGGCTGAATAGTCTGTGGTAGATAATGTCTATGGGAACACCTAGAGGCTTATATTTTATACAGTTGCTTGGTGGGAATGCGTTCTTCATGCCATCATTTCCTGGGAAGCACAAAGCAGTCCACAAAACATGCATTTTTAGATACTCTTCCTTCACTGCATGATTTGAGCTCTAACTTTGATCAGTTCTTGAACTTGCCAGTGGTCATAAAAAGCTTAGAGGCAGAGGCACCATGTACCTTTTTAATCTTGTTTGTTGGTTCAGCTCACAGTGATGAAAGTGAAGAAATCCATGTCACAAAATACAGAAGACAAGATGTAACAGAATATAGAAGACAAGAAGTCCTAAGACAATATTTTTATTAACTGAATAATTAGTCTCTACTGCTTTTTTCCTGAACAGTTCTGGTGATTCTCTTCTGAGTAGTTATAAGAATAATTATTTCTGTCCTTATATAGAAAGAAATTATATTTAGAGTATATTTAAGAGTATATTTGAGAAAGTTTTAACTTTTTAACTTTCATTTCTTGTTTTTCTTCTTATCTATTTTGATTTTCTGTTGTATCCAGTGAATGAATTCCAGATGCTTTCAGTCTTCCCACTTCTCATGCTATGCTACATATTTAATTAGGAAATGTTTTCCATATTTAACAGTTTTTCTCCATGCGGATCTGTTTTATATAATTCTTATGATTAAATATATTATGTTTCATAATAAATATTACATATTTTATGTTGTTTTATGCTATATCTTATAGATTGTTATATGTATTTTATATATTTTTTTTATGATTTTAATTATTACAATCTACACATAGTGAGAAGAGAACAGCATAGCATTATGTATCACAAATGGCATAAAATTTCAACATGTGATATTATTATAGCACAGTAAACTGTTTCCTTTAAATGGATCTTTTGCATAACAACTATGTAAATAATTGAAAATCAGAGAATCATCTATTTCAATTAAAAAAATTCACCATGTTTCTAGAACAGTCAGTCATTTGGGGTGAAAAGATTCTGTATTTGTGTATGCTTCATAGCGTTTGGTTTAGCAGTTTGTGTTTTTTGTAAAATGAATATGAGAATATGAACACTATCTATTAACACCTAACTCACTGAAAGCAAGGAAGCTGTGTTCCAGTGGATTATTGCTTTCTGTTTTGAACATTGGGGGGCTGATTTATCCAAAGACTGAAGAGAAATTGCATTATAGAACTATAATAGAAGAGTTATAGACAGTACTATATAGCTTCTAAATTCTAGTTAGAATATCTTAATACTTTACCTATTTTTCTTTTAAATAGAGTTGCATTTCATAGGAACTCAGATACTCAGAACTTGATAGATTTTGTAAAAGGTTTTCATTTTTAAAAGAGCATTTAAGCAAGATAATTATTCCTAATTAGCACCAAGAAAACGGGGAAGCGACTATAAACTTGGGATATAAATGTTGACCAGTGTTTCCAACAAGGTGCTGATTCTTGCATTTTTAAATGTCATTAAAGAGCTTAGAAAGGGCAAGGAATAAGAGTGTTGTGTCTGCCTGATGCTGACAAGACCAGAAACCTCTTCTTTTCCTAAACAAGTGTATCACAGTTGTTTACAGTACTATATGTTTTACATTTATGTGAGACCTGGAAGGCAGAATAATGACTTTACAGAATATGTTAATATTCTGCAGTTTGAAACATTTTAAGAGCTAGCTTCGTATGTATCATGGAGGTAATTAAGATTTCAGCAAACCCTAAACTTAAACTAAACTAAACTTAAAAACAAAAATTAAAAAAAAAAAAAAAAAAAGACTTCTGTGTGTTCTGTGTGCCTGGGAAGTAAGTTATGTATCAATGAATCATTGAATCATATTCTTGCATATGAATGTATATCCATTAAAAAAAAAAAAAAAAAAGGCCCATAATTAATAGCACTAAAGGTACAAACAAAATGAAGACCATTGTATTTTAATTGAGTCATTGTATCAGGCCTGCCTCCTCAATCCAACACTGTGCTGAAATAATTCTGGATGCAATACTGCATTTGCAACTCTGTTGTGTGGCATTCCAGTAAAGCCATACAAGTGTCCAAAAATGTCTGCTTTCAGCTGTGATGTGGCATATGTTACCACATGTTTTTCACAACTCCATTGAAAAGCACATCATGGCCCTTACCATCATGGCCCTTACCACCATGGCCCTTACCTCAGGGCCTTACCACCTAAAATATGCTGTTGTTGCTCCTGAGAGTGGTATGAAGGCAACGTGACCATCTGCTGATGGTTCTGGCCTTTAATCAGGAAAGGCCTCAAAAACAAAATTAGCATTCCTTTAATTTCTTGCTGCTTTGTCTTTCAGCACACCTGCTAAATCATTTCTGTTCTCATCCAACTCTCCTCACCTGCAACTTCTTAATGTCTTAACAGTAGCTTTTGATTTACTCCATGTAGTTCTGCTGTTCCTTTATATTGTCTTTTGATGGGTTTTGCTGTATGTTTTTTTGTATGATTTTTTCTTCAGTTGCACTTAATGAAGTAAAATCCATTCATTCTCTCTCCCTCTCTTTTTTCTTTTGTGTGTGTGTGTCTCAGACTAATTGCGTGTTCAATAAGGTTTATTTCAGTAAGTACTTACTTTGCTACTTTACTTTTCTCCTTATTGCACCTTCCCAAGAGATCAAAGCCACATGCTCCTGACATAAATTTTATAATATGAGTTTTATTGTTATTATTTAGTTGCTTTCGCTCCTCCCCTTTTTTTTGCTCTTTTTTGATTTGTACTCTATCGTTTTCTGATCAGTTGCATAAAAATAATTGTCCATTTACATATCCTCAGACACTTCCTCTGTTAGTCTCCTCTAAAGCAACAGTCCCCTTATAATTACCTCTACCTCTAATATTAAAATGTTGGCCTTAGTGTAGTGCAATATCTCACTCAGAATAAAAACTTTCTTTCAAATTAAAGTAACAATACTACAAGAGACAATGTACCTTATTTTTTTTACTTTACTTTCATGTATGGACATTATTCAATTTGGCTTCTTGGTTATTCCTGTATATCAGATAATATATTTGATACATGTAACATTTTGTACATCTTTACATCATATAGCAAACAGTCATAATTTAGAATAGAATGTCTTGTTCCATTTTTCCTTGCTTGTTCTTCCTGAACATGTCACATTTTTGTTAGCAATATGTCAGTCCTGTGTTTGACTTCTAAATTGCCAATTAAACTGCAGCTTTCATTGTTTACTAAAATGATATATATTGAGTTAATAAATTAATTTATTTTTGATATTAAGTTTCTCATAAAATCTTCAGACACAATAATTTATATGATTTGTGAGGACTTCAATATTTTATAATTTTGAAAGCATGAAGGTAAAACTCAGAAAGTCAATTTTATTTCTTGACTCTTCACATATAAGTGACTCTTTCCTTAATTTGCCTTGCAATGATAGTGGGTTTTTACATGACCTTGAGTCTGACCTTGAATTTCTGACTTTGTGTTCTAATGTCAACATGTATATAAGATGAGGTTTGGTGTACTGGATCAGACAAAAGCACAGCTAGATTAGTAGCCTGTCTCCAACAGTGTCAAAACTTAGTGAATCACAATAATTCACTTTGGAAGGGACCTCAGGAGATCTCTAGTCCACCCTTTATCTTCTCAGTAGCCTCTTCACAGGTGTTGGAAGACTGCTATTAGGTCCCCCCTAAGACTGTTTTTTCTCCAGTCTAACAAACACAGAGAGAGAAAGAGCCTACAGTATCACTTCCCCAGAATACCTTCCTGGCTTCCATCAATTTTTGGCTCAGTGACTAAATTTTTGTGTCAGTGGTGATGATTTTTTTTTTTTAAATAGCCCTTAATCACTTTGTCTTTCATTAACTCTTTAAGAATTTTGTGGCAAGAAGTCTTATAGCTCAGCTGTGTTACATTTTGGTTGTTTTGACCTAACCAATCACTAGTTTTATTTGATGACTCCTACTTCTATTGGAAGAAAGAGTGTAGAGTTTAGTCAGTGTCCTAATGGTTCTGTATTCCTTTTTTTGCTACTTTTCAACACTGTTTGCTTTTCTATAGTAACTGAGTGCTGACCATAGAAACGTCTATTACAATCACAGAGCAACCTAGGTTGGAAGAGACCTCCAAGATCACCTAGTCCAACCTCTGACCTAACACCAACAAGTCCTCCACTAAACCATATCACTAAGCTCTACATCTAAATGTCTTTTGAAGACTTCCAGGAATGGTGACTCCACCACCTCCCTGGGCAGCCCGTTCCAGTGCCTAACAACCCTTTCAGTAAAGAAGTTCTTCCTAATTTCCAACCTAAACCTCCCCTGGCACAACTTCAGCCCATTCCCTCTCATTCTATCACCAGGCATGTGGGAGAAGAGACCAATCCCCACCTCGCTATAGCCTCTTTCAAGGTACCTATAGAGAACAATAAGGTCACCCCTGAGCCTCCTCTGCCACAGGCTGAACAATCCCAGCTCCCTCAGCTGCTCCTCGTAAGACTTGTTCTCCAGTCCCCTCACCAGCTTTGTTGCCCTTCTCTGGACTCTTTTGAGCACCTTGATGTCCTTCTTGTAGTGAGGGGCCCAAAACTGAACAGAGTACTCAAGGTGTCCTTGATCTCTTTCCTCTGGAGTACTGGTTGGTCCATTAGCACTTTTGTCTTCTTTTGTGCAGCATTTACATTAATCTTCACTGAAACTTATTTATCATTTTAACATCCAGTCATGATATCTCATGCTTTCTGTCTATGCTTCTATGCTGATGCTAAACTTTTCTATCCTTAACAAATGCAATAGTTATAGGAAACTCACTATTTTATAAAATTTTGAACAACATAGTCCTGGTATTAGTACCTATAAACCTGTTTTTTGGTTTTGTTTTTAATGGCCCTATCTTCCCTGAGTGTTCCTTTTATCCTCTGAATATCTCCTGGCTCTTTGGACTCCCTGACAGACTTCCCATGCCTGATATATTTTAAAAAATATTTATTGTTGCTTTTTGCAAACTTTCCTCAAGTGATCTTCTGGTTTGCCTTACTGCATTTTCATGTTTAACCTGCCAAAGTTTCACCCTCTCTATTTTCCATATTTGGATACCACTTCAACATTTTCAAACATGCCTTCTTGCCTTTAATAATCTTTCTTAGCACTGTTTAGCCATGCTGGCTTCCTTTTGCTTTTCTCAAATCTTTCATGACAGGAAGTATGCATATCCTTTGTACCTTCAGTATAGTCTCTAAATTGTACTTTTGCTGCTGGCAGATTTAACTCCTTTTTTTCACCTTTTTATGGTCTTTTAGCTACCTCTCATAGTATATTTTAACAGGCTTCATTATTCCTAGCTAATCGTTTTTTGAGGGTTGAGCACAATTCTAATTAGTTTTTTTTTGTTGTTGTTCTGTTGCTGCTGCCATTTTTTTTTTTTTTCAAGCTTATTGTGGTCACTTTTACAGCATCCTTTCTCAGTAAATCATAATGAGGACAGCTGAGTTGAATTAAAGTAGAACATATCTCCAGAGAGTAAAAACACAACATTTCTGTCCAGTTTCTAAAGCACTGTTATTTACCCTAAAAGCTTTCCTAGAATACTTCATTTTGGAAGCCAGCTTCCCTCCAAACTCCAGACTGGAGAGATGTTAAATGATGCTATGTAGGGAAATCTGCATCACAGTATCTATCTGTTTAAGAGTGTGAGTGAAGCATACGGGCAATTATTTCAAAAATGCTTTAGTATATCTGGTTAGACTCTGTTACAGAAGCATCCTGCCTGTGTCTTGGCACAGTTGTATACTAATAAATGTCAGAAGACCAGAATAAAACAGTCTGCTTGGACCCTAGGGATTCACCTAACCCAAAGAAATCTTCATATGACTCTTTAAAATACAATTATATATCTTTTGTCTCATTGCATTCAACCTAATAATTTTTTAGCAAAATACATAAAATAGAGTATATATTTTCTAATGGATTGCTTCTACCTCTACTTTCTCTCTATAATTGTTCTCTTTATCCATAATTGACTTGGTGATATAACCTGCTGAATTTACTCTAGGAAGAACTGATATCCACCAAAATAGCAATTTTTACCATTGTCTCTAACCAGGGAATAGTTGTGTTGGCCATATCTGATTATTTTTATTAACATGGGATATGATTTACTGGTGACTGAATTTAGGGTACAGAGTACATCAGCTTGTTTCACTTGATGTTTCTCACAGAATTAGTAATCTGTTTCACAAATATGTTCCAAATGCATACCACAAAAAAAAAAAAAAAAAAAAAAAAATCCACTTAGGTAAGTTAATACTCTCCTAGCACTATCGCTCTAAAAAGTTTCATCTCCAGCTAGTCATAAGATGACTGCACATTTTTAACATATCTTCTTCAGCCCAGCTGGAGCACTTACTTAGATAGCAATATATAGCCTCAGAAAGGGACAGGAATAGAATGTTTAGTCTAACTGTTTTAGACATTTCATACAGACTACTTCAAGAAGGAGTATAAAGTCACAACGTCACTTTTAAGCTAATCTGTACTGGCATTGCCAGAATACTACCATTTGTCCACTCCAGCTCCATATGCCACACCTCTCATGTCAGCACTTGAAGTGATCTGAATCTGAAAAAAGAGTCAGTTCAAATGCTCAAATATCTACACTGAAAAAATAACATTTCACTTAAAAAAAAAAAAAAAAGGAATTAATTTTCTGCTGAACTGGCTCTAGGATCACTATGTGGCTAGAAAAGAATAGGAACTGGTGGTAAGGGCAGAGGAGGAAACACTAAAAGCAGAAGTTTCTGCAGCTGTATCAGACATATGTAGACTCTGTCTTCACCATCAGCTAGATCTTTGTAAGAATGGACCTTAGTGAAATCTTTGAGATTACTTACTGCCACTTTAAAGCTACCATCCTTAATGGCATTTGCTACAAAGGAAGAGATCATGAAACACCAAAAAAATTGATGGGATAAATAGGAAAAATATTTGCTCCAGTGACTACAGTAGTAAATTGTTTTTTGAAGGATGTATAAAAAGCAGGCTTTCCTTGCAAAAAGGGGAGAGGAGTAATCAAGATTTTCCCAAATTACCTTGCCTTTGGTTATGGTTTCAACTACTGTACCTGCATAATAAAATCAGAATTTTTCCCAATTTCTACATTCTCACACAGCCTTGCTAGAACTGATTAGATTACTGAGACTCGACAGTTATTTTCCCTGTAACTGCAGTTGGCAGAAGACATTTTTGCATGAATCTGGGTGAAGGGATTGGCACTACAATGATTTACACTGTATTATTATATTTTTAGGAAAGAAAAAATAAAACCATTTTCTTTCAATGAAATAGCAAACTATGAGAAAACCACAAGAAGTTGTGTAATCCTGATGATTATGAAATCTTCACATTTTTTTGCCTAGGATTTGAAGTATCTAGCTGCCAAGTCTGAAATTCTTTTGTATCACAGTAGGCTAACTCCCTACTTACCACAGACATTATCCCACAACTTACTACAGAAAATGGAGCCAAAACAACATTGTATGGTCTACAAAGACTGTTAGATAAGATATTAATCTAGTAAATTCAAAATCTCTGCTATTTCCCTTTATATATGATCTTTGCAATTGCATAACACTTTTTTTTTTTTTTTTTTAATTTTGCTTCAACTCACTGCCTATCAAATCTGTTCCTCCTCTTTTTAGAAAAAAAAAAAAAAAAAAAAGTTACTTTTTTATGTTCCCAATTTTAGTGTCTGGACCGCATTGGATCAGAGCCTACTGCAGCTGCAACTACTTACAACAGAGTGGTGTTTGAGGGAAAAGTTTACCAAAACTTCCTTTTTCCCACTATTCCCTCACCAGGGTCAGCACTTAAGCAGTAATTGTGCATGTTTCCCCTGATCTTAGTGGAGTTTTATTTCTTGATGAATGGGACTTCAGGAGAAGAGCACTCGAGTGACTGCAGAAAAGAACATAAGCTGATTACACTCAAAATTGGCTGTTCAGTGTCCATAGCTGAAGAATGGTGCCATTACATAATAAGCCTATGTACGAGTTCATCAAGCCACTGTTTTGTGGAGTGTGCATGTGAATGACTGCTGTTTGAGTTTGGCTTCTCTCACACCCAAACATTATGGACAGATCTTTGGCTCCACTAGTGTCGTCAATCCCTTTCTTCTTTCTGTATTGGGCTTACGTGGCAAGGGTTTGGTAGCAGGGTGCTGCAGAGGTGGCCTCTGTGAGCAGACCCCAGCAGTTGCCCCATGTCAGATCAGAGCCAGCTCCAGACAAGCCCCAAAAGGTATCCGCTGCTGGCCAGAGCAAAACCAGTGAGTGACATTGGTGAGTAACTCTGGGAGAGCAGATTGAAGAAAGGGAAAAAACTGCTCTGTGACAGCAGCTGCGAGAGACAAGTGAGAAGCAGCCCTGCAGACTCCAAGGTCAGTGCAGAAAGAGGGCAGGACGTGCTCCAGGCAAGCATCAGCAGTTCCACTGTGGCCTGTGGAGAGGCCCCTGGTGGAGCAGGCTGTCCCCCTGCAGCCCATGGGTCCCACATGGAGCAGATCTCCATGCTGCAGCCTGTGGAGGAGCCCCCAGTGGAGCAGGTGGATGTGGCGGGGAGGAGGCTGCAGCCCACGGAGAGCCCCCACAGGAGCAGACCCTGGGCCGTAGCTACAGCCCGTGGAGAGGAGCCCACGCAGGAGCAGAGGTCTGCGGGGAGCTGCCGCCCACCTGTGGGGGACCCATGCTGGGCAGTTTGCTCCTGACAGATGGACCCTGTGGTACAGAGCCATGTTGGAGCAGTGCTTGAGGAGCTGCTGCCTGTGGGCAGCCCCTGCAGGATCAGTTCAGGAAGGACGGCCGCCCATGGGAGGCACCCCACGTGGAGCAGGGGTAGAGAGTGACCGTGAAAGAGCAGCAGAGATGAAGTGTTAAGGACTGACTGCAAGCCCCATTCCCAATTCCCCTCCGCTGCTCTGGGGGAGGAGGTAGATGAGGGTAGATGGGGGGGAAAGGTGTTTTTAGTTTGCTTTTATTTTCTTACTGTGCTAGTCTGCTAGTGATAGGCAATAATTTACATTAATCTCCCTATGCTAAATCTGCTTTGATGGAGATGATAATTGTTGAGAGATCTCCCTGTCCTTACCTCAACCCTTGAGCTTTTTCCATAGTATTTTCTCCTCCTTTTACTTTAAGGAGTGGGAGTGAGCGAGTGGTTATGATCGAGTTCAGTTGCCCAGCAGGGTAAAACCACCACTGTAATAAAACAGCTTGCTTTAGCCTCTTGCTTTAAGATAAATTCACACAAGAGACCAGTTTGTTGACAAATCTATGAGAAACATTTAAAGCATTTTAATTTGATTAGCTTGATTGCTTTCTCCAAATAAACTGTAATGTTCTACAACTTTAGTTTACAGTGTGGTGCCAGAAATGAAAGGTTTTTAGCCTTCAGCTAGCAGTTCTTTTCTGGTATTTCTTTAATGACTGCAGTGCAAGGAGTATGGAGGTGTTAAATGAAGGAAGCTGATGGGAACATGCATTTAAAAGAAGCTTTTCAAAATACACAAAGGATTTCTGAATTCTCACAGTCACTAAGTTTTCTTAGATATCAATCAATTACAAGAGGACTAATCTAGCTGTTTTTGTTATTTACTCACTAGTGGTCACTTTTCTCACATGTTCTTGAGTTAATAATGACCTGCAGATCATGTAACATCACAAGGAATTTCTTCTTCTTACTGCTTGAACAAGAAAAAAATCGTTTGGCATGCTGCCCTTCCCTGGCCTGTCCCTCAGCAACCCCACCTGTCAACAAGAGGTAGATGTGGCTGTTCTCCTCAGTGACTTAAGCAGTCCTTGTCTTCTGTCACTGTGAAGTGTACGAGTGGTTTCAGAGCTTTAATTGGGTGACTCTGCTGGAGGTGAGGACAAGTGAAGACCTAGGCAAGGTGAGTGGGATATATGTGGCAAAGCAGGAGGGATCTGGGAGGCAGCATGGCCATTTTGAGGAAACAGCATGAAAGGAAGGGAGCTGTAGTGCAAATGGCTTGGGGCAGTTGTGGGAGATAGGAACCTCAAGTATTAGAGGGGTAACTCCTGAAATTGTGGGGAGTGAAAAGGGTGTGAAACAGAGAATGTGGTTCTTGTGAGAAACGCTTTTGCAGCCAGCTAATTGTGGGACCAATCTAGTGAGCTGCAATTGGGTTTTAGTTTGATGATGTCATAGATAGAGACCCATCTCTACCATTGATGATGTGACATCATAGCACAGATAGAGAGCACTAAGAGTTTAATTAATAAAGAATGGTGCTGTGAACATAATTAATGATATGTGGCATTAAAAATTGATTCTTTTGGGTGTTTTTGTTTGTTTGTTTGTTTGTTTTTCTCATTAGGCTTAAAATCTTATCTTTTAAATTTCAGATCTGGATTTCCTAATGTTATGTCCTTACATTTGTAAGGTTCATTTACATACACATGTTTTAAATATTGGTAATCATTCATATTATTGTTTTGTGTAACTTAGGGAAATACTGAGGCCTGGAGGGTGTTGGAGTGTTTTACAATTGAAATTTGCCTGTAAAAATGGCACACTTGCTCCATGCATCAGATCTCTGTATATGGGGAATATGTTTATTTTACTGTCAAGCCCATTTTTTTTTAATGTTTTATAACAATTGCTGTGCAAAATAAGCATCCAGATAGTAAATTCAGAGATGGAAATTTGAGGATAAAATGTAATTTATTCATTTTTTTTGTTTGTTTGTTTGTTTCCTCTGCCCTTTGCATGTACTTTTCCTATGATTCTAGGCACTTTTGCACAGGAACTATGGATTGGATTATACCCTGGGCTGAAGTGCTATGTGAAGACAACCAAGACAGCTCTAAAGAAAACCAGCAGCAATCTTGGCATGGCACTCAGGACAGTTAACTCTCTGACATACAAATTACAGTGGTTTGCACTAGGCCTTGTGACTGTGGTGAGCTATGTTTATGGCTAGATCTTGTACCACCTCAATACACTGCCATCTGCATTTTTATTTTTTTTTTTTGTGTGTGTGTTTATTCTGGACACTTGGAGGGCTTGTTGAGATCTAATTTGGTCCTAAGGGGACACACACACATATTTAATATGGGTCTTGTGCATCATGACAAATAATAATAATTCCTGTTCCACTGTGAAATTCTGGTGTCATTTAAACCTGTACACCCCACTCAAAACAACAGGATTTGGATGTAAATTTTATCATTGGAATCTTTAGGTCTAGTCTTAAGCCTGTTAGATATATTTTAGTGGATATATTTCCACAAACTTTGAAAGTTGCTTGTGCCAATTCTTTGATATATATGCGAGAAAGCACATGAATATGCAAGGCTGGCATAAATATGAGAACATTTATTATCTGTAAACTGAACAGATACAACACACACACATACAAATAGAAGCATAATAACTGTTCCACAATTTATATTTTAAGGTCAGAATCTTACTTTTACAACCAAACATTCACCTTTACAAATAGATTTAGTTAAGGACAAGATAGTTAAATAAGTTTTTCTTTTCAGATATATGTAGATATCTGAGGTGAATTTTAACAGCTTATGTCCTTAACTTTCCTTTGGAGGAAGGTAGACCACGATTCCTGATGTTGTCAGTGTAGGGAATTACTTCAGTTCCTTCCTCCTGCGAGAGGAATGACAAAAATAGTATAGGTGATCTCCAGATACCAGAGGAGGAGGAAGTTACACCTACTAGTAGTGTGAAGAATAATATAGTCATCCTTGTCTTTTCCTCTCTGGAAGTGACTTCAGGTATAGAAAACTGTTAAAGCACATGTCACTATGTGACTCTGTGTCTCTCCTTTGGCCATCTAAGAGATTAAAACAGGGAATGGTTATACCTGTGTTACTTTGCTGCTCATATAGAGCCATACATTTTGTAGCAAAATTAAAGAACCTTTAAAACACATTCAGTGGTATAGTCACCAGAGCTGTGCTGCTAGAGCTTAACCACTTCGTTACATGTGCTGTTTTTTTTTTAAACTCTGGCCAAGAGTATAGCGAAGCAGATTGTGCAACATTCTGTTTTTATGGTTTCTGTATAAACATATTAAATAGATTTTTTCTTAAGAACTTAATGATACAGTCATTTATTAATAACAAACAGAGAATTTATACATCTGTTTTGTTAGTGACTTTCAGAAATTCTGATCATGACAAACTTGCAAGATTAACTCCAAACATTCTAGTTCTAAACATTACTACATTACTAGTGCTTAGTGAGACTCAGGCCCTGCCAATTCCACTCCAGGCTTTCAGAACAGATAGTCCCTGGTGAAATCATATCTTTCTGCACATTCGTTCAAAGCATGGTCTCATTTTTTGTTCTCTAACCTGATGTCAGGACCATTCGTATCTTTTTCATCTCTTATTTCTCTTCCAAGTCCCTTTTCTCTGGCACAGGCACTTCAGGAACTTCTGTTTCCTTTTTTTTTTTTTTTTTTTTTTTTTCTTCCCTTTTTTTCCCTTCTCATCTATATCTCCTTATAATTATCTTCCACTCATACTTTTTTCTCTCTTGACTCCACAGTACTTCTCATCAGCCCTTCTTCACCTCCACAGATGACTTTCCTCACCTAGTCACCATCACATCTTGCCTTGTCTCCACTCCTTTGAGAGAGTTGTTTGCTTTCTCTTTCCAGGCTCTCAAATCTTCCCATCTCTTTTCAGTAGGCACCATAACCAGCATCACCCGTTGGTTAAAAATTTGCATACTTCAGCACTGTGTGTGCTTACAATTCTCCTTGCATACTTACTGTCCCCTGAATGTGTTTCGTGGTACCAGTACTTTAGAACTGTCACAGCTTTGGCAGAACTGAGTCCCTGTGCTCAGCTGAGATCAACTATCAAAATGTTCCTCTGTGCTTCTTCCCAAGCAGAGTCCAGCTCATTGTGCATTTCCAGGCTGTACTTCCTGAAGTTAGCCCTGCACACAATAGCACCTCCCCATCTTCATATTCAAGAGTGGGGTAGTCCAAATTCTGTTCCAGGATATGGGACACCTGGATATGATTCCTATGTCTTCCCATGGTCCAGTCTCTGCAGAGCACTCTGCAGTAAAGTGCTTTATACTACTAAGGCAGTTGACTAACACTAGTCTTGTGCCCATAGTTTGCTTCAATGCATGAACAGTGTGCACAATGGGAGAACTCAGGCTCCCAGTGAGCTATGCTAACATAACAGCAAAGACATACCCTTTTAATCTCTCCTGTTGTATCTGTTTCATTTTATATGGAATAATTGCATATTACATGGGTGGAGAGAGAAGAGGGTGAGTGAGTGAAAGACAACAATGTGTTCAAAACTTGTGACTCTACCATCTGGAATGGCTGCATAAAAAAAGAACATAATATATATACAGCACAATAAATGACTGAATGACATGACTGTTACAAGGGGAGAGTGCCCTCCTTTTAGTATATGTATGGATTCATATTGCTGCAAATGACAGTGTTGCTGCAGAACAGTTCTTACAGATATCAGACAACACTGTATGAAATATTTTCAGTGCTTTTGTGTTTTGTTGTTGCTGTTGTTTGTTTTTGTTTGTGTTTTTGTTTTGTTTTCTTTTCTTTTCTTTTCTTTTTTCTTTAGGAAAGCATTATCCTCTGTTATTGTTTGTAGACATGTCAGAATAATAATTCCAGAGACCAATAGTACTTGGCATTTACTACAATCTAAATATGTGTATAAAATTAAGAAAATCTTGTGAAAAAAAAAAAAAAAGTATCACATTCTAAAATCTTCCATCTTCTCCCTTGATCAAACAAATTTGAAAGGAAAAAAAAAAAAAGCCACAGTCACATTGATGATAATCTTTTTTTAATTACTAATTCAAATTTTTTACACTTTTTACTTTCTAAATCATAGTGGCCTCCATTAATCCATTTCTTTTGGGAGTTAGACCTAAAATGGTTCTTTACATTCATTTACAGTCTGCTTAAATTCTCTTACTACATCCTCACATCAACTTAAATTTTGTCTCTGTTCTTAGAGCCCTATCCTATCCTCCACTAATATAAACTGCCATACCTACTCTGTTCTCAGTTAAACTGCACAGATTATACCAGCTGAGTTTTTGTTTCCTAGCATCTGCACATAAATAATACCTGTGAATAATAGTCATTTTCTCTAATCATACCTTACTTAAAAAACAAACAAACAAAAAAACAACAATAACAACAACTTGGATGTCTACCTCCTTCAAGCATTTTAAAATGTGATTCTTGAACACTTTCTAGTTTGTCTATATTTTTATTTTTCTGACATTCTATTAGACAGTAATGGAGAAATAAACTTTTACTTCCCCACAGCGTGACTTAGAATCACAGAATGGCTCGGGTTGGAAGGAACCTTAAATATCATCTGTTTCCAACCCCCCTGCCATGAGCAGGGAAGCCACCCACTGCATCAGGTTGCCCAGGGTCTTGTCCAACCTGGCCTTGAACATGTCAAGGGATGGGGCATCAACAACCTCTCTGGGCAAACTGTTCCAGTACCTCACCACCCTGTGAGTAAAGAATTTCTTCCTAAAATCTAATCTAAATCTCCCTTTTTTAATTTAATTTTCCCTTGTTCTATCACTATATTTGTGTAAAAAGTCACTCTCCATCTTTTTTATAAGCCTCCTTTAAGTACTGAAAAGCTGCCACAAGGTCTCTCCAAAACCCTGTCTTCTTCATCCCCAGCCTCATAGAAGTGCTCCTATGTTTCGTCATAGGAGAGGTGCTCCAGCCCTCTGGTCAACTTTACGGCCTTCCTCTGGACCTTCTCTAACAGATCCACATTCTTCTTGTGCTGGCGGCCCCAGACCTGAATGCAGTGCTCCAAGTGAGTCCTCACAAGGGCAGAGTAGAGGGGCACAATCACCTCCCTCTAATTTGTGACCACTCCTCTGTTGATGCAGCCCAAAATGCAGCTGGCCTTCTGGGCTGCAAGTGCTCAATGCTGCTGGTCATGAAGAGCTTTTTGTCCACCACAGCCCCAGACTTGATTCCTACCTGTGTGAAACCACATTTTTGCTGCCAAATTTTTCACATTTAAGTTGTTGAACAAGATGTCTTTAGGAGATACAGCACCTCTCAACAAGTATCTTGTCTGTGGATTTCCTTCTCCAAAATTTATTGCAGTTACTTTAATTTCAATCAGATTCTGATAGTTATGATAAAGCTATAACAATTGACATCTTACTTTGTCAAGATTAATACTAATACAAGGTGATATTCAATGTAACTCTAACAGAGTCTGTTTTTTGTTGTACTCTGTCCATGTTTCCACTCTATTCTGCTCCTTATAACTATTATTCTCAAATATGTTGGAGTTCCTGAGTACTATCTGTGAGTTTTGCATTTTAGCTTTTACATGTTGCTGATATTCCAGTAAATGGTAAGTGGTATTTGCAGACATCGCAAAGGACTAAGAAGGAAGTAATATGCAAAAACTAGAGAATACAGATAAATTAATGCATGTATGATTATATATTTTTAATGTTGTCTTAATGCGTACATGACAAAATAATGATATGACTGCTCTTTAACCACTTCTGAGTTATCCACTTTGTTAAAGATATCATGAGAATTCTTAAGAAAAATATAAAAGAATTCTTTCAAGAATATTTGTCTCTTCTAAAGAGTTCAATTAATTTTAAAGGAAATCAGTTTTTTAAGTGGAACTGGAGAGAGCAGACACATCAAGGGAGGTGATTCTCTCCCTCTACTCAACTCTTGTGAGACCCCACTTGGAGTGCTATGTTCATCTCTGGGGTCCCCAGCACAGGAAAGACATGGACCTAATGGAGCAAGTCCAGAGGAGGGCCACAAGGATGATCAAGGGGTTTCGAATGAAGAGAAGCTGAGAGAGTTAGGGATGTTCAGCCTAGAGAAGTGAAGGCTCTGGGGAGACCTTACAGCAGCCTTCCAGTGCCTAAAGGAGGCATACAGGAAAGCTGGGGAGGGACTCCTTAACAGGAAGTACAGTGGTAGGAGAAAGGGTAATGGATTTAAACTAAAATAAGATTTTAGATTAGATATAAGGAATACATTCTTTGCTATGAGGCTGGAGAGGCACTGGAACTGGCTGCCCCCAGAAGATGTGGATACCTGGAAGTGTTCAAGACCAGTTTGGATGGGGCTTTGGTCAACATGATCTAGTGGGAGGCGTCGCTGCCCATGGCTGGGTGGTTGGAGCCAGATGAACTAGTCACCATCACTGGTGACAGATGAAGGCACAGGAGCAGACAGGCACAACCTAGAGAGTGAATCTATGACTTCTTAGATGATGGAACTGGAAAAAATTTTAGTTTTTGTCATTCAGGAGTGAAATGTTAAGTAAATGAGCAGAAACGGAGGTCATGTCATAAGAAAAAATGGCTTTGAACACAGGTAGGCTAATGATGTAAGGAAAGCTTTAAACTAAGATTATTAGTTTCCAACAACACTGAATCAGTGAATATTATGTAGAAAAAATGTGGAAACGGGACTAAGAAGTAGGGGAGCTTTATTCACATAAAATGTTATGTGAATATTCCCAGTGTTCAAGCAACAGAAACAGTAAACAAGAGGATTTGGAGATTATCATACATTTGTCTTTTTATCGTTTAATTGACCAAAAGAAAAGAAAGAAAGAAAGAAACAAACAAACAAAAAAAAAAAAAACAAAAAACACATGAGATGATTCATATGACTGTGATAAAATAAATCATGAGTACAACTTGTTTAAGGACTCTGTACAAGGAAACAGAAGGGAGCTATGTAAACGGTAAACAATTTTGTCTGAAGAGTAGTCTCATGGGAAGAAACGTGGCAGTTCTGGTCTATGGCAATTTAATGAGTCAACAGTTTGCCCTGGCAGCCAAAATGGCCAACCAAATACTGGAGTACATCAAGCAATACATTGCTGTCCAGTTGAGGGGAGTGATTGTCCTGCTTTGCTGTGTGCTGGTGCAGCTTTACCTTGAGTGCTGTGTGTAGCTTTGAGCACTGCAATATGAGGACATAAAACTATTAGAGTGTCTAAAGGAGGGCAACAAAGATCTAGGAGCATCTAGAGAGGAAGATGTATGAGAAGCAGCTGAGGTCACTTGGTTTTTTGAGTCTGGAGAACAGGAGGCTGAGGGGTGACCTTCTCATGGTCTACAGCTTCCTCAAGAGGTGAGCAGAGGGGCAGGCGCTGATCTCTGCTCTCTGGAGTCCAGTGGTAGGACCTGTGGGAACAGCATGAAGCTGCATCATTGAAGGTTCAGATTGGATATTGGGAAAAGATTCTTCACTAAGAGGGTGCTGGGCACTAGAACAGGTTCCCCAAGGAAACAGTGATGATACCAAGCCTGTTGGATATCAAGAAGCATTTGGACAATGCTTTCAGACATATGGTTTCATTTTTGGGTGGTTCTGAGTGGAGCCATGAGTTGGACTTGATGATCCTTGTGGGCACCTTCCAACTCAGGATATTCTATGATATTCTATTAATGATTTTATGCTTCTATGATGCTGTGTACTAAGAACTAGATCATTGAAAGTCTCTGGATATTGATCAGTGGAAAGAAAAACTGAGAACAGTCATGCTCAGAATTCTTTCTGCATATCTCTAAGTCATGAAGGTCTTTATTTGTGTAGCTGTGTGTAGCAAATGTAAGATTTGTTCTTAATGTAAAACTTGAAGAAATTTGCTGTGAAAGGAGTACTTTCTGAAAACTCAGCCTATGGTTACTCCTGCTGGTAAGCTAAACAATCCTGGGAGTGTTCTGAATGTCACCTCCTCTATGACACTGTTAGAAGTGTCCTTGTCATGGTTTTGATCCAGAGCATGTTTGGAAGTCCTCTTGATATCAATTGGAATGGTATCCATGTGGTGACAGAGGCCACCCCTGTCCTGAATGCTGTAACAGACTGCTGTGGCATAGGAAAACCCCTGGAGCATGGCCAAGACTAGAGGTAAACATTTCTTGGTAAGAGGAGGGAGGATGTCTCACTGCTCAAGCAACAACTTGCTTTTGTAAGAAAAGGGAGGGACATACACATATGAGGAGCATGCTGGGAAAGAACGGGGGTTAAATTCACCTGGGTGTAGCATAATCATAATAAACAGCAATTCTGTCAATACTGCTGTTTTGGAGAATGCACTCCAAAACATTTACATCCAGTGCCATCTAAAATCACCAGTGGAGGTGTATGGCCATTTACAGGATGAGTCCTCAACAGCTTCCGAAGGTCAGAATGCTTTGACAGCATCCCTCATGTGTAGATGGACCAGAAGTAGCTGGGGATGTGGCACATGTAGAAGAAGGGCTAGGTAGTTCCCACAGGTCCTATTGGGCCAGGCTGGGATTTCCCTTTTGGTTCTGGTAGGGAAAGGGAGTGGTACGGAGAAGTGGAGGGGAGTAAGGTGCACATGGAGCTTTCTCCCTCTGCCAGGATGCTGTTGCTTTTCATCTTCTAGCTCCTAGACCCGTTTAATGCTTCATTAATGGGTGTCCCTGAAGCAAAGCTTATGTGCCATCTGCTTTTTCATCCCCTAATATCTTTTTGCCCCAGTACAAGAGCATTTACTTCAATACACCCAATGACTTTTTTTTTTTTTTCACAAGAGACCCATATATATGCACTGTCATACTTAACACAAACTCATTCTTGAGGAGAAAAGGGTAAGGAAAGAGCCTGTGCTCATTCTGAGCTACAGAAGGCCCATTCCTGCAGAAAGCCCATTCCTGTTGTGCTCAGTTATTTCTCGTGACGTGTCCACTGGTCTTAGTGCAGAGTGGACTGGGGGAGGTCTAATTAGGATTTTAGCAGGTTCTTAGTAAAAGAAGGAGTTGTGTTGGATTGCTGCCTAGGGTTTAGGTCTTTATTTTTAAAAAAGAGCAGTGATGTTCCCTACTTTGTCAGTGCTTCCACTACAAACAGATCACACACTCTATTTCTCTATTTCAGCATCCAGCTGGTAGTGAACAAGGATTAAAGAGCAGCTAGACAGGAAGCAGGAAAACCTATTAAATGTTAGGAAAAAATAAATAAAAAAGGGATAATTTTCTAGCAAAGGTAGAATTTCTGTCATTGGCAGTTCCCCAAAACAGGTTAGAAGATATGCCAAAAGGTTTTACAGATGGTTGGTTCAGCCTTGGGTTGGTGCAATGTAAAACATAATACTTAAGGATACGTTGCTCTTGGTTTTTTTGATATCTTTTATATTCTGAGTACAAACATGAAGTATGGAAGAAAAAAAAATAGTTGTACTCTTTCTTTTAGCATTATTTTATTACATGACACCCAGAAGTACTAGCAGGGAGCAGCTGAGAACACTGATTCCATCCAGAAAGACCACATCCTTGAGTGACAGCAACATAAAAAGAAACAAAATGTAACAGAGTCATTTCAGAGCAAATCATAGAGCAAAACAAAGGGCAGAAAAGTAATTTGAAAAGCAGTTACTATTTGCCATCAATATCAACCTAGAGGAGAATATGAAACAAAGCTCAGAGTTTTGTTTGCATAAGCAAAGATAATATTCAGGATTACTAAATAATCAAAAGCTTTAAAGTATGTAATATCAACACCCTTTTTAAACAAGTTCTTGCAGAACCTTTGATAAAGAAGTCAATAAGCCTGCATAAGCCTCTGGACATCTACAATTAGCTGAACCAAAGAAGATGAAATAACTAATGAGGGACAAAACATTGCAAGTATTTTTATATGTTTGAAAATGAACTCAGTGTTTATTTAGCATATATTTTTGATGCTATATTATTACTGTTATCATATATCTAACACTTACCCAAGAAGAAAATAGTAAAACACAACAGCACGTATTAGCTTCTGTAACAGGTTCTGGTACAAGGAGCACATAAACTAAAATACATTTTTATTTGAAAATGTATTTTTTTCAACTTGTTTGGCTTTAATAACCAAAAATGTAGACGACTTGTAACATAAGCTTCATGGAAATATGATATGAATAGGCACAGCTTCATCCAACTCATTTAATATAACACAGTCTCTATTCTGACCTGCAGCAATGCTACTTTCATTTTTACTTCTTCCTTACTTGATGAGAAAAAGCCCATCATTAAAATCAGGAATATAGTCTTGTGAATTGAGGCCTCATTCCTGGTTTTGAGTAAAGACAGAGCTAGCTTTCAGTTGGGAAGTTCAGCCATAGACATTCTAGGCCTCAGGTCTATAGCCTGTAAGGTTCTCTCTTAGACTGTTTTTTAAAAACATAGTTGTGTGGGACATGAGAATATTTGTCAGTTTATAGCTAGCAGCTAACATATGGTACGCCATATTTAATTTTCTTCACAATGATGAGAAATTTATTAAAACAAGAAATGTCAGAAGTGAAAAAGGTCTTGTAAATACATGTAGGTTTTTGAACATTGCAGGAATATAAGTGTTTATATTTTAAGAAGGAACTAGATTTAAATTAAAAATATTTTGTGGATGTAAGTCTGAACAGGAATCACAAAGATGTACATTAAATAAGACCCTCAAATATAAATATTAATGTTCTAAATGAATGTGTTGTCTACTACTCTGCCAAGGAACATTATTATGATGGAAAGTGAGCGGTTCTCTGCCTACTAGGAACAGACAATACCAGAACACTCCAAATATGATCACTAAGACAGACACTGACACAGAAAGACCTTGAAATCTGTATATGTGCTGCTGCTTTCTCATGTTACACTTAGCAATGCAGATCAATGATGTGGAGTCAGATTTAGTTTGTCTTCCATGAAGCATCTAGACTGCAGGAATCTCCCCAGAGCAGGGTCTACAATGCCTGGCCCCTTCATGACCTAACATTTTAAGTTCATCAGGGATCTTTAAAATAAGGCTTCCACACAAATTCTTCTTCTTTGCTTGACAGACCACAAAGTGATTTAGCCACTGAATTTAGGCATTAGAATTAGGTATTTAAAGGATAGCAATATCCATTGTAAGCTGCTTTGCAAAGAACAAATGTGCCTATGATATTAGTGTTGATTTTTTTTTGTTTGTTTGTTTTTTAATTGGGGATAAGTATACATAAATCATAATTCTTGTATATTTGGTTCAAAATGTCTTGAAAGAGTTTCTAGTTAAAATTAGTACCTTGTAAAACAAAAGGTGTTTTTCTGAAACAAGGAATTTCTGAAATAACAAGTCCTATGCTTCAAAGGTGAATCCAACCCAAATTTGGTACAGAGATGAAGCCAGCAAATAATCTGCTCTGCCACCAGAGATAACAAACAGAATAATGGAATCATAGAATGGTTTGAGTCAGAAGGGACTGTACAGATTATTTAGTTACAACCCCTTGTAATGAGCAGGGACACCTTCCCCTAGATCACGTTGCCCAAAGCCCCATCCAAACTTGCCTTGAACACTTTCAGTGATGGGGAAATCCATGTTAAAGAATCCATGTTTCTTGTAGCCCCATTTAAGTAATGGAAGGCCACTGTAAGGTCTTCCCAGAGCCTTGACTTCTCCAGTCTAAACATCCCCGGATCTCTTAGCCTTTCTACATTGGAAAGGTGCTCCAACCCTCTGATAATTTCTGTGGCCCTCCTCTGGACTCAGTCTAACAGGTCCTGAATACAGAACAGCATGCAGTACTCCAGGTACTGCACAAGACTGGAGTAGAGGGGGAAAACCACAATTCTTCATCTGCTAGCCACGCTTCTTTGCAAGCACACATTTCAGGCTCGTGCTGAGTTTTTCATCAACCAACACCCCCAAGTTTTTCATAGGGCTACTTGCAATCCACCTGTGTTTTTGCAATCTGCCCAGACTGTATTTTTGCTCAAGATTGCCCTGGCCTAGATGCAGGACCTTGCACCTGGCCTTGTTGAACTTCATGAGTTCACAGACCCACCTCTCAACCCTCTCAAGTCCCTCTGGATGACATCCCTTCCTTCCAGCATGTCAACTGCACCACACAGATGGTGATGTCTGCAAACTTGCTGAGGACTGCATTCAATCCCGCTGTCTGTGTCACTAAAGAAGACATTAAATAATACCAGTAAGGAGGTATAGAGAAGGAGAAGGCAAGAAGAGTTGCCTATCTTGAAATATATTTTTCTTGAAAGGCATTTAAGCTGATCAGCACCTTCTCCCTGTCTTTTCTCATATAGAATCACTTTCTTTATTTAAATGATTTGATCTAAGAGAAGAACAGCAGATGTTCAGTGAATTACATTTTCTGTATATCAATAATTTGATTTTAAAAAGGAAACAGGAACTATATTCTCTTGTTTAGAGGAAAACACTGGTTCATCCCCCTCCCCATCTTGGAATTCAAATGCCACACATTAGAACTTCTCCACCACAGGAAAAAAAAATCTGTTCCATGTTTTTCATTGATTATTTTTTTTCTCATTTTCATTGATTATTTTTTTTAATTTTATACTTATACTTGGACAGTTGCATGCTATGAATTTAAACCTAAAAAGCTAAAAAATGCCCAGCAAATAAAATACTAAGATAAATATTTGAATAATTTATTAAAGCTTTTGACTTTCAATGAAATGAAAGGAATTGCAGTAGGAATCTGGAAAGCATCACTGTATTGTTTTATAAAATAAGATTTCCAATTCATTTTAATGGTTTCCTCTCACTAAATGCTTATCCCCATATTCTAGTTCTTTTAGATGGAGAGAATAAAAGATCTAGTTAATTCTGAGATACATTAGTGACTGCCAGAATCTCATCCCTACAGAAAATGATGTTTCTGCCTAGTTTCAATGGAAATGTAAGTACACTGGCAATTATATCTGAGATCATCTCTTACCTGAAATGGCTCTAGACTGGTCTGGATTCATGAAGGGATCTTAATTAAATATAGACTTAATATGTAAAGAGGTTACAGAAATTGCTACACAAGTAAATGTAAAACATTATTAGGCAATGAGTTTTAAAAGATTGTCATCATGATAGTCCTGGTTTTGGCTGGGATAGAGTTAATTTTCATCTTGGGTCTGGTATGTGCCATGTTTGGGTTTAGGAGAAAAATAATGCTGATAATGCACCAATGTTTTAGTTGTTGCAGAACAGTGCTTACACAGAATCAAGGACTTCTCAGCTTCTGCTGTCCTGCCAGAGAGGAGGCTGGGGGTGCACAAGAAGCTGGGAAGGGACAGAACCAGGACGGCTGACCCAAACTGGCCAAAGGAACATCCCATGCCATGGGATGTCATGTTGAACAATAAAACTGGGAGGGTTGGCTGTGGGGCTGGGGGGGAGATGGAAAGGAGACAATGCTCAGGGACTGGCTGGACATCCGTTGGTAGGTAGTAAGCAATTGCATTGTGCATCACTTATTTAGTATACATGTTTATTATTATTATTATTATTATTAACCATTCTTTTATGTCCAATTAAACAGTCTTTATCTCATCCTATAAGTTCTACTTTCTTTTTTCTTTTTTCTTTTTCTCTTTTTCTCTTTTTTCTTTTTTTCTTTTTTTTTTTTTTCTTTTTTTCTTTTTTTTCTTTTTTCCCCAGTTCTCTTCCCTATCCAAATGTTGTAGTGGTGGGGATGAGTGGCTGTGTGGTGCTTATCTACCTGCTGGATTAAACCACAACAGTGACCTTTTAAAAAATCTACCAGTGCCCATAACTGAGAAGTTATAAAAAAATAGTTAATTTGTTTTATAGCGATGAAATATAATACTAAAAACACAGCTATGGTGGAAATATTTTAAATTAAACCTAAATACTTCACTCTAGCCTTAGATATATAAAGTCTACAATGTGTCTCAAGTTTCTGTGTTTGGAATGATTTTAATGCAGCAGATCAAAAGTATTTTTACAGAAAAATAAGGTGGAAATATTTTTGATACTTGAAAAGTATAATTTGCATAGTTGTCTTACATATTTCAACTTAATCAGAAGCATAAATCTTTGAGAACATACCAATCTAAGCAACAAATGGTCTGCAATCAATCTTCCTTGTAAAAATAACAATGAATCCACCTTTAAACACATTATTCCACCTTTTTGGCAATTATAACATGGTCTTTGTGAGGTGGAAGACTAAATGGGTAGTAATTGGTTGTTTTGCAGGATAGAAACCTTTTCCAACTTTGTCTGGATGAAAGCTTTAATAATTTTGGAGATAAGATAACATTAGTTTGGACATAATATTTCTGTCTTACAACTTTATATAAACCTTTATCTTATCCTTACAATAGTGCCTGCTCCACATTTATTCAGCTGACCTTTTCATTTGAAACCATGAAAGTGTTGGTTGGAGAAGGTTGAAGTTCTGATATTTTCGTATGTAAAATAGGAAACTGGACAAAGGCTCCCAAATGTATTTCTGTCCTCTCATCATCTCCCAGATTAGTTTTTGCAGAACCCTTTTCTTGCTGTAAGCACATCTAAAGAATATTTTTTTAGCCACTTTGACCATATTAATATTTCCTCTCTGTATGTTGTGTAGTTACATCATATTGATAGTCATCTACATGTAGTAGATAGTAGATAGTTACCAATGTGATGTAGGAGAAGGCCCAAAGGCTATCCAAAGCTCTGCGTGGGCTACTTTCATTTTGTCAGTCATGTCTCATTGAGTCCTGAAAAGCAGGTTCTTCACTATATCAGTTAGTGCTGCCAGCCTCCATTGTACAGTTGCTCAATTTTTCAAGTAGTTTTATTTTCATCAGCCAGTCTCTCACACACACATACTGCCTCTCCTAAATTTCTGAATATCCAGCTAATTCTTTTTCTTCTCAGACCACCAAATTGCATCATTTTTTGAAAAAAAAAAAAAAAAAAAAAAAATCTGTATCTAGATCTAGAATCCATTTAAATAAAGCAGTAAAGAGCTGAAGAAGAAATGACATTTGCAGCATAGATGTGGCTCATAATGGAATACCATATTCAATCTTGTTATACATTTATAAAACATAATTTTACAACACTATAAAAATTACAGAAAGTATAGCAGCAATATATATATATATTCTAATATCAGAAATCTGCCCTAAACTGAGAAGCTGTCTGAAAACTTGAAGTGTTTTCGAGTTTCACAAGTCCAGAAAGTTGAAGTTGTATATTTTCTAACTAAGAATAAGGCTCAAGTTTTTAAATGGTACTGTAATGAACTGTTAAAAATCATTCCATCTCTTAAAGATTTTTATTACCAAAATTGAATGTTAATTATAAACAGGATAAATACAAGCCATGATATGTAATGGAGTGACTACATTTTGTTCTGCAGTCTGTATTATACAGGAGGTAGGATTCATTGATTTAATTAGACTGAAGTTAATTTTTGTAAGTAAAGTAAATATTTCTGAAAGAAATGTATAATGATATCAGGTATTTAAAGCTAATCACCAGAGTTATCTTTGTGTCCCAACAATTTCCATATGACACAATGGTCAAGCTATCATTGTCTTAGAAGATGTGAATTCAGTCACCATGCTTGTGTTTTTCTTCATTATCTCCCTCCTCTGCTGTAAAAAAGTGTCTTTGATTCTTTAATTCTAGGAATATGGGTGTGTATTTATTTATTTATTTATTTATTTATTTATTTTTACAAGTTAAGCTAATTTATAGCAGGGCTTTTCCACAGAAACTGCATATTCTCAATCTGTGGAAACATGAGACAGTATATTCTTCAGAAAGGAATAACCTGCCTAACATTTACCAGTATGTGCCTCAGGGTAAAAACATTGCATATGGGTAGTTCCTGAAAAGAAACTGATGTGGCAACGACTCAGACATTGGTGTACCTTGGAATAACTTGTTTGTCTGCTCATATTTTTAATTTTCTAATTTCAGGAATGTTCTCTAATGCATTTGTTCACAAGCAGTATGATGGCTATTACATTTAGGTGAATTTGAAGAGAATATGTAGCATGAAAAATATTTTTTATAAAATATTAAAACAATTAATACATTTTCATAAATCTGTCTCTACCAACCTAACTTAATACCACAGCTGTTTTGTAAAACAAAAAGAAGGCAAGTTGCTTCTTATTTCCAGAGAAACCTCATAAAATCAGTGCAAAAGTATCTGTGAGAGCAAGATTTGTTCTTTACACTGTTCTTCCTACAGTGTTTCTAGTAAACATCTTCATTTCTATTTATGAATTTGAAATTTCCGTTATTATTTTGCAGTTTCATTGCTGTGAAACTAATAATCAATTATTCATCTTGAAATCAGAGTCATATAAATTTCCTTGAATTTATTTTTACTATTATTTAAAAAATACCTCCTCTGTGGGCACCTGCACTACTCACTTCTATATATTTTGTCTGCCTGCCTAATTAACTCTTTTTGACTTGTTATTTTTCAAGCTGGAGTGTTTTAAATCTTCTGTTAGTGCTGAGCAATTTCCTTCAGGCTTTTTTCCCTTTTAACAAACTTACATACTATAGATTCAGGATGTTAAGAGAATCTTTATTTTAAAAGGGTGGGTGGTATTTGTTCACAATTGTGCTTTTAGGTAGCATTGAAATCTTCAGTGAAGTTGTTTATATCATTTAGTTCAATGTTTTCTGTCCAGGAGATATTCTTTCCAGTCTTGTCTGCTGTAGAATTTTTATCTATAAAATTATGACCCTTAAGGTAGCCTCGCTGTCACAGAAGACTAATAGTTTAGGGATTTTAGGCACTTAAGTAGATAACATAATTTAGAAAACATAATTTTCTAAAAGTGATTTTAAAATACCACACTGCACAGTTTTCAGCACAATAGAATGATACTGTTATTCTTAATGCCATTGGAACTTCAATGGTATTAAGTGGAAGTGAAGCAAAGGTCTAAGTTGGAACAGCATCTTTCTGTGTCCTTACTTCATTTGTTGTTGTTGTTGTTGTTTTGTTTGTTTGTTTGTTTGTTTTTGTTTGTTTGTGAATTCCCTTTCAATCCCTTTCCCTCTTCCCCCCCACAAAAAAAAAAAAAATAAAAGGTTACCAAGGAAGTTCTGCAAGTGTGGCAAGAGTTGAGAGTTAATGGGTTTATTTGTATTGATGGGTCTAGTAAAGAGATAAGGGGAAGAAGTTTACTAATTTGATGGTCCAAGTGAGACAGTAATATAGAGAATATGTTTCTTAGACCACAGGTCCTGTCAAGGTTCC
This sequence comes from Anas acuta, assembly GCF_963932015.1. Lineage (NCBI taxonomy): Eukaryota > Metazoa > Chordata > Aves > Anseriformes > Anatidae > Anas > Anas acuta. The sequence goes on from NC_088979.1 coordinate 155,855,729, forward strand.
ACTGAAGAGATTTAGGATAAGTTTTGTAATGATGTTTTCATAAAGTCATAGAATCATATAATAGCTCGGGTTGGAAGGGACCTTAAAGATCATCTAACTCCAACCCCCTGCCATAGGCAAGGATGCCACCCAGTAGATCAGGTTGGCCAAGGCCTCATCCAGCCTGGCCCTGAACGTCTCCAGGGATGGGGCATCCACAGCTTCTCTGGGGAACTTGTGTCAGTGCCTCACCACCCTTACAGTGAAGAATTTCCTCCTAATGTCTAATCTAAATCTACCCTCTTTTAGTTTAAGACCTTTCCCCATTGTCCTGCTGTTATCTGCTGAGTAAGGAATCCTTCTCCATCTTTTTTAATAAGACCACTTTAAATATCAAAAGGCTGCAATGAGGTCTCCCCAAAGCCTTCTCTTCTCCAGGATGAACATCCCCAGCTCTCTCAGCCTATCTTCATAGGAGAGGGCTCCAGCCATCTAATCATCTTTGTAGCCCTCCTCTGGACTCACTCGAACAGGTCTCTCACTCAAACATGTGCTAGGGAACCCAAACCTGGACACAGCACCCCAGGTGGGACCTCATGAAAGCAGAGCAGAGGGGGACAATCACCTCCCTTGACCTGCTCCACTCCTCTTTTGATGCAGCCCAGGATGAACTTGACTTTCTGGGCTACAGGTGCATACTGTTGGCTCATGTTGAGGTTTTTGTCCACCAGAACCCCCAAGTCTTTCTCTGTAGGGCTGCTTTCAATGAGTGCTCCCAATGAGGGCTGCTCTCAATTTTTCTGTTCTTTTGTCTGGAGATGCCCTGACCCAGGTGCAGCACCTTGCACTTGGACTTGTGAACCTCATGCAGTTCACATGGGCCCACTTCTCCAGCCTGTCCAGGTCCCTTTGGATGGCATCTTTTCCTTCTTTGGTATCAACCACACCACTCAGCTTGGTGTTATCTGCAAACTTGTTGAGGGTGCACTCAATCCCAATCAGTATCTCAATCTGTGTGATTAAGATATTGAAAAGCATCAACCCCAAGACAGAACTCCAAAGGGCACTGCTTGTCACCAATCTCTACCTGGACATAGAGCCATTGACCTCTACACTCTTGGTGCAGCCATTGAGCCAATTCCTTATCCACCAGATGGCCCACCCTTCAAATTCATACCATTCCATTTTAGGGATTGTGATGTTGTCAAAGGCCTTCTAGAAGTCCAAGTACATGATATCAGTCAGTCTTCTTTTGTCAGCAAATGCAGTTACTCCATTATAGAAGGCCACCAGATTGGTCAGGCATGATTTACCCTTGGTGAAGCCATGCTGGTTGTCCCAGATCACCTCCTTTTCCTGCATGTGCCTTAACTTGCCCCCAGGAGGATTTGTTCCATGATTTGTTCCGTTTGTTCCATGTACCAGACACAGAGGTGAGGCTCACCAGTTTTTAGTTCCCTGGGTCTTCCTTTCTACCCATTTTGCTTTAGTAATCAGTCTGACTATATATTGTATAAGAAATATCTACCTGTTGCTTTTTTAACACTTCAGTGTTTGATAAAACTTTTATTTTATTTTATTTTATTTTATTTTATTTTATTTTATTTTATTTTATTTTATTTTATTTTATTATTTTATTTTATTTTATTTTATTTTATTTATTTTATTTTATTTTATTTTATTTTATTTTATTTTATTTATTTCATTTCATTTTTCAGTTTGAATAACTATTTATAGGGAATGAAGGTAAAGTGTGATATTCTTTCAAATCAGCAGGAAGACACATTGAAAGCCACTGAAAATATTTTTATGTGATCTGGAAGGGAATAGCCAATTAGTCAAGGTCATCCAGCCTAGCTTCCCTTGTTAAAAAGAAAAAACCTTTGTTAAACTCTTCTGGACTATTTTTGAAATATTATTGTTGAAAATGATTTGTAGCAATATAGTCTGAAATCTCCCTTTCCAAAACAGATTCTCTTTAATTTTACTTATTTTTTAAATTTACTTTTTGGTATTTAGTTAGCAATTCTATTTTCAAATGTAAGACTTTTAATTGTTTAAATATCTAAAAGGATATAAGCTTCTTTTGTGATGTCAGTATGCAAGTGGTTCATATCTAAACGCAAATAGTTCAATATATACTATCGGCAGTGCTGTGTAAGCAGTATTTTTTCTAGTACAGCAACTGGAAATCAACTGACCTTTCAATAATTATGCAATGGGAATATAATATCTGAACAGATAAGGTGTTTAGAGCCCTACTTGTGAATCTCAACTGCCAAATCTGTCTCCCATGATTAAGATGAATAGCTAAAGCTACTTCCATAAAATCTGTTTCTTCTTGTCAGTAAATGGCTAGATTGGGGAAAAATTAGGAAAGAATTGAAGAAAAATGACTGTTGCATTTGCGGACAGTTTGTCACTTTAAAGGAGGTGTGCTAGTTCTGGCTTGGATGTTAAATCACAAAGGCAGTTGAAAGCTTAGGTCTAATGAGATAGCTGTGGGAAAGGCACTGATGCCACGGGATGGTTCACCTTCCTGTCCCATATAGGAAAACAACTAGTTTTCAGCCCAGTCTTCAAGGGAACATCAGATAGTTCCTCTTATCAGACTTCATCAACTCATTCATTTCCTGGAGGGACAGGAAAAGCACTAGCAACTGCCAAAACTTTTGGAGCATCCTGGAGAGAAAATTAGCTCTCCAGGGTAAACATGCAAAATCTCAGGCTGTTTCAACCAAATTAAGAGTGCAGACTGGCAAAGTAATGAACAGTTGCCTATGATTATGGATAGCAAGATAATCCATTTTGTAGCACAGGGAATTCTCACCCCACATCTTCATTACACTTTAGCTTTAGTAGTATTTTAAATTCAAAATGTATTTAACTGTTTTCATTTTTCATTTTGATCAAAGGGGATTAAAATATTTCTCTTAGCCAATAGCCCTGTGTCTGCATTCCCACGCATACTAGAAGCACAGTCTTTACATTCCCACCCAGGAATGCCTCTTTTTGTGTTCTCATTTACCTCAGACTTCATGTCTTGCAATGCATTTCACAAACTGCTTTAAAAAGCATTTTTCACAGTTATGTCTCTAAATTGTTTTCAGTTGTGCCAGTTATAATTCTTATCCATCTACTTCAGTAGGTATCCCATCCTTAACCCTACTGGAAGCACCTGCTGCTAACAACTGCAGCCATCAGCAAGTACAAATGTTAGTTTACACATCTGTGAAATTAATACAATCAAAAACATAAGAGTTTTTGATGTATTGAATACCTTTTGATAATTTAGTAAAGATGGTATTATACCTACATAGGCAATATCTTTAATTGTCTTTTTGAATTGCTTATGTAGATAAATTTATCAGAATTACTTGCAGAACCTAATAATAATGATAAAAATAATCCTATATATATATAAGTACAGTGTGACATGCCAGAAGTATCTTGGAAGGAAATCCTCTCTTCTTCAGTATGAAGAACTTCATCAAATGTTTTCTTGATTATTGTGGCACTGATATCAGTTTATATATTAACCAGTTCTAGCTTACAAAAGAAAGGATGTATTGTGTCCATTTTTACCTTGTAAGGAAAATGGTGTGTCATCTAATTTTAATGTATAGCAAGTAAAAAACAGAAATATGATAGGAAATCTACAGACAGAAAACATATATCTATGCTAAATGGTATTTTGCATTTCCAATTTGACTTCCTGTAAGACAGCATCACTAAAAGAATCACTAAATTGTTATAAGGATCTCGGGGAAAAATGTTTTAAAAGTTTATCACTTTATCCTGGATTAAACCAATAAAACAGATCATATCAATCAGAAATGAAAAGTTTCCGTGTTCAAATTTGGAAAACCTCCTCTCCTCACTTTTCCCTCCTACTGCAATCTAAACATACCCTTGAATTCCTCTGTTATTCTGTGATCTCCATTCTATCAATATTAATGCTGATTTCTCCTCTTGTTTAATGTTTTCACGCTCAATTTAAGACTAAGATAGTGAAAACTAGATGTTTATGTTTCTTTCTAAGCCTTTTTGCACTTACTTTGCAGTTGGCAATATTACTGTTCCTGGATTCACAAATAACCTTCATTAAGGTACTGTTTTTGTATTTACTGTAGTAGGGATACAGACTATAGAGAAATGTTACATTTTTTTTTGTCAATAATTTATTTTCAATATCTAAATTTACCAGTCTTACTGACTGCTTGACTTATTTTGATCTGTATGCACTGTTGTCATCACTGCAGTTGCCTCTGGGACTTATACAAAAAGTACCATTCCAAAAGTACCATTCGTGTTCTGTTCAAAACCTGCCGTTTTTACCTTTTAAATTCTATGGTGAGTTGACATTATCAACTCTCCATTATTACAGCATCCATTATCCATAAGCTTACCATTATTATTTTGAGCATTCTCCAAAATGTTGATCCTAGTTATAAATCTAACATCATGTCAGGTTTCCTAGCACCATGACTATGCAAGTGGTATTACTTTGACTTTTCATTACTCATTTTTTCCAGATCCCCTATATTTTCTTTAATGCTCCCTATAATCAAATACCTCCACAAGTTTTCTCATGAAGTTATAATGTTGTCCTTACACCAAAGAATATCCTCTTCATTAATGTTACATGATTGCTTATATCTTAAAAAAATATGATTACATAGCATCTTGTTCTGGAAATTGATTAAGACAGTGTGAAGTAATCTGTCACTGACCACAGTAAGTTTAAGAGAAAGGGGAAAACACCAGAAGCAGAAAACTGGATACACAGGTGAAACAGGATCAGATCGGAAATCAAGAGCTACAGGGGCAGAGATCAAAAACACCCTAAGGGACTCTAGTTTGAGATCAAAGTGTTTCAAACTGCTGAGGAAACTGAGACAAGGGAAAGCATGTAGGTGTTTTATCTAGATTTGTATACTTATCCTAATATAGAAGGTGTAGAGATTTGGTATCCTTATGGAGTCTATATGGTTGGTTGCTGTAGCTAGTAGCTATCATTTGCCCTGAAGTGGTGAAAGAGGTGAACTATCTTTTTTTTTTTTTTTTTTTTTTTTTTAAGGGCAGTCAATCCTAATATTCTTTCTTCTGTGAAGAGTAATGATGAAGACTGCTTTTCAAAACAGCCTATGGTGGCAATGGAAGCATGGAGTCCTTATATCTAATAGTGTGGAAGGAACTTTAAACTTCATTGTGGCAGGACCTAAACAGAGTAATTGTTTTGAGAGAGCAGTATTAAAGCTCATTTGTCTCTCTATATTTGTGGTATTGCTTTATACACAAGTTCTGATCTAGGCTGCTGCTACGCTAAGTGTTATTGCTATACTTTTTCTGAAAAAATCCCAAACCTGGACAACTTAATTTTTTCTGAAGCAATAACCCAGAAAGCTCCAGGAATTATGCAATGCCTTAATTTCTATTTTCAAAGTGAATTGAATGAGATTGTTTATCACACACACATACAAGCAGATATAGCATTCTTCCTATTAATTCTTTCTGGTAGGTATGAAAGAGTAAGAAACTTGTCAGAATTGGTGACCTGAGGTTGAAATTCTCTAAAACTGTTTTAATCTTTGGATTCATCTTTTTCTTGACAGAGCTTTATGATTTAGCCAGTTTATAGTCTTTAACAATTTGAGCTTTTATCCAGCAGCCATGATCTGAGTTCTACCCAGAACTGAGTTGTCCTATTTAAACCATTTCTGTGTATATTTCCCATATAATATAAAGACCTATATCACTGGAATATGAGACACACATAGCAAATGCACAGTTTGCATTGTCAAACCATTCTGAAACTGCAGAAGGGCATTTATACATTCTCTGTGCTTTATGGTACAAGCCTATTAGAAGGGCCAGTTTAAAAGTTTCACAAATATTTTGAAAACTTTCAAACTTGTGTGTTCGAAAACACACAATTAGAAAAGAATAAGATTTTTTGTTTTGTTTTGTTTTGTTTTGTTTTGTTTTATTTTATTTTATTTTATTTTATTTTATTTTATTTTATTTTAGTATTTTATTTTATTTTATTTTATTTTAGTATTTTATTTTATTTTATTTATTTTTATTTTATTTTATTTTATTTTCACTGTAATATCAACATGAATTTCTGGAAAATAAATTAATTTTCTTCAATACTGATCTAATTGCTGCCTTGGAATTTTTCAAGGCACTGCTCCCTTGGAAAACTATCTGAAAACAATGGCATTATGCTGTCGTCTGTCTACTAATAATTAAAATAGCCTCTTATAAGTGATTTTACTGAGAAGTATTTATTTGAATAGAAAAAAAAAATATACATCTAGTAATGCACTTACATCAGTCCAACAGTATAAATAACCTTGCATGTTAATTTAAAATTGCATTTACCATCACTAACACTCCATGATATTTCATTTCAGAACAGAATTATTGCATTTTATTTTAAGAGAACTTTTTTAGCAAGGTCCTAGGAAGGGCTAGAAAATCTCCAAATATTTAAGAAGGCCACATCATGAAGATTTGAAAATGTTTTGTTAAATACTAAGTTTCCAAAAGCTTTGCACATTTTTATAAAAATTTTCTCTTCCTTTTTGTTTCTTTTATGAGTTCATAATAGTGTAAAAACATATAATAGGAATTAATTCACAGACTCTGTAATTCTTTTCTTTCTTTATATCCCATGTGATCTTGCAAATGTGTTGAACACAGTTTTTTATTGGAAATTCCAAAGCAACAGAAACATATACTCTTAATATTAAAGTTTATTATATCAATATTAAATAAACCCAAACTGTTTCAAAAAAAAAAAAAAAATTAACTACATCCAGAAATGTAGCCAGCATCCTAAAATTATGGGTACATGTCTGAAATAATGCAAAATCATTTGGAAGCATATATGAAAGAGTTTGTTATCATTTTTGAATTATTTAATTCTCATCATTAAATATATTAAGTCCTTTGAGTAAATCACTTCTGAAATTTACATTGAATAAATGATAGCATGATGTTTAAAAGATATTCCATGAGAAATTAACTGCTTCACACCTTTAGAACAAGGTTCTGGACTAAGATCAGAAGTGAAATAAAGAAGATCAAAGGTTTCCATAGTTTAATTGTGTCCAGATTTTTATCTTTAACAACAGATTCAGATCATTCATGGAGTTCTTTATAAAGACTTCAAATATATCATTCTCATATTTAGTATTACTGTATGCACTTAAACAAGAATTTGACATTCTTATGTACTGCAGGTAAGTGATATTGGTGTTGAACATAAAAACATATCTGAACTATTGCTTGTTTGAATTACAAAAATGGTTAACCATTATTATGTCTACTTGTAGAGAGTAGAAGGTATTAGAGCAGAAGTACCTTGCAGATTTCAGTCTTCCTTAAATACGTATACATCATTCAAAAAAAAAAAAAATCAACAACAGAAAAGAGCAGTAGAAATCAAATCTTTAAATCCTTTACCTGATTTGAAAGGCTGTTGTTGCAAAATATTTTTTGTGTGTAAATGGCAGGATATTCAGAATGAGATGGCATTGATGTTTTATAAAATATTGTTAGTGTGCTAATCTATAATTTCCTGTTATAGATAGCACAAAGTATTCCAAGGGACACTGCTGATTACTAGGTTTTCAGTTTCATATTTCTGGAAGTATATCCCATGAGTTAGGATGCTTTTCTTTCTCCTGTGTTAGTAGAGGGAACCTGCATGATTGTTTGACATCTACATTTGTGTCAGCAAAAAATTGCTGAGAAATTACATGTAGAGTTAAAATCTTCTTATGTTCATTATTATTATTATTATTGTTATTATTATTATTGTTGGTGGTGTTGTTTAGATTACATTTGATTTGTATTATATGCTTGTGTTTACAACAATAGACTTACCCTTTAGTATTGTAATGCTTCTCTTTCTATTGTTCATAGAGTGATGTTATCATTATTAATTTCTTATGGCTATTGAAATAATAAAACATGTAAGCCCAAAATATGGTGTAAATTTCAGTATATAATTTGGTTTCAAATTTAATCAGCTTTTTTTTTTTTTTTTCTTGTATTTTATTCAAGAGTCTTTCCTTGCACAGAACAGCTTCTCAACTGCAAGTTCTCTTCCTATTCATACAATTTCTTCTAAAATCCCACTTCTGATTATACTGAGAAATTAGGGAACACCAGATCAAGATAGCTAGTCCAAACGTAATTTATCTTCCCTCCCTAGCCTATGAATATGAATCACATGTTATAGTCTTTAATTACAAGTTTAAATATAAATATATATATATTTTTTTTTCTCTCCATATTTTCTTGCCTTATTCAGTGTGTAGGAAGGGTGATTTCTTTAAAACTGGCCACCCATTATTTTATCCTGTATGTGCTTCATTGCAGTAACTGGAAAGGGCTACTTCTAGACTCACTTCTAGAAAAGAAATTATGATTCTGAAACTTGATTTATGTAGGTGCCAAAGCCTGACATTGAGGAAATTTCCCTTGGGAGATAAAAAATCCTGAAACACCAAAAACCTACCTCAGGGAACTCTCTACTGGGTATGGTGGTTTCCAGGTTTCCAGGCTTCCTGAAGGAACTAATCTTTTTTTTTTTTTTTTTTTTTTCTGTAGGGCATGTTTGTTACATCTGCTTCAAGAGACACAGGCTCACCTTGCTTCTGTTCCAATGCAAACAAGCAGAGAGTCTTTGTAACTAAATGTAGCACCAAACCTGATCAGCCCTATTGTAAGGCAGAATTTCTTACCCAAGCTCACTGCCTTTTTCACATGGTCACATGGGCCTTAGATTTCTCCAAGCAATTGGAGTTGTGTTTGCATTTGCTGAGTAACAAAATAGCTTTTGAAAGCCCGCATTACATCATGCAAGTACAAACCTTGAGAGCCTGCTCTGCTGCAGGGATCTTGCAATTCAAACCAGCCTGGTTCAGTGTCCAAGGGTGCATTTCCTTCTGATTTGAAAATTTAATTATTTTTCTCCTGCTCTGATTGGAGAGGCAGATGTGATCCTTTCAGGCATGAATTATCCTATGATCTATTGCCTTCTAGTAGTTCTAAACCTGGAGAAGAGGAAAGATATGGAGTACATCCTTTAGTTTCGCGTTTTCTGAAAGCTTCTCCTTGTTGAGTGTAATGTTTTTTCAGACGCCAGTCTGGAAAGACTAATTTTCTCAATGCATTGACTGAAGACACTAAACACAAATTGACTTGCATCACAGAAGATCCGCACTGCAAGTAAAGTGTTACATATGACATAGAAATTTATAGACAGATGCATATCTTCCTAAAACTCTAATGATTCACAACCAAACTATGCTGCTTGGACTGTCCAGTTACTTCCTAGAGCATGCAGATTTTTCTCATATTTTTCTTATATTTTTATCCAGTAATGTTTTTAACTTGATCTAGGTACTGTAGAAGAAATAAAATTATTGTTTCATTTAAATAATTTGTGATCCACCAGAAGAAACCTACAATTTTCAGTGAAAGTAGGCCTAGCATGTTTTACACAGTTAATTAATGCAAATATTTGAGTCCATCATGACTTCATATTATGCTTGTTTATTAACTGGGAAAAGCACTGGTTGTATACTATATGAAATCCAAATTCTAAAATGGTGCCTAAAGAAAAAAAAATCTTTTTATTGATTGAGATAAGATAGTGTTGTTATACTGGAATATGTTATGCTCATTTATTGCTGGAGAACACTGGATTCTAATTTCAATAGACACTCTAAAGGTGTATTTTAAACAATTTTAGAAGAAAAAGCACAGTAACCCTCTCAGAAAATTTCTGCAACATGAACTTCTAGAACTTAAAAAGGTCAAACAACTTAAGTAATGCTATGGACACACCCTCTGTTTCCACAGGACATGTTCTCATTCAGGAAGTTTGGTGCTAATTACTTTGAATCAAAGAGCCGGACAAGCATATCCTTCCAGCTTGGGAGATATGCATCTGGTGGGTTTAGGAAGGGATTCTGCTAATGCTCAGGTAACTGCTACATGGGAAAATTACCACTCATCCTTCTGTTTAGAAAAAGTTATTAGTCATGTCTGAGTCACAAATAAGTGGAGAATAAATGGATGAGGTAGAATGACCTTTTAACTTTTCATCTTCTTTTTCCACATATTTGTCTACAAATACCTTTTTCTGAAGTGTTGGGTCTGTAGCAAAGAAACAAAAAGAAGAAAGTTGCTTTTGTTAGGTATGTTTGGTAGTGACTTGAATAAAATTGAGTTAGTCTGCCAAATCAAACAATGTGGACTGGATTTTGCAGCTGGTCTTTATGCTGAGTAAGAGGCTAGAAGATGAGTCCTATATTATTCTCAGATTTTTACTGTGTTTTTAATTTTTGTTGCCAAGTCTGTGAATGAGGAAAGGATCATTTCATTCTCTGATACTAGTGAATGGTTGAATATTTTTTCATGGAAGACTTTTCCTACGTAACTACACAGTAAAAGATTTTATAATTTTACATTTGATTTATTACAACAGCTTTTTTTTTTTTTTTCTGACATTGATGAATCAAATCTATAGGTTTGCATAAATATTGCTTGCTTCTATTGAGTGCTGCTACCAAGATTATGCTCCTGCCCATGTAACATATTGCTTTGTAGCCTGACACTCACGCTTCTCTACTTAAGAAGTTATTTTTTGCTTTCAAAACTATAGTCAATTTTATCCTATTCTTCAGATTTCATCCATAACAAAAAGTCAGATGACACTTCCAGTCAGCCAGTAGTGCATCTTTTTCTCCCATTTACTAGGTTTTAAACAAGAATGCTTATGATTTTTTCCATGTGTAATTCTCAAAAAAATCCCACAAGTAATTTAATTATTATTTTACATTTTTTCATTAAAATACTCATTTTCCATGATGGTTTCAAAATTCGGCAGTAGTGGAAGCACTATTATACTTGCTAATATCATATGACCTTATACTGTTTTATCCATTTGTTGTATCTCACATTTAAACAATAAACTGCCTTGAGAAAGTCCATTTTTTGGCCATTTGTGAAGTGCTTATTGAACATGCATTCCTGAGTCACCATAGATCCAAAAATTTATCATAAGTGTAGTGTAGCAGTAATAACTTGAACCTCAAGGAAGTGTTCAGTAACTAATGTGCACTGTGCAGTTTTGCCAAGAGTGGAGTTTTCACAAGTTGTTGAGTTTCACTGAAATGCAAAGTGACAGTAAAAACCAGAACCTGGCACTACTAGATCTGTTACATAGTCTTGAAATTTTCACTTTGTGTAAATTTTCTACAGTTCCAAAGGGCTGGAAAAAAAATGATTTAAAATCAAGAGCTCTCTTAATTTTGCTATTTGCTGTTTACATATTGCCCAAACAAAATGTGCTGTTTGTCAGTGTTTTTACACTGTCAACAGTGAGTGTAATAGCAATAGAGTGGTATTGCAGAAAAGAGAGCACAATCTGTTTTCTTCATTTAAGGTGGACAGAATTAAAAATGTTGAGCTAAGGCAGCAGGAAAATATCTGGTTAGAGTTTAGGGGAAAAAAATCTATCAGTCATGAAGGATAGTGAAATTTTTGGGGAGCATAAAATCAGCATTCTCAAAACTGTGTGAGACGAAGTTAGGCAAAGATCAGTTATGACAGAAAATGGGTTTTGGTCTCTTAGGAGCCCTTTCTATTGTTACTGTAAATTTCACAGGTAGGTATCTAATCTTGTTATTGTGATATGGTTCCAGATTAAAAAAAAAAAAAAAAAAAAAAAAAAAAAAAAAGGCAGGGGGGATTAAAAGGAAGGGTTTTTAAGAAATGAGGTAATGATGTATCAAGCCAACTTCATAGCCATGTAAACGATTATTGATTTATAATTAAAAAACAATTATTGAGTATAATACTTCTGAGGTCTTTATTATGTCTTAATTAAAGTTTGTTGTTGTTGTTTTTTGTTTGTTTGTTTTTACTTTTATTATTATTATTATTAGTCATATAGAGAGGTCTGATAGATTCTATTTGACCAAAACAAAGTCCTTCTTTTTGGTCCTTTACATCTATTTTCAAGTCAAATCCCTTGGTTTTTATTAGATAGTTGTCTGTCATATAGAAAGTAAGTGGGAGTTTTGCAAGTCTTAACTAAAGGAGAAAAAGCACAGAAAACTTTTACACATACACATTTGTTTCTGAGACTTTTGTTTAAATAGGCTGTAACCAAAACAAAAATGAAAGGGTTGGTTTTATAAACTCATTTCTGTTTGCTTTGAACATCTGAAGCTTCAGAAAACATAATAAAGCCTAAAAGGGAGAGATTAGTTTGATTAGAGTCATGTCAAAAGATGAAGAAACCACTTCTATTTGTGAAGAGCTGTGTAAAAGATAATATTAAAATCTTGGAACTTTGGCTACATCAACTGTCTGCAATAGTCAAAGCAATACAGATAGAATTAGTCAGTGCAATTAAATGTAACTCCTAGGCTGCTTTACTGTAGGCATTGAGCTGTTACACGTTTGGGCAGCAGTGATTCCATAGAAGAGAAATGTGGTCTTCATAACCAACCTTTCTCTGCATTTTTACAACTACACTGAGGGCAAACTTGGAATAACTGATTTTCTGAATCAAACAATATCACTGAACTGAATAAAAATCTCTTCCCCTCTTCCCCTTTCTGTTAACCAAATTTCAGTCAATAAATATTCTAATTTTTAAACAAAACCACCTGTTCACCTACTGAATGTTCCCAAATCCATAATACCTTCACTACATGTAGAGAAAAAGAGATTTTATTTATTTATTACTTTTTGTAAATAGAAAAGAAAAAAATTATCACACCTCAATTTGTATCACACTCATGGAACACTTTCTGTAATCCACATTAAACCACTATAAATTGGCTCTGGGCCTGTGGGAGAAAAAAAGAAAAGGAAAACAAAAAATAAAAAAAAGAGAGAGAGTATGTTAATCTTTTTTTTTTTTTTTTTTTTTTTTTTTGATCTAGAAAGTCTAGAAAGCTCTCACAACTACAAGATTCCTATCAGCACTTTCTAAAGGCATGGCAAATGACTGTGTCAGTGTTGCTATTCTGAGCTTTTTAGGAGGGTTATTGAAAAAAAAAATGACAAAGTGATCATTCTAATAGATTTTTCTACAGTTTGTGATATCTGCTGCTGTACATCAATACTTGACACAGATTTAGATAATAACAATGTCTTAAAGTTAGCTATTTAGCTATTCTATTCCCATCACAACTGACAAGTAAAAGTTCAGAGAATATCCACATCTTACCAGCCTCCACTGAGAAATAAGAAAATAAAAATAAATAAATGAAAATACATTCACTTTTTCTGTTTCTTTAACTTTTGGCACTTCACCAAAGCCGAATGAGCAAGAGTCCTTCTGGTGTTGTTTAAGTAATAGTAAATAGTAAGAATCTTTAGTGGATGAAATAATGCTTTTTTTTTTTTTTTTCCTTTCTTTTTTTATTGCAAGTAATGGCAGAAAGGCTGAAACAGAAAAATTATTAAAGAGTTAGAAAAATGTTAGTTTAAACATTGTACCTGTTATTATTTTTATTTATTCCATAATATTCATTGTAATCAATTGGCTAATAATATATATATGTGACAAATAAATTAATCCATAAATGTGGCTTATGGAGCACTAAGCAGGTGTTACTGCAAAACCAGTAGATACTGTTAGGGAGTTGCTGAATCCAGTAGCCCAATGGAGGTGAGGCTACCACAGCTCCACGACCCCAGGTCCCCACAGTTAGGCAGCCTGAGTACATGCTGACATTTGAACAGGCAGGCAGCTACCTCAGCACCATGCAGCCACTTGCTCACCCTTTCTACCTCAGTGGGAGCAGGGAGAGAATCGTAGAAAAGGTAAAACTTGTGTGTGGAGATACAGTTTAAGACAGAAAATTAAAGGGAAATAATAAAAATAACAGTAACAACAATAATAAAAAATGATAATAATAAAGAATATACAGAGCAAGTGATGCACAGTGCAATTGCTCACCAGCAGCTGTTTGATGCCCCACCAGTCCCCAAGCGGTAGCAGGTTTCCCCCAAGTCCATCCTGACTAACTCCCCTAGTTTTATTGCTGAGCATGACCCCACATGACATGGCACAGCAGTGGACAATTTGGGCCAGCTTGGGCCAGCTGTCCTGGATGTGTCCCTTCACAGATCCTAGTGCACCCCCAGCCTCCTCGCTGGGAGGGCAACGCAAGAAACTGAGGAGTCTGTCTCTGTGTAAGCACTATTCTAATACAACTAAAATATTGGTGTGTTATCAACATTATTTTCATCCTAAATCCAAAACACAGCACCACACCAGATACTAGGAAGAAAAATAACTCTATCCCAGCCAAAACCAGGACAGCATATATTTGCAGTAAGCATACATGAAAACACACATGCAACACCACTAATACATATGTACACACAGCCAGTCACACACAGATGAACACTCTCAGTACTCATGCAAACACTAACAGCACCAATGGCCTTGTCCAGCTCCCCTCTCTGACTGAGCATGATGGAGGTCTGCTAGTGTGAAGAGTCTGCAGCCCAACTCCAGTTGCTGGTAAAGGACCACACATGTACACACACAGAATCACACATGAGCACCAATTGATCTGGGCCCCAGGCCCTATGTTCCCTCTGACAGCTACCTGGGACTCTGCTATAGCCAGGTCCTCCTGTGGTCTCACCCTTGGAGATACACACTCCCTTGCTCCCATGCTACTTCATCTATTTGCAGGCTAATCTGGCTTGATCTTTGGTAATGCCACAAACCTGCTTGCATGCCCACACTTGATCCAGGTGCTGCACCATGATGCTGCTCCAGGGGCTGGTGTTTGTTTTCACTCACTCTGGTCTCTCCAGCTGCTGTCAGGAAGGCACACAGGGCATCTGTGTAGTGCATGGCCAGACAAGTCCACTGACAGACCTACTGTTTATGCTTTGCCAGTCCACTTTATTTTCCCATGTGTGATTCTTCCCAGACTATCTTGATCCCTCCTTTTTACCACATTTGGTCCCTCACCTAAAGATCTCATCATTTGTCTTGTGCAATCCCTAAATGCTCTTCCCTGCATCTCATACTGCTAGACAGTAACCCTACTGAAAGATGCTCCAGAGAGGTGCTTCTGTTCACTCATCTTGATGGGTTTCACACCTGCATGTGGGGACTGAGGCTTTCCTGGGACAGGGTTGGGAGAGGTTCAGACAGGGTGTCCCTTCATCTGCATTCATAATTTGGGTTCCCTTTCCTTCCACCATACCTCTGTGTTCCACTGTGCTACTACTATACATGGGCCTTTGAAAAGTTGAGCCCACCTGTGATGGGCCCAGAATTAGCTATGATTTGTTTTCCCCCACCCACCATTGTTCCTCTGCACTTCTTGGTGTGCATAGAGAACAGTGTTCTACCACATTACCTAACAGCTTTATCACTGTTCTCTGTTAGTGGGTTTGGCTATTGGAGGAGAAGACCAAGTACAATGGTGAACAATTGCATTCAACTGTCTATAGTAATCATTGGCCCACAGAAGTTTTGTTAAGAACAGAACTGGGAAAACTGGATTTTCCCATCTCAGATTAAGGGATTTAGGAAAGTAAATTGTTGTACACGGCCAATGAAAGTAACCTGAAGGTAACCTGAGCAATTATGCTAACTTTAAAATTAATTTTAATAGCTTCACTTTAGTATTATATTATCTAAGTATTTTTAAAATATCATAGACTTTTTCAAATAATGAGCATTTTTCTATTAGAATGGGTTCAGTAAATGAATCAGACATGAATCTTTAATAGGTGGCTCGTTTTGATTTTGATGAGACATTTGTTGTAAGAAAATGGATGTTATTAATTTTAGCTGAGCAAACATGGCATATTCCAGAATAGATTAGCATATCACTATAGTATCAGGATTATATACAAAGGAGCTTTTTCCTTCATATTTCTCTGCTTTTTAAACATAGAATAAAAGGATATGCCAAGTGGGAAGAAACCCACATGGAACATCGAGACCAACTCATGGCTCCACTAGGGAATACTTAAAAAGTAAATAATATGTCTAAGGGCATTGTCCAAATACTTGAACTCTGGCAGGCTCAGTGCCATGACCATTTCTTTGGGGAGCCTGTTCCAGAGCCCAAGCACTCTCTCAGTGAAGATCCTTTTCCTAATATCCAATCTGAACCTCCCCTGATACAGATTCATACCATACCCTCGGGTCCAATTTCAGGTCACCAGAGAGATCAGCACCTCCCCCTCCACTCCCACTCATGAGGAAGCTGCAGGCTGCCATGAAGCTTGCCCTCAGTCTCCTCTTCTTTAGATTGAACAAGTGACCTTAGTCATTTCTCATATATCTTGCCCTCTAGACCCTTCGCCATATTTGCTGCCCTTCTTTAGACACTCTAATAATTTTATGTTCTTACACCGTGCTGCCAAAAACTAGACACAGTGCTCAATGTGAAGCTGCACCAGCACAGAGTAGAGTGGGACAAGCACTTCCCTCGACCAGCTAGCAGTGCTGTGCTTACAGTTGGGCCTTTTAGTTGCCAAGGCACCCTGTTGACTCATATTCAACCCACATGAACCTTCAGATCCCTTTCTGTTGGGCTGTTCTCCAGTTTCTTGTCCCCCAGTCTGTATTTATATCCAGGACTTCCCCATCCCAGGTGCAGAATCCAACACTTGCTACAACCCTTTGAGCCTGACCTATCAGCCAATTGTTTACCCATCATATTATGTATTTGTCTAGCTCTATGCCCAACATTGATCAGAAGGATACTGTGAGAAAGAGTATTGAAAGCTTTGCTGAAATCCACTGGTTTCCCTTGGTCAACTAGGTGGGTTTCCTTGTCATAAAAGGAAGTTAAGTTTGTTGAACATGGCTTTCCCTTCATGAACCTGTTGGCTATGATCAATGACTTCATTGTCTTTCATGTGTTTTTCAGTAACTCTCTGGGTAATCTTCTCCATAATTTTAGCCATGATTGGAAGAGACTGACAGTGACGTAATTACCAGGCTCATCTTTCTTGCCCTTCTTGAAAACTGGGACAACATTTGCTAGCTTCCAATTGATTGGAACCTGTCCAGATTCCTAAGATCATTGAAAAATAATTGAGAGTTCTTGATCAACTAGCTCTTTGAGTACCCTTGGATGAATCTCATTGGGCCCCATAGTCTTATGTTCATCCAGGTAGAGAAGCAAATCCCATACAAGCTCCAGGTTGGCTGGGATTTTTTTGTTTCCACAGTCATGGTCCTTCCAATCAGGGCTACAGGGGTCCCAGGGCTCATCAGCAGAAGACACTAAACACCTCTCCTTTATCTACAGCCTAATTTGTGAGGTGACCATTCTCCCTTCGGTATGGTTTTGTTTACCCACAGATGGAATGTTTTTAAGAGAGGATTAACGGCTTTCTTAGTGACTTAAAAAAAAAAAAAAAAAAAAAAAAAAAAAAAAAAAAAAAAAGATGTGAAGAGGTGTTTGTTTTCTCAGATTTCTGAGTAGGGCTTTGGTCACTGATTCCATTAATTTTAGTCCAACACTGGATATTTAAAACCAACCTTTGTTACCACCATCATCACCTGGCAAGAGAATTGCAGTTGTACATTTATTAAAATGAATGAGCAAATGAATATTAAAAGTCCAAAGACAATTATTACATATCCTCAAGGAGTATGCCAAGAATAGTAATAGGGCCAATAATGCCATGGTGTATTAATACTTACATTTAATTTATGATATTTTAGAAATTAAACATGCTTGCACTTCACCTTTTACTCAGCTAATCATACTCTGTAAAACATCCATTTTACTATCCAATTTTACTACTTTATTACTGAGCCAATGGCTACTGAACCATTCATCAGGGCTTCACTCAAGAACAATTTATTATTTTACCTGTGGCAGTACTGTAAAATAACAAATTATTTCAAAAAGAGCCCTGATCTTTGTTAAGACTGTGTTAGCTCCTGTTATTAGCTTGTGAGCTATAAACAGAAACCGGCTGGACTGCTCAGTGTATTACCATAGCTCTCTAGCTAGCATTGATGCAACATCAGCCAGACACTATTCCACACCTATGGTCTAGTTTGTATTTAGAAGAGTTGTTTGGTTGTTTAGAAATTATAAAATTGGTTTCCATTTATGTCAGGTAGACATAAAAATACAATGGAGATTTTCCTCCAGGAAACAGATAATGATCAGATGTCCACATTGATGTTATATGAAATCTGCTGGTTATCTGATAATAATCTAACTGCATGATGCACCTGAAGATCTTGACATAAGCAAACAATAATTACTCATTCTTGTCTTTAGATTAAATCTGAATTGATGGCCTGTCCCCAGAGTGGTTTCAAGCATAGATTCCAGTTTTCCTCTTTGTCATGTATTCCCCATTATTAGGGAAGTTGTTAGGAGGTGGAGGAAATGATATCATTAGTAAGCTGCTTGTGTGTCATTTTGTTTCTAGGGTCTGGACTTTGCAATGAAGGACTGCATTCATTCATGTGAGCTAGAGGCATGGCAGGGAGTGGCTTGTCTGAAACTTAGATCATGATTGAGACTACAATATTGATTTATGGAAACTGATGCAAAAACAAAAACAAAACAAAGCAACAACAACAAAATACAAGAAGGTGATTGAGAACATAAGTCTGCCATTTCCTGTTAAACTTTATGAGAATGGGAATTTAAAACAATTTTAGACTTCCTAACTTCTGTTTGATATTCCTACTATAACAGTTATACAGTAAGCCTGTTATGATACATATTTAAATAATAAGCTGCCGTCCTTTGAATGCAGATCTTGCTACTGCTTTTTATTCTTCTACTATTTTGAAATTAGACTATTGCATCAAGCTAATATACCCAGTCAGGGACTGAAACTGGTAATAGATGCAGCAAACAATTTAGTGAGCCATTCAGTAGTGAGAGGCAGGCAGTATCTCATCGTCTAGGGTCTGCACTGGTTGCTTAATTGCTTCCAGAAGCTGTTTAAGATGCTATAAATCATGTAAGTCTACAAATTTTTATTGGATAATAAAAATTATCCAATGTTGTATTACCACAGCTGATGCCAGAAAGAAGCTGTCAGTCTCTAGAGAACTTGAGACTGATAGGTATCTTTGCACTCTCCTCTACCTTTCTCCTTCACTTTTCCCTTTGCACCATACACACACATTCAATCGGATGTGTTTTCCATAAATGCTCTAGTACTGCAAACATTGTTTCCAGCACCACTGGAGTCTGAAACTGCCTGTGTGCAATTATATTCAGTTTCAGGTTTCATTATATATCTTTTGAGAGGGAAGAAAAAATGTATTGGAAACTTAGCATCTCACAAAGATTAGAGGTTGGAAAGGAGTTTGTTGAGTTTCCAGTTGAGAGATGCTTTATTGTTGATGTTATTTTATGTATTGTATTACTAGTAGTTAAACTGCTTAGAGTTTTAGATAAGTTCATATTATTATTTAGATGAAGTAAACAGATCTTAAATTCTAGTTATAATGGCAACATATATCATTCATCTTTTGGTATTAACCTTTAGATCTAGTCCCAGTGAACTGATTTCTAATTTTTGAAGAATAAATCAACGTTAAATACATTGCATAGGTTGTACTAAATTTTAATTGCATACACTACTTCTGAAAAAAAATTACAGAGTATTTTGTAAATTTATATTAAACTACTGATTGAAATGAATTTTCCTAGTTGAATGTGTAAGACACAAGAACTACATGTAAGGTACAAGAACTACATTGCACATGAAACAAATAGTATATGCAATGGAAATAATATAATGGTTTTCTTTACTAGAAAATATTGTTATAAACCTGGAAATAATTAATAGTAGAATAGATTATATTTAAAAACCAGAAAGCAATTATTATGATTAAAACATGATACACATATCCAAAAGGACAACCGTAACAATAGACAGAATTTTAATTCTTATTCAGTCTACAACAAACAAATAACCACATGTTAACATTCCTTTACTGTTGTTTGATGATATAAACTGCATATACTCTCATTTTATATTTTATAATGATACTACATTAAATAAGCAATGAAAATTAAAAATACAACAACAACAAAAAATGTTTCTTACAGGTGAGCTCTGTTCCAATGTCAAGGTATTTTTAATATAGAGAATGTAATGCTATAATGGAATACATCTCACCTAATATCAATGCTTTAAAATTAGTGACCTTCTCTAAGTGAGAAATCTAGGTTTCTTCTATAGCTAATGGAAAGGAATTTCAACACATTTACTTGAGACATATTTTAACACCTAGAATGTAGATGAAAGTGAGATGATTTTGTATTTGGGTATTGGTATTTGTGGCTAAAAAAGCTTTGCATAGGTTAATATATATTATTGTTGCAGCATGGCAGCATTTTTATGACTGTATGTCTACCTGAGGAAATAGTCTGCATTTAGTTGCATATGGATTGGATTCGAATCTGTCAAAAGAGTTCTTTTTGTAAGGTATTGCTTTTCTATTTTGATTGTTCCAGTGTCCTCTGAAGATTTCTGTTAGTTTTCTCTATGTGTTATGAAGGGTAAAGATTAAAAGCTCGATTTGAAAGCCTGTAATCATTACTGGCTCTGTATTTTTTTTTTTTTTTTAAGAACAATAACCAATGAAAGATACCACATGTGTTCACAGAATTTATAGGAAAGATTACAAAATGAAGTTATATAATTTTTACTTGCCTGCAATTTTTTTTTTTATTAAATAGCAGAGTGGAAATTAATATCATAATAATTCCAACTGCAATGGAATAGCACAAGGGAAAAAGATAAATATATATATATTAAAAAAAAAAAACAACAAATAAGATTCTTTTAGTGCTCTGAAGTTATTTTCTTCCACATTTTCTTTAAAGGTACTTTAGTACTAAGAATCTTAGTGTAAACAAAAATGCATAATATTTGTAAGGACCAACTATTTTATTAGGAATCATAAGTAAATATTAAGCTTTTAAAGGCTTAGATATTTTAAAAACAGAAAAAAAAAAAGTTATAATTATGATAGTGAATAATGTATCATTTTCTGTATCTCATTAGATAAAAAGGCAGCAGAGTATTGGAGGTTTCAAATTATACTATTCTTTAAGCTGACAGCTGCTCTCCAAAGGATAGCGTTGTAATTGTGCTGGAAACATGGTATAATAATTCTAACACATTTTACGTGATATCAGCTTTTAAGCAAACAGACATAAAAAATGTTGCATTTACCTTCAGTTAGTAACACATTTTCTATAACATAATTTGTTAGCCTAGGAAACATAAAAGTAAGAAATGCTGTAGTAGACAGTGCACGGGAGATGCCTAAACAATGTCTAATGGTAATTAACAACACGAGAGTATGTTTTGCTCCAGAATCTGTGACTTAAAAGTTCTCTTTTATGGACTTGTTTAAAAAAATTATGGGCTAGCAGGAATTTAATTGTAAAGTGGACATTAGAAACATGGAGCCAGACTAAATTCTTTGCTTTATACACCATCAAACATGATGGCCCCAATGTTAAATTTCAAATATGGTTATAAATTACGCATCTATGATCTGTTTTCTGCTATTTAGCAACATATTTTTTTATTTAAAGAAATAAAATTATTTGAAATTGCTCCATCAGAACAGCTTCCAAATATATCTCCAGCTATGGAGTTGTTATGGAAACTGAAACTTTGTTATGTGTATAGTTGACTACACTTTAAAAGCAAAATGCAGTGGCTGAACTCTTATTTGAGCACAAAACTTATTTTGAACTTTTAAATGATAGAGCTATGAGTTAGGTAAGCATTTATGCTTAAAACTCAGATCAGGGCATGGGAAAATACTTCTTCAATAAAACAGATGCCTTTCAATGTCTTCAGGGGAAGTTAAATTATTTTACTGACATCAAAGGAATATAATTAAACATCTATGATGGCTAAACAAAATAATAACAAGTAGAGGCTTCTTCACATTACATTAGGTAACTATACTCTCACAAATGGGTTGGGCATTTCCTCTGACGACTCATATATGAGATTCGATTTGGATTAATTAGAATTTGTGGTGAAAATAGCATGTGCATTTATTCCTCATCAGAAGAATGAAAATAATTAACAATTTATCTTTCACTGTGGGCTTGCTACTTTGACCAGGTTTCTAGAATAAAAGGTGCTGTCAGTCTACTAAGAAGTGTACTGTGATTGAAAATACAATTGAAAATACAGAAATAAAAATACAGAATGTCACATGGGTAACCACTACAAAAGCCTACTAGGCTTTTGAGTCATCATTGCACAAGTAGAGAACTTTAGGAGTCAAAATTAGCCTACAGTTTGGGGGTGTGAAATTTAGATCTTCCAATGAATAGTATTTTGCATCCCTAACTTCACACATTTATATATATATAGTTCATCTAATAACTGTGTTCTGTTTGTCCTTTCATTTTTAGTTTTCTTCTGAATGTACACTCTTGCAAAAATCCAGTTGATGGGTACCTAACATGGGATATGAAATGCAAAAACTTCTCCCTACCGCTCCCCACTGTTTATAGAGAAAAGCTATGTGTAAGACAATGTAACTTAGAAGCCCATCTTTCTGATGGATGAAATTATACAAGACTATAATTATTTTAATATGATTAGAAATCTTGTTTACAATAACATGATTTAACAACTGCAACAGGTTAACGTTTTTTTGGTCTTGGCATGGTATTTTCACTGCAGAGATAGTAAAATTCAATCTAGTATGTCAAGCCTGTTTCCCAATCTCTTCTTTTTTTTTTCTTTTTTTTTTTTTTTTATACTCTTTAAATCTCAGATACTCTTTCCTTATTAAGTCTCCAAGACACAATAAAAAATGTAAGAATTTCACAGTCTTGTGTTTCTGACAGAAGCCAGGAGAAGAAATTTAAAGTAAAAGTATCTTGGGTAGTTAGACACAAGTTCTTTCTCCCATTCTTTTTCCCATCCTCCCTTTCCCAAGGCAATAAGAAAGCTATGGATTTCCATTTAACTGAATCAGAGCATTCTGATGATGTACAAACTATTTTGTCTTGCATAACAAGTCAGGTTACATAATACTGCTTGATGATTCAGAATTAAACCAATTCATTGGTTTTGAATGATTTGAGAACAATGCAGATACACAGATCTGTATCTAGTGTACACTGAAGACAATGCACTCCGTATTTCCCACAAATGAAAGCAGTGGTTTATACATATTTCCATGACGTAAAAGCAAAGATAGAAAAAGATGTCTAAAAAGAAGACCTATGTCATGAAATAGAGGGTGATAACATTAACCAAATTACAGATGTGCATTAAGAAAATTCTGAGGCTGTGTTTTTTATATGTTGTGACAAAGACACTTTTGCCTCTATTTTACATAACTACATAAGGTTACAGCTATACTTTATATTAACATCCCCTTCAGCTTACTCTCAAGGTACATACAAACAATATATACAGTGTAGACTTTACATACTACAGCCAAATGCTGGGGAAATAATGACTACTATAATGGTGTATTGAGGACAAAATCCCACAAAATCACAGGCCAAGTCCTGCCAAATGTCTCCATTTCAACTGGCAGACCACATAACAGGAAAAATTTTATGCTTCAGTTGTATGCAGCAAGTTCTGTCTGGATTATGATAATAGGGAAACTCCAGCCTATCCCACTTTTAATACTAACTTTAAAACGAGATTGCTAGTGTGATTGGTTTTAAGGAAAGTCACAAGCCTTCAGGCATATACTGGGGTTGTTTATAGTAAGGAGTCACAGATTCTGACATGAAAGCAAAGGAATCCTCATTGGTATGAATATTTAAAGTCACTTTAACATGTCAACATTAACAGCATATTGAAAAGGTCAGTATTATGGTGATAGCCATCTTTAAGGTGTTAGCTTTTTAAAGTTATAAGGCTTGTGTGTTCAGACATTGTTCTGACTGATAAAAAGAAGACATTGAGAGGAATGCCTATAGCAAAGTGAAAATAACATTCTAGAGAAGAGGCAGTTGTTTTGCCTGCTTTTATTGCTCTTTACTCTCTAAAACTTGAAAATACAATTTTATGTAGTTCAGAGAAATGAATCTGGACAATTTGGGCCTCCTTCACATCAACAGAATAATAATCAGTGTATGATAATATTGTACATGCAAGAAAACATTGAATATAGGCCAGGCTGTGGTTGAAAATGACATAGAGAATAGAATTTAGCCAAGTGACATAAGTATTAAAGAATTGTCCTGGGATTGAGGAACCAATCAGTTTGTGTCAACAGAGTATTCCTCATCCTATGTCACCCTAGCTCTTCGGACAAGGTATTATTGCCACTAATAACTGATACCTTGTGACACTACCACAGCTTTCTATTGGCAATGTATGCAATATTTTAGTTTTTAAATGATTGGTTGTCAAAGGTCTATTGTTCATGAAATGGTGATTCTCTAACAGCTGCAAGGTATCTGTTGTACTGAGCAAACAACAAAGAAGGTTTAAAAAGCATTCAGATGTGCATTTTAATTGTGTTATGATAGATAATATCACTCAGAATGACAACTGGAGGTCTCACATGACTAATTCTAAAACATATTCACAATTTCTAAACATCTTTATATTCTGAAAATCTAAACCTAAAACATAATCACAACCAACCCAGAGAAATACTAACAGCCTCAGTCTCACAGAAAGAGAATTGAAAAAACAAAAATAAATACGGTGGTATGAGTGATTTTCCCAGAGAATCAGGAATAATTCAGGATGGATGGGACCTGAGGAAGTCTTTAGTCCAATCTTCTCAAAGCAGGGTCAGTTCTGTGATCAGATCAAGCTGCTCAGGGCTTCATCCAGTCAGACAAATCTACAAGTGCCCAGCATCCCTAGGAAGCCTGTTCCAATCCTTGGTAAGTGTCACTGAGATTTTTTTTTTACTTATGTAAGGTTTGCATCTTAATTTTCCTTGTTCTCCTGATATTCAGCTCAGTACAGAGTCTAGCCTTACCTTCTTGTTAACCTCCCCTTAGGTGTTGGAAAGCTTCTATTAAGTCCCCACAAAGCTTTGTTGTCTGCATGCCAAACAAGCTCTTCCCTCAGCCTCTCATCTGTCATTATGCTCCAGTGAATCACATTTACAATGTGCATATTGAATGCATAAATGTAAAATATACATGTAATGACTTTAACAGACCTTATCATAAAGCCGAAAAATATTTTTAGCTTAATCAGATAGGAGAAGGATTTTAGCAAGGTAAGAATGAGATTTGGATACTACTTAAAAGCATCTGCTGGGTGCTGTCAAGCTTGCTATCATGCCATTAGAAAGGAAGACTATTCAGATTTAAAAAAAAAATAAAAATAAAAATAAAAATAAAAATCACTCAGCATTTAGAAACCAAATTAAGACATGCACAAAACTACTCATAAGAAGTAAAATATGGGAGAAGATGATACTACTGAACATCAGTCAGAAACTAGGAAGTGTGGGAAAATGGTAAAGATAAAAGATACAAAGAGAAAGCAGTAACAGAAAATATGAAAATATAAAGGCAAATAAATTTATAATGCATGTTAGGAAGGAAAAGATTCATAGCAAGTTATTTTTTTCTTAGTAAATAGGTATTGAAAAAATTGTCAGTAAAATATTTAAGAGATTTTTCTGTTCAATAGTTACTTAATAAACAAATCCAATGATCTTGATCTGGATCTTTACGGTTGCCCATCCAATTTTGATTTAAAGTATAACATAGTGCTTCATAACAGACTTGATTAATAAAACATTGAAAGGGTGTAATCAAATTAATGTCAGTCAAAACTGGTTTATGAAGAATAACACTGATATTTACCCTGATATCTTTTCCTTATGAGGTTAATAGTATTGTTTGTAAGGGCATTGATTCATGCATTTTTGGTAGAGACTTACAAATAGCTGTGATATTGCACTACATTTTCAGTAGATGAATTACTGTTAGATCAAGAGCAAGAGTTCAGTGACTTACAGTGTCATTACAGACCTGAAGTCACAGGCATTTCTAACATAGTATTACTCTTAATTTAACACTTTCAACATATTGTATCAATGATAAGGTATGAAGTTACCACTGACAAAATTGCAGTAAGGACAATAACTCATGATTAGGAAGGCAAAACAGTGTTGCATAACATTTAAAACAATTTAACAAGATGAGTGCTATGAAAATTTGTAAATTTGCACTTTTGGATAGAAAAGACCACATACCAGGTGTACCAAGGGAACATATCCTCACTCAGTACAGAGATCTGAGGCTAAAATTGATTTGGGGTCTCAGCAAAATCATATACTTTTGGTACTGAAAGAGCTGAGGCATCCACTGGATTAAAAAAGTGTAATATGTCAAAGAGAGGAACAAAAACGTTTAATCTCACTTTTTTTTTATCTTACTTTTGGCATTGCTTTACTGGAATACGGCAACAAATCATGAAACAGTTCAAAAAGGAAGTTAAAATTGAGAAGATTCATGACAATTCCAAATTATCAGGAGTTTTATCTCCTACTAGAGAAGACAAAAATGATGTGATAGTACAATCTTTCATGAAGAAATTATGTCTTCGTGATAAATAAAAGATCTGCTCAAGTTCTTCACTGCAAGAGACAAAATGATATCTAAGTGTAAGAATTGAATAAAAATAATAGATAAATGTTAGTGGTAAAGATAATTTGTACAGCTACTTGCTGTATTGAAGAGGCTGATGTATGAATGACTGTGGTGGTGTGTTTTTTTTCTTGAGGTTAGATTTGGTACATTCTTATTTGATGACTCAAAAAATATCCCCATGGACAGATTAAGCATCACAATTTTACTATCAATGACTGGAACTTTGGCTGGGCTTTGAAACTTCCTATAAAATAATACATTTTTGCATTTTCCTTCTTGTTTGATTTTGAAAGATTCCATTATCTTTTCTTTTTTTTCCTCTTTTTTTTTTTTTTTTTTTTTTCCAACTTATTCACTTATATTTTGTGATATCAGTTCCTTAAAGTGTTCACTTTGAAAGTGTTTGCCACCTCCCATTGTTTCTGAATGAAGTGAAGCTTCTCTTCAGGTAAAATTTTTATATTTGTTTAAATATAAAAATAGAATATCCTGAATTGAATGGATTCACAAGGAGTTTTGAGTCCAACTCCCGTAATGTAGGTTATGGTTATAATGCAGAAAATGCTTTTCACAGCTACTAAATGTAGTTTATTTATTACTTCTTCCAGAAAAGGTTAAATAAGTTAAAAAAAATGTTAAAGGGAATATTTCTAAAGATGAGTTACAGTCACCAGTACACTCCATAGTTTAAAACGCACAGTTTACAATAGTTACAATGTGGAATCTTTAAAATAAACTGACGGATTTTTCTGTAAGAACTATGCTTGTTAAGTACAAGTTTGTTTAAGACTACTGAAATATTAATCTTTGGTTTTAATCAAATAATACTTTGCTGTGCTACAAACAATTTTGCTTCTTATTGAATCAGGTCAGAGATGTGCTTATCTTTTCTAAGGCAGACTTTGTATTTCATTAAATATGGTGTATCAAACATGCTGGGCAACAGATAACAAATGTACTTTATAGCCCCAAACCATATGGCTTTTTCTTGGAATCAGTTTATATCTGTAATAACCAATTTTGTAAAAATTAAGCTTCTGCTAAGGAATTATGTATGATTTTCAACTATTCCCAATAATCTGAAGAATGACTAAATTTGATTGTATGAATGTGAAATAAAATTTTTGGCATCAAGAAAGCTGTTATGTTAAAAGCAGAAAACAACAAAAGATATAAGGATTTGGGTTACATTAATAATAACAGCCTGTAGGAGTATCATTAAATGAAAGTGAGTTTAGTGAAATATTTTCTATTTGAAAATTTTCACATGTATATATGTTTAAGTGTTCCCAGATGAGTGTTCAGCTAGCCCATGAGATGGCTAGCACCTGTACACAGACAATGACATGAAATATTTTTGGCCTGATTTATATCACCCTTAAAAAGGATGTTGCACAATGGATGCCTTTAGACAAGGAAATTTCATAATTTGTTATTTGTTGCTTTGTGGCTAGTGCATGAACAAAATATATGATAAGAATTGCTGGTATTTGATTGTGTGCTTAATGTATCGATAAATAGAAAGGGCATGATAAAAGTGTGAAAGAAGGCAGTAACCACTAGAAGAATGCATAGCACAGTATAATGGGATTAACAAAATACTTGCCTGGGGAAGCAGGATGTTTCAATATGTATATTCTAGTCTCTGCATGAGTCAGGCACCATATTTTACTGTTTGATAACCAATTCCAGTGTTGTGCTTTCTACCTCCCATATAGTCTGGTTAAGAATCTGGATATGGATAGAGGTTTGTGGGTAGGCAAGCTTTAACTAGTAGAAGACACAGAAATGTAATTAGAAACAGACTTGTTGGCAGTAAATTACTAACTGCACTTTGCAATGTACACTGCTGCTTTTCAAGTGCCCAGACTGGCCAGTGCACAAAGGAGGGCTGCTGTATATAAATAATAGCTACCTGCCCTTGTTTGGGGTGTCTCAACAGGCAAGACTTCCATTCTCAAGGAAGTACTTTATTACAAAATCAATTAAAAAAATACTATTTGTCTAGTTGCCTGAAAAACGTTCAGTGTTGAATTAAAATATATGGATGATTATGTATCTTCATGTGATGGTTTTGAAAGTCTAAAGCTTACTGTTTCAACATCAAGCAATCAAAGCACTTCAAACTGAGGTTGTGTTTAACCATGCTCCAGTTGTTCCTTCACAGTGTCATATGCTTTTCACATTGGAGTCAGGCCAGGAGTATTTTTGTGTTTACTTCCTAAAATGTCAGTGGCTATTCTGTAGCTATTAGTCCTCCTTTAGCTGTGCAAACACTCCCCTGGAAGGTAAGTTTCTCAGAGGTTATAAATATTTACTATTATAACATAACTTCCTCCATACGAAGTAAACTCCAAATCAAAATGACTACCCAATGTAAGATTTTTTAAAGCAAGTTTAATTTACCTAAGCTATGTTGGTGAAGGTGCCTGTGTCCAAACAGACATTATTATCCTCTGAGCTGCTACCTACATTATATATCACTTGATATATTTTCACATTTTCTTTACAAATATTTTTATCTGAATTGTGCTCAGTGTATCAAAGGAAATATCAGAGGTTTCATTGTCTTTTGCAGAAGGATTTCCTTATTCTTCACCAAAATTTGCACAAAGTATTGGCTTTCTATTACCAAAGCACTCCCTCTGGTTTTCATCTTAGATATTCATAAGTAAGGAGACCTTGGACTTGTGTAATTCCATTCAACAAAGTCACAACAGTTTCTGAAAAGCTGATTTTAGGTGATTGTGTAGATTAGAGCTTCATAATTTTGTTTCTAAATATCTACATACTTGACAAATAGTAAACCAAACAGTTGTAAATCTTCTAGACCGTTATAACCAAAACTAAGAACCTCACCAGTAATTCATCTTAATAAAATGTGTTGAAAAGTCACTGTTCTTTTTGGGTGAGCATCACAGCTGCATCTGATGTATATTCTTGATAAACCATACTTTTTTTCACTAATTTAGGCAATTTGTCACAGTTGTCAAAGTTACCTCAAACATCATTTAAAAAGCTAATCAAGTTACTTAAAGTATTATATATTTTTGAGTCAACAAACTTGATTTGTCTAAATTATTATCATCACTCTATTGCTTATAGCTTATCAATTGTGTTCTTTTACAAGCTGTCAGCTTGCAGTGTAGATGCATGCAGATAAATTTTGGTACATAAAATAAATTCTGAAAAATTATAAGCAGTAGCAAGCCATTCATCTTTGTTTACATACAAAGTAAGAATCTAAGCATCCACCCTCTTATTGGCATGCATTTTCATGAACTTTTAAATTCAATTTTATATTGACATGTGTGTGAAATAGTGTAATGTATATCCAGACATGACTAGAAACTGCCTAAAAATTTCTGCATATTACTTCTATACATAATTAATTGCAATAAATGGTGTACTTCTTTGAAATTTAGTTTTCAGTAGTAATGGGAATGTTTCTGTACATGGGAAAAATAAAAATCACAAAACTTTCATCATCTGAAACCCACGCCCTAAAATGTATCTTTTTCCCTGTCTTATCTCTGCCTTCTAATTTCACCACATAGCATGAGTATTTATTTCAATGGGGTTTTCACATAATGGGAGATAATTTTTAGTAACTACAGCTTGAACTAACCAAAACCTGGAAAATTGTACCATTGTACCTGGAAATAGCACACAACAGTGTGGTATGTTTGCCATGGCCAGCTGACAGATGCCCACCCAGCTGCTCTGTCACTCCCCTCCTCAACAGGACAGGGTAAGATAATAAGATGGAAAATCTCATGGATAAAAATAAAGACAGGAAGGTCACTTACCAGTTATCACCATGGACATAACAGACTCCTCTTCAAGAAAATTCATTTAATTTATTGTCATTTAAAAGCAGAGTAGTATGGTGAGGAATAAACCCAAAAGCTAAACCACCTTCTCTCAACAGCCACCTTTTTGTTGTTGTTGTTTGTTTGTTTGTTTTCTCTCCAAGCTCAACCCTACTCCTTCATTGCTGACTCTGCCCACTGCACAACCCTGAGCAGTGCAGGGGGATAGAGGATGTGGCTTGTGGTCAGTCTACAACAGCTCCCCTCTGCTGCTCCTTCCTCCTCATGCTCTGCTCGTCTTCTGCAGTCTGCAGCCCTTCAGGATAAACCTGTTCCAGCATGAACTCCTCTTTACTGGCAACAAATTCTTCAAGGCATACCAACCTGCACAGGGTCCTCCATGAACCATGGGGTCCTCTCTGTGGGCTGCAGGGGAATCTCTGCACCACCACCTGCAGCAACTACTCCCCCTCTTTCTCCCACCTTGGTGTTCACAGGGCCGTTTTTCACACTATATTTCCTAGCTTTTGCCTGGTATTTTTTCCTTTCCTAAATTCTCTTTCCTTGGGCCCAGCAATGCCCTGTGGTGGGTGTGTTGGAGTGGGCTGGAAATGGCAGTGTCTGGCATGGGGCAGCTCACCTCACAAGGGAGATCTGCAGCCTCCTGATATCACAGAGGCTCCTGCACCCAATGCAAACAGTACATAAAACATATTTAAACTACAAAATAAAGCAACACAAATCATAAATATGGGCACTCAGCAACCTGCAAAATTACTTACATGTTCAATCAGAAGAACCATCACTCTAATATTTAATCTTTTGTTACTTTCAGAACATAATCTGCTCCCTGTTTTCATAGATTTTAATTATGTTAAGTGTTATTGAAAAAAAGGTTCATTTGGTGATAATAATGCAAATGGTTTTATGCTCTCTATGGGAAATATTAAATTGCCTCAGTTAAATGTTTCTTTGATAACATTACACAGCATCCCAAAGGAGCCAGAAGCAATGTAACAAGTGATGGTTTAGAAACTCAATGTATTTGACTTAATCCATTTTCACTGAAGCTGTTGTTAATTAAATGTTCCCAATACTTATGAGAGTTGCAGAAATGACCTTAGGAAATTTTTGCTAATCCTAGACACCATGATCTCAGTAAGAACAGTTCTGTTTTTCCCTTACAAGAAAATAAAATGGACGATAGAATGCAAAAATAAGTCTTACCATTTTGCATTGCCAGAAATTTATTTTTTTTTCATATCCAAAGTCAACTTTTCCATTTTTATTTGTATGCATAAGTCTCACTTAAATTATTGTTCTTCTATCTGGTCAGAATTTATAAGCATAGCCTGCTTGGATAGTTTTGTTTTCAGAAACCAAATTCTAATAGCACATCAAGAAAAACTCCTGTGAGCTAAATATTTCACTTAGAGGCAATGATGACAATCATACATTTTCACAATTCACAATCCATTATAGAATAAATTGTCTTGTATTTGTTTTTCTTATTGGAAATACTTTCTAGAGCAATTATTGGTTTATTTTTTCATTAAATGTTTTAAATCGCTTTTTTCTTGCTTTATTTTCTAGTAGTTTTTGCTTTTGAGCATGCTGTTCTTCATATCTTGAAGAGTCTACTGCAGGGCCAGTAGATATTGTCTGCTTTTTCCCTTGGTAAGTGAGGAAATTCGGAAGTTACGCTTTTTAATATGAGGCTATATTATATATTTAATTGACACATAAAGTGGTAAAGAAAATACATAAAGTATTACTACATATATGATTGCCCAATAGAAATTGAAAATAAGGTTTGTCTTCAGTTTACAAATATAAGTACAAATGTTCCAAAATTTCTGTGGAGAAAGCAAATATTATGAGATCCAAAATGTATTTTAGCCACATTTTGTGCAGGGTTCCTGAACAAACAAGTTCAGTGAACTGGGAAGAAAAAGGGGCTGTGAATTCCAACTGAGGAAAAACTATGTTTTATGAAAGGATGCCTGGTGATTTACTTAAAGACAGAAAGGACTTTTACAATCTCACAATACAGAGATGTGAGTTCTCAGACAATGGGATTCACCTGAAGATTAAAGAAAAGTAAGGAAAGATCTAGCAACCTTCATGGTCAGAAACACAAGAATCTGGTAGCACTTTTCAGGACTAGAAGTTTATGTGAGTATAAGCAATCCATGACTATCAGAGAAAAGTAATAAATAAAAATAAGAGAAATTCTTTAAATTATTATCAGATTTTAGCATAAAGCATAAAAAATAAGTGAGGATTCTACCTACCTTGAAGAATCGAGCATGAAAGCGCCTGGTTGCCCAACCCAGGCCATAACAACCACAGATGAGTTTTTTACATTTCAAATGATGTGAAATCAGAAAGTCATTATCTATAAAGTTTAGAGCCAATACAATGATTTGGAGGATTGGAAAAATAATAAATAAATAAATAAATAAATAAATAAATAAATAAATAAGAGAACACAGCCAAGCCTGTATATAATTAAACAATTTATGTGTTAACATGGACAAAACAAAAAAGACGAAACAGAGTTAGACATCTGGAGATTCCACCCTGCAGGAGAGCAAATGTGGCAGAAAAAAGTCAATGTTATTCAGTTGGACAAGAACTTTCTTGATGCAGATGCTGTGTTGGCATCACAATGATTATCATCTTTGAATTCCAGAGAATTTGCTACTGTAATTTCATTTTAGTGAGCCCATTTTCTGCTTTTACAGTCAATAGATCTATAGAGTTCACCTTTGAAGTCTATGTCATTTCAAAAAAGAATTTTCATAAAATCAGTTGATACTGCTTTATTCAAAGAGACAGAATACAACAAGGATCTTGCAACTAGTTTATTATCTATTCATAACTGCCTTTTCCTAAGTTAGAGCCAATATCAATAATGGTGGATGAGATTTCTTCGGAAAAATGTGTCATATTTTTAATATGAGGCAGAAATAATTCAAAATTTAAAATATACAATGAAAAATGAGTGTTAATAAAACCTAATTATCATTCATTTGTATTGGTGGTAAAAACCCTGTCCTGATATTCCTAGGGATCCTGCATTTTTTGTATGTAAGAAAAAGGCTGTAAATGCTAAGGTCTTCTAAAGGACAGAGATAATGAACTCAGCACTATATCAAAATAAAACTGTCAATAACACTTTCCTTTTTTTATCCCTGTAGAGACAGGATAACTGTATGGCTTTATTGCAAAGGAATTAAAAACATTTCTGTTCAAAAGCAGATAATCTTGTCTTCTGTATGAACAGCAATAAACAAGTTTCATTTTTTGCGTTCATAGATGGTTACATTATAATGCGAAGCGTATCTGAAATTTGAGATAATCATACCTTGCTTGAAAAGAAATTGGGTACACTTTAGATGGATAGCTCTTGGAAATATCTAATAAGCAAAAAAAAAGGTATTGAGATGATGCTAAAATTAATAAATAATTTTTGAAGTAAATTTCTACCTAGTGTAATTGTATTCAGGCTGCTTGTTTACATTCATGATTATCTCATGCAGAGCAGGTGTATAATTTCTGAAAACTAGTGGAACCATCATTTAAGTTTGATGATTGACTAAATTCTTTCTTATATACAAATATATGTATATAATCTAAATTTGGATTGCTTCCATTAATGAAGTGTATGTATCTAGTGGGAAAGTATGCAACCTGTCCCAGTTTTCCTCACTCATTCATTTAAATTCTTTTAACCTATATATTTTTACAAAAATGAAAGAGGTGTAGAAATCTGGCAGTTCTTGATGCAGTAGTGCAAATAAATATTAATTTATTGTCTATTCCTTATTTTTCCAAATCAAGACACAAACTGAATCATAGAATCACAGAATCACAGAGTCATAGAATCATAGAATCACAGACAAGATCATAGAATCATATGGTATCCAAACAAATCATGAAATGGTTTGATTGGAAGGAACCTTAAAGACCATCTAGTTCCAACCCCTGCAATTGGTAGGGACACCTTCCATGAGCCCAGCTTGCTCAAAGCCCCAGTCAGCCTGGCCTTGAACACCTCCAGGGATGGGGTATTCACAACTTCTCTGGGCAAGCTGTTCCAGTGCTTTACCATCCCTGAGTTAAGAATTTCCTCCTAAAATCTAATCTATATATAACCTTTTTTAATTTAAAACTGTTACTCCTTGTCCTGTCATCACAAACCCTGACCCAGAATCCCTCCCAGCTCTCTTGTAGGCTCCCTTTAGCTACTGGAAGGCTGCTATAAGGTCTCCCAAAAGCTTTCTTGTCTCTAGGCTGAACAACCCCTACTCTCTCAGACTTTCTTTGCAGAAGAGGTTTTCTAGCCTTCTGATCATTTCTGTTGCCTTCCTCTGGACATGCTCCATCAGGTCTTTCTTGTGCTGGCGGCCCCAGAGCTGAATGCAGTACTCCAGGTGGGGTCTCACAAGAGCAGAGGTGGGAGGGAAAATCACCTCTCAAACTGTTGGTCATGCTTCTTTTGATGTAGCAGAGGATACTGTTGTTTTTTGGGGCCAAAAACACACATTGCTATTTTATAACCTGTTTTTCATCCAAGTCCTTCTTTGCAGGGTTGGTCTCAATCCATTCGTCACTCAACCTGTATTGATATTGAGGATTGTCCTGGTCCAGATGCACTTGGCCTTGTTGAACTTCGTGAGGTCTACTTCTCAAACCAGTCAATGTGTCTCTGTTTCATCTCTTCCCTCTAGTTTATCACCTGCACCACTCAGCTTCTTGTCATCCACACACTTGCTGACAGTCCTCTCAATCCCACTATTATGCCATAGGTGAAGATATTAAATAGTATTAGCCCCATCATGGACCCTTGAGGGACACCACTCATTAGTGGTTTCCACTTGGACATTGAGCTCAGTCTTTGGATATTGACATATAGATAATTCTTTATCCATCTAACAGTCTATCCATCAGACTCCTATCTCTCCAATGTAGTGGCAAGAAACTTGTGGGGGACTGTGTCAAAGGCCTTATAGAAGTCCAGGTAGATGATACCAGTATCTGCTCCTTTGTCCATTTGGTGAAGTTGTGCTGGTTGTCTACAATCACCTCCTTGTCTTCCATATCTTCACTTTTATCTTTCACCTCTTGTATTAAATTTCCATTATGTATTTCTTTATTGTTCACTGTGAATACTAAACCTACAGATCAGACAAGTGAAGATTGACAGTGTATAAAGGTAAGTCTGTATTTACACCTGCTGCTATGTTTATAGTAATACAGTTAACAAGACGGTTTATACACATCATTAGGGCTGAAATCCATGTCTTAGTTTGGCATTCCCAAACTAATAGATTTCTTAACTGAAGTTTATTAACTAGGACTACAACTACCTGGTCCCTAGAAGTCAAGGTATGCAGAACTAGCAGCCTCACATTGCTGGTTCTGCATGGATTTGTCTAACATGGTGTTCCTGTACTCAGTATATCTAATCAAATACTCTAGGAAGAAGGCCATACATCACCACAAACTAGGTTTCATGAAATGCATTAGTGTAGCTGTGCTTCTCTCCAAAACAAAATCTGTAACTGGCTTTTCTGTATCCAGTGTCAGCATCCCATACAGAAAGCACAGTCCAGCTTAACCACTTTGAAATTGCTTTCCCTGTCATAAGAATAATCTGAAAAAGTATCTGAAACATTTGTTCAACAGAATTATTAGTCAACTAAATATTTCCATTTGATCGGTGTTTTAATTTATTTTTTATGACTGGAACTACTGAAGAAATGTGGAAGGGGCTATACATACCTCCACAGCACATCTCCAGAAGTGAAATTTTATAGTGCACTGGTTGTTGAGAATATGACAGTATTAAAAGCAGCAGTTAAAAGCTGAAAGCTTCTTTTTTCTTCTCTCCATCACCAGAAAATCTTTACTTGCCTTCATATTCTGGAGACTATTCCCACTTTGCCTGCTGTGCCTTTTTGATGCAACTGAAGTCCTCAATCATCTTTTTCTAAAAGTTTCAAATTCTTTATTACCTCTGTGATATTTTGCCAGAAGGTAGAGCATTAGATTTGTGGTATGCTGAGGTTTCCTTTACATGTTTCATTATGGTTGTTGCCTTTCTCTGCAGAAGCCTATGTTTATAACTCAGCAGTTCAGTTTGTTTGCCCAACTCCCTTTGCATTCCTGGGACTTACAACTCACTGCAATATTAGTTCTTGTTGCCAGGGCACTTTGTATAACACTTGACTCTATTTTAATGTACACCTATTTTTGGAGCAATGTAATGAACAGACCTTCTCCTTAGTCGTTTATTTTTGCTCAGACATTTATTTGGAAGTTATTAGTTCTGTTAGGGTATCCACAGATGACAGATTTCTCCATTCATCAGTAGTAGACCAAATATGGCCAAGACCAGATGCTCCCAGCTTAAATGTGAACACAGAAAGCTTTATATCCTGTGTGTTAGATTAATCCCAGATAATCTGCATTGATAGTACGGTTCTTGGTTTTCTTTCTTTTAGACTTTGTTAGTTTGCTTTTCTGTGAGTGCAAGTTGGATGTAAGGTGATACTGCTAGTGAGTGGAATATTCTAGTTTTGTACCAAATTGTACTCACTTTGAACTAATATTGGTGATATAGCTAATATTCACAAATATACGATGGTTTTGCTCTGAGTGGTTAGCACAAAGCTGTAAAATATGCTGTGCGTTTGTAAAGCCAGTATAATAATGCCTGCCTTTGGCTGAACTGTCTGATCTCTTCTGCATATGCTATGAAGTCTCAAGTGAGGTTGCCCCAGGCTCTTTCAAGCAGAAAGCCATGAAGTATCTGGCTTCTTTAGCATGTATAACATTGGCTGACAAATATAGTTTCTGTGTGCAAGCAGCCTGGGCTGGAGGCTAAGAGGTTGGATATCCCAGCTGTGCTGTTTAAATCTGAGACAGGCATTCCTACCAGTGGAAAAAACAACTAAACACCCACAGTCACCAGTTAAATGAAGAAGTGTATTCTCCTAGAAATCTTTTGTGTTGCTTATATTTGAGCAAAACTTGTCTTTACATCTCAAGCGAAGTGAGTTACCTGACCACAGAAAGGAAAACAATCCATAAAATGGGAATTGGGAATCTTAAGTGCACTGAATGACAACACAATAATTACAATGGCATCTCTGTTCATTAAAAAACAAAGTAAAATTCAGGTGGGTGTGACAGGATTGTGAAGCTAATCTGTATTTTCACACCATTATAAAATACCTAGATTTGCTTCTTCAAGCTTATACAAATAGCACAACAAATACCTACAAGAATTCATCATTGTTAAATTTAACTTAATCATAGGCAGTAACTCCTGCTTCACTTTCTTTCACCTACTTTTTCCTTGTCTAGCATTTTCTCTCATTACCTTAGTTGATGCAAACCAGTTTCTTAATCTTTTTTTTTTTCCTGAAAATTGAAATACTTCTTCCTATCAAAAGGTCATCTACAAGTCATCTACTATGCAACTATATCCTTTTTTTTTTTGTTTGATAGATTTTGTTGAATGCATTTCTGCAGCTACATAAATACACTAGTATTAGAAAGAAATGCAAAAATCATAGGAATTATTTCAGTAAGTGAGGGATCTTTGAGACTAGTTTCTTTGTTTGTTTTTGGTTTTGTTTTCAAGATAGGAATGGTTTGGCAGGGAAAAAAAAACGTAGGTTCATGCAGAAGGGATGTATGCTTCTGGATTTTGTGGTACAGCAATTTATCTTAGATTATCTAAATGGAAAAATAACCTTCAGGGTTAAATAATAACATCTGCTTTCCATATCTCAGATGTGGATAAGAACACAGTAATTGAACAGTAGCTAGGAAGGCATTATCCTCAAATAGTAAAAGGGGCAAAAATATTTCTAAGCACAGGGACATGGGGATGAGTGTGATCAGTATTATCAAACTGTTCCCCCAACAGCCATGCAAAACAGGGAAGGTTTTGTAGCACTCACCATTCTTCCTTTTCAACGAGGGCATACAATAATGCACTTCCATGTAGTTGTGCTGAAAGGCACCTCTAAACCTAGGAAAGGGCTATATTGTTTTGCACAGTTATTTCTCAAATGAAACTTAACTGTTAGCACAAGGTCTCTCAACAGTTTTGGAATGTATATTGCCACTACATTTGTCTCTAGGGAGAGATGGGAAGATCTGCAATACCACAGAAGGAATAACCATGAAAACAAAGCATACAGTTAACCAATGTAACTTTCAAATAGATTTATTTTCTTCTGGGGAGATTTTACTTGGCTATGTGAGTTAATTATCCTAAATGTAGACAAAACAGTGGTATATTCTGCTATCATACTCAATGCTCCAAAGGCACAAAGGTTTTGGCAGCAGATAACTCATCCTTTATCCATCTTTGCA
The DNA here is from genome assembly GCF_963932015.1 of Anas acuta. Taxonomy (NCBI): domain Eukaryota; kingdom Metazoa; phylum Chordata; class Aves; order Anseriformes; family Anatidae; genus Anas; species Anas acuta. The sequence continues at coordinate 155,894,568 of NC_088979.1, forward strand.
TGTGGTAGAACACCCATAGCATGCCATTTGTCAGCATAATGACAATTCCTGTATTCCCTCACTGCCTAGAGGAAAAGATTTAAATACAACATTGGTTCTGGCTAAGTGACAGTCATCTAAAAAGCTTGAAACTTAAGCCTCTTATTAGTTTCACAATATCTGGGAGATCTGGTACAGTACATTCCTGCAAAAGCCCTGCTTAAATCTGTGGCCAGTATCTCTCAAACTGTGATCAGGACACAGAGTATGCATATGTTGTTTTATTTAGGTTCTACAGTGAGTTATTAAAGGAATAAGGCAACCTGACAACTAATCATTTCAAGAAGGAAATGCTAGTTAAAATAGTTAAAATAAAATGTGTTAAATCAGCTGGGCTCTTCAGACTCTCAGGACTTGATTCCTTTGTTAGCATCACAGCACTGGAGACCAGGTGGTTAGAGGAGGATACTGTGAAATGTAGAGAGGAACAGACTGTCCCAGTTTGCTTTCCTTCTTTCTAATGTATTGGTAAAGTCCAAAAATTCAGACAGAAGTATGATTGAGGAGAGTAAAGTGCAAAGAGCTACGTAGACTTTGTTTGTACTTGGTGAAGCAGTATGAACTCCAAAGTAGGTCACAAGTACATTCATTTTGTAGACTTGACCTTGTACTCAGTGGACATTTAACCCCATCACAAAACCACTAGATAGTGTAATAAATACCAATTTTGAAACAGCCCTGTTGGTACAGTATCTTTTTCTTGGCAACTGATTCCTGCTGAAACGGAACCAAAAGAGTTCAGGATGCAAACTTTTAAAATACTATTCTTCTCCAACATCATGTGTATTTGTTTTTTACTGATAATTCAATAGCTGGATATTGCAAGTACATTAATTTCTTAGATATCTGAAGACATATACAGAAAATGTAGTTAGATATATAACCAGAAGGAGAGATGAAGATTACACTGTTTGCACCAATTCATTCTTAGCTTAGGCAGTCATTGTTAGATATACTTTGTTTCTTTTGTTTCTTCTACTTTTTTTTTTTTTCTTTCCCTTTTATCTTTGCTGCTCTATCTGTCCTCCTACTAAAGCTGAGCAGCGGCCAGTGAATAACACTCCTATATGAATAGCATTATGAAGGAATCCATTATGAAGACTTCCAACCAAATGGAAGGAGGACATGAAGTGAAGGACAGAATCTGGCCATTATACTTTCTAATTTATGATCAAGTATGATCAAGCATAAAATGTTGACATCTGGTATTGTTCCAAGAATGAACTTGATCCTTTAGCTTGTGTTGTTCTTATTGAGAAAAAAAAAAAAAATGTAAATGATGTGCTTTGAGTTGAATTAACTGTAGCTGAAACTCTTGTCAGCTTTAAAGACAAATAGAGTCATAGCCAGTACTACATACCAGTGAAGCATTTCATATTGAGCTTCCTTGTTTTCTTTTACATTTATTTGCTTTCCTTTCTATTTTCAAAATAAAATGTTTGAGGGTTTTGTTTTGTTTTTCTATATTTTTTTATCCCTCTCCAGATGGACCTTTATTGGAAACTGCGTGAGGTTATCCACTTTAATCAGATCCCTAGAAGAGCCAAACCCCAAATTTTAGAGCTCTTCAGAGTTCTTCCATTAGCAAGACAGTGCACATGAAATGTGTGTACTGGGAAACAAAATAATTTCATTTTTCAATTCTTCCATTGAATCTGTAGAAGTGATTTTATTTTGTTTAAGACCAAGGAAGTCTTCAATATGGGCACATCCATGTGAGGACGAGTGGCTCCACCGAACCTGCACTCCAAACTTCCAAGAAAATTTCACCAAGACTCTAAACAGGGAGAGGAATAGCTCACATATTAGGAACTTCCATGCAAAGGAACTAAGTTTTAAAAAATAAAAGCCAGATTAGATAAAGTAAATATTTCACTTTCCAAAGCAGTTGACTACTTTCTATCAGATCCAGGAAATAAAGTCATATATTTTAGTGAAGGAATAGAAATATTCAGAAGATAATACAGCTCACGTATTAATAATACTTCATACTTTTATGTAAAGTATGTTCCTTCCTCCCTTTAGCTTCAGGATTGTAAATACTTGTCTTGCCTGCTGATCTTGTTGGTTTTCACTGTTTTCCACCATCTATTTTTACCATCCATTTTTTTATATAAAAGAAATTTAGTGACAATTGTAATTTAGGAAGCAATTTAGAATCATAGAATCATAGAATATCCCAAGTTGGAAGGAACCCACAAGGATCATTGACTCCAACTCCTGGCTCCACTGAGGACTACCTAAAAAGTAAATAAAAGTCCAAAAAAAGCCTAAGAACATTGTCCTAAAGCTTGAACTCCAGCAGGCTCAGTACTATGACAGCTTCTCTGGGAAGCCTGTTCCAGAGCTCAAGCACCCTCTCAGTTAAGAACATTTTCATAATATCCAGTCTGAACCTCTCTGATGCAGCTTTGTGCCATTCTCTTGGGTCCTGTCCCCAGAGAGCAGAGCTCAGCGCCTGCCTCTCCACTCCCCTTGTGTGGAAGCTGCTGGCCACCACGAGGCCTCCCCTCAGTCTCCTGTACTCTGGGCTAAACAAACCAAGTGACCTTAGCCACTTCTCATACTTCTTGTCCTCTAGACCCTACACCATTTTAGCTGCCTTTCTTTAGACACTTTCTAATATTTTTATATCCTTCTTACACTGTGGTGCCAAAAACTAGACACAGCACTCAATATGAGGCTGCACCAGCACAGAATAGAGTAGGACAAGCACTTCCCTAGACCAGCTAGCAGTGCTGTGCTTACAGTTGGTACTTTTGGTTGTCAAGGTACATTGTTGACTCATATTCAACTTGCACAAACACCCAGATCCCATTCAGTAGGGTTGCTCTCCATCTTCTCATCCTCCAGTCTCTACTTATATCCAGGGCTTCCCCATCCCAGATGCAGAATCCAGCACTTGCTCTTTTTAAACTTCATGGGGCTGGTGATTGACCAGCCCTCTAATTTGTCAAGATGCAAGACCTCTCTGCCATTGAGGGAGTCAAAGGCTCCTACCAATTTATTGTTGTCCACAAACTTACATAGTATACATTTGAGTCCTGCATTAATTTATGAAAACTTTTAAAAGATCTAGGCCTAAAACGGAGCTACCAGTTGCCACCTCCCCAGTGGTGGAGGTGGCAACTGGTAGCCTTTGACAATTTGGATATCTAAAAAGTCGAGTATGGCATTACACTTACATAGTTGCCCAAGCTGACAGAGATAAGTAGGCACCTTCACTATCCTTCCTAATATACTTCTGAGATGGGTGGAATTAACAAAACATTATTCTGCTTTTTCTCTCTCTTGACTTTAGAGACATTCTATTTAATATAGGCCACATACATGTATCTGTCTTTAAAATGGTAATGAGGTGAAATTAGTCCCACTTCTGCTGTATGGCTTCAATAATCATAGAATCATTTAGGTTGGAAAAGACCCTTAAGATCATCAAGTCCAACAACTACCTAACACAACCAAGTGCACTACTAAACCATGTCCTTATGCACCACATCCACAGGTTTCTTAAATACTACCAGGTTTGGTGACTACACCACTTCCCTGGACAGTCTGTTTCAATGACTAGCTGTTTACATGAAGATGTTCTTCCTGACATCTAATCTAAACTTGCCCTGGTTCAACTTAAGGCCATTTCCTTATGTCCTATCTCTTGTCACCTGAGAAAAGAGACTGACAACCTTCTTTCAGGTAGCTGTAAAGAGTGATGAGGTCTCCCTTTAACCTTCTTTTCTCAGGACTAAACCCCAGTTCCCTCAACCACTCCTCATATGTCCTGTTTTCTAGTCTCTTCACCAGCTTCACTGCTCTTCCCTAAATGCATTCCAAAAACTCAATATCTTTCTTCTAGTGAGGGGCCCAAAAGTGAAAACAGCACTCAAGGTACAGTCTCACCAGTGCCAAATACAAATGGACTATCACTTCCCTGGTCTTGGTGGCCACACTATTTCTGATGTAAGCAAGGATGGTTTTGGTCTTGGTCACCTGGGCACACTCTGCTGGCTCATGGTGGACCAGCAGTCAGCCCATACAGCAGACTCCTAAGTTGTTTTGTGTTTCCGGTAGTTAACGAAATCTAAACAAAAATGATATGTTTAGCAATATTTGAACTGGAACAGAGTGACAAATGTCTGCATTTTGTCTGATGCTGTGTAAGTCTTTCACATTAGATTAGTGCTGAGGGAACTAATAAGATAACAATTCAGATTCCAGTTTGCTAACAGTTTAAAATTCTCCCTCACCTTTCAAGAAAGAAATGTTGGTATCAGTTATTATAAGTGATTTAATTTTATATATATTTAACCTATAGCCACACTTTTAAACAGAATTATCTATTATAGTGCATTTGAATATTAAATAGGCAAATGCAAAGAGTAGCTAAATATTCTTGCACTTAAACCCTACTTCCTCCTTCTAGGAGGTTCTAGTGCTTGTCCTTAAGATGAAAATATATCTGTTGTGACAAAGCAACTGCGGAATAGTACAGTGGAAAGATGCACTAGACCAAGAAAAGTCTCATCTACTAGGTAAATGAATTGAAAAACCAGTTCTGGATCCCTGTCTTGGCAAAGAAAAGATAAAATCTGTTATGACTATGCTGCCTGTATTTATTGCTTGCTTGTTTGTTTGTTTGTTTGTTTTCCGATGGGTTGTTAAGAACTTCAGATAATGTTTGACCTGATTCACTTGAAAACAGTTAAGAATTCGGATCCTCTAACCAATGTCTATCTGTTAATAAAAAAAAATAAAAAATAAAATTAATAAAAAAAAAAGTGAGGAAAACCTTAGAACACACAAATACAGTAGCTGTACTGATAACATTTCCTCTAGTGTCAGTAGGTATAAACTCAGCAGTGGTCAATAGCAGACTTGCTGGTCTGACATGGCAGGTGCTGGTTGCTTTTAAGGCAGGTCCCATTAGAATTGCTTCTTCAGCACTGCATTGCACAGGACTTGTAAGAAGAAGGAACACATTTTATTACACCACCTGATATAGCTAAAAGAAATAGGCAAGGCTGAGTGTGCATGATACATTAAATAAAAGCCTCTATTTTTTCTGTATAGAAAGAGATATTGCCTCTCCATGTCTATCAAATGGAAACTTCTTGGCTTCTTTGCTCATTTCTAGTCTAAGAACTTAAGAATACAAAAACAGTATAATTGGTCCTTGAACTTAATATAAAATTCATGCTTACTTGAGATGTAACATAATTTGCAGCACAACACTTTAAAATTAAACTCATGCTCTAGGCAGGTGAGAATTGTAGCTGTTACCAAGGAATAACTACTATACTGATTGTCCTGATAGATATTTCATCAGCATTTCCACAATTGCAGATATTCACAGAACCATTGCAAAATCTGATTAATTCTGTTAAAGCATCAGCAAGTTATGTCTAAAACTTGCTTTATTTATAAATAAATAAATAAATAAATAAATAAATAAATAAAATGACTAATACGTGGAGAACAACACTAGGCTGCTATGCTTCTAAGGACCGTTTTAGAAATTTCTCAAACACCAGGAGAGCTACAACTGTGGCTAGATCATTTCTGTGGAACTTCTTGATAAACCCTACTGAATATATTCTGTTATATAGCAGCATGAGTATATTGTTCTCTTTGGCTAAAGACAGTTGCAATTTTAGCAAGTAAAACATCAGCTGTGGTAATGGATCTCCAGATTACCTCTACACTTGTGGTTGTCAAAAATGATCTGCAATGTCTTGTTGAATGCAATTCTGAAGATATCACTGTGTGTTAAGATTCCTGTGGAAAAACATATCAGCTTCCACTTTGTCAGTAGTCATGGTCTCACGGTAACTATGACATGCCAAGACCAATTTTAAGCATAGACAATTTAGGGAGCTGGCTAGAACAGCGTACTGCCAGTGACACAGCTTGTTCCATGTCTAACATGTGAGCTAACACATCAGTGGTCATTGGGAGAGGGCAGAAGGAAGAGCATGACATTTCAGAGAGCTGCAGAGAACAGCTATCAGTATTGGCTACAACTATATTTATGAGGCCCAAGGAGAGCAGAAATAGTAGGAGTTGTCAAAAACCACTTTTAATGTCTACTTGTCTAGCACAGATTCTGCTTCAAGTTCTTCCCTTCAAAGTTACCTACCATTCATTTTTGCCTACTGACAAGTTTTGGGGCAGCTCCAGCTTCAGATAAAGGGTACAAGCCTAGGGGAGCTAGGATTTTAAGGGTATTTTTACCAAGAGCAGGGAACATGGTTGCCACCTACTGTTCATGGTAACCAGAGCATCCTAAAAAAGTCACTGGAGTCCTGTGAGTGAGCTGCAAAGTCGGTGATATTTCCCTTTTGCGGAGGGGTAAGATGAAAAAATGGGCCAACACCTACTGTCTAAGATGACTATCTAGATATTTGGAGAGCATCTGTGGAAAGTAACAGATATATCACAATCTCCGTACAACAGAGCAGATAAATAAATCAGGATTTTTAATGCTTATTTTGGCAGCAACCTTGAAGCTAAAAGCTTATTATTAAAGTAGACAAGAGAAATGTGAAAAAGGCAGGAAGCAGGCAGAGGAAGACCAAGGAAACTATAGTAAAAGCTACACTTACATGCCAAAATTTTTATTAAGCTGGTTAATAAAAATTGGACTGCTCAGGCAGTGCAGTTTAGCTCTCCTAGCTGTTGTCCTAGTTTCATTTTCTTTAGTCATAAAGAAGCAACAAAGCATAAGAACTGAACACATTTCTCAACTACCACATTTTCTTGGTCTCTTTCAAATGATCATATGTTGCATTTTGATTAAATTATTTTTAAAACATGGTCAGGCTTTATATATATAACCTCCATCAGTAGAGTAGTGGTCAACAGGCTGAGGGAGGTGATTGTCCCCCTCTACTTTGTCCTTGTGAGGCCCCCCTTGGAGTGCTGCATCCAGGTCTGAGGCCCCCAGAACAAGAAGGATGTGTGTTTCTTAGAGGGTCCAGATAAGGACCACAAAGATGATCAGAGGGTTGAGCACCTCTTCTATGAAGAAAGGTGAAGAGAACTGGGGACATTCTGAAGCTTGAAGAATAGAAGACTGGGGTGAGCGTATTGCAGCCTTTCAGTACTTAAAGAGGGCTTATAAAAAAGATAGAGAGCAACTTTTTGCTCAGTCAGAGAATGGCAGGACAGGGGATGGGGGGGGGGGCGGGTTGTTAAACTAAAAGAGGGAACATTTATATTAGAGGTTAGGAGGAAATTCTTCACTCAGAGGTTTGTGTGGCACTGGTTGTCTGGAGAGATTGTGGATGCCCCATTCCTGGAAGTGTTCAAGGACAAGTTGGATGAGGCCCTGGGCAACCTGATCTAGTGGGTGGCATCCCTGCCCATGGCAGGGGATTGGAACTAAGTGATCTTTAAAGGTCTTTCCAACCCAAACCATTCTATGATTCTATGAACCTGCTATGAATAAAGATACTTAAATCCGGAAAGAAAATCTGGAAAGTAATCACATTTAATACTTTATAAGATTATCTGTTACAGGATACATTCTATCATGATTATAGGCTCTACTGTCTCATTTACTTGCTCCATTGACCTGTGTTCCCCAGTCTCTGTCAAATGGCTCTGTAAAGGTTTTGCCTTTCCGGCCACAATTACTGCTTGCAGCAGCAGGAGAATAGTCTCTGCACCTCCTTATAATCATCTGTCCCCATGAACAAATTATCAAGAAGCCCAACTTCTCCAGAAAAAAAATGGTGATCAGAAAGATGAACCTGTCCCACCCTTGTAGTCCTCTTCTTTCTTCTTCCCTTTCCAAGGAGACATAACCAGTCTATAAGAAAACTTTGCCTTTGTGTAAGATATTACTTTTATTAATTAGTAATTCAGTTATGACTTTTATCTGAGTTGTTTTAACCCTAGATTTAGGATTAACTATTGCTCAATTTGAGATAACTCAAAGAGTTTTGCATTTCAGAAAGTAGTGAACATTTGATCTTAAGTCAAACCAAATCCTGTAAGGTAGAAGTAGTGTGCACCATGTATAGACTGCTCATTCCTAGGTAGTTGTGAATACTTTTGTGTGAATTGGTTCATTACACAAGAAGCTAGGTGTAGGTAGACTTTAAATCTGCTTCTCCTTTAGCTGTGCTGAATGAAGAGAGGAATACTGGAAGGGTTTTCTAATCCACTTTTCATGCTGGTTTTGAGCACATTCTAGAATCTAATCACCAGTAGAATTCTAGGTTTTAATCTAATGGGATTGTTGTAGATCTCTGTTCGTATTTCCATTGTTACTCAGTTATTTGTTCAACTTTTGGTGTAAAAAATTGGAAAAAAGTTTCCTTCAAACAAAATAAAATCTGTATCTCTGAAAGCTGTTGTAGATTTCTGTGAATTGAAATTAAAATTGTTTCTTTTTTTTTAATCTGAAATGGAAGTTCAAGTTTATGTTTATATAAAAAATATGACCCATGAGTCAGTCTCGAGTTGCAAATGACAGCCAATAAGATAGAAATAAACTTAAACTAAGAGAAATATAAAAATGGAAATAATACATACTAATTAATTAATTAATAATTAAGAAATTAAGTAAGAAATCTTATTAATCATTTAATAAGATTAGTTCATTTCTCTAGTATTTCAGGTTCAAGGTCTGTGTTGGTAGCTCTTCAAGTAAATATTACAGGAGCCCTCAAACTGTGATCTCTGCAGTGCCAGTATTCTGCAAAGACAAGTCAATTACTTGGTTGTACCTTTTGTTTTAGTGTATTTCATCTAAGTCATTTAGGGTACTTTAAAATGAAAGAAGTCTGGTTTTCTGTCTCCAGAAATAGTCTAGTATAAAGCAAGATTAATAGCTTTGCTCGTGTACAAAATGCTTCCCTTCTTGGCTTCCCCTGATGAGCTGAAAACATGAAAAAGAAAAAAAAAAAAAATCCAGTAAGTACTCAGAATTCAGCAAGATGAAGTTCTTCATTTCTTGCAAATCATACACAATTTGGAACTGTTGTTCCCAATTTGCTGTCAGTGATCTGCAAAGAACACACCTGATATATGGTGTGACTTCCTCTCCTTCTAACCATTAAATCGCATTAAATAACAGTTAAGAATAGAGAAAATACTTTCCAAATATTATTTTTCTGTATAAACACATGCTGCCATTGACATAGGTTTGTTTAACTGGAGAGGGATGAGGTTTGCAATTCACATTCCCTTTTAAGTATGAACCATACTGCAGCAACATATTATAAAATATTGTTAAACTTTGTTATGTTATGCATTGTATGTTATGCATTGTTCTATGATTGAAAAGCTTTAAAGGTATTCTTAGAGAGATCAGATGATCATTGTTTGTTTATTGTAGCTCCTACTGATTTCACATAGACTTTAACATTCACAAAGAATACAAAATGGCTAGCTAGCTTGCAAGAAGATCTCTGAAGTAACCTCAGTATGGAAGTATTGTATCATGGCAACATTGCTTGGTCCTACCGCATTTTTATTTATTTATTTATTTATTGTGTTTCATTTGTTTCTTCATCGCCTTATCTTTTCTAAGCTCAGAAATATTTCAGTTTGAAAAGAGAAGCACAGGTGTTGTCTGTATTAGAACAATAGTCTATAAAATGTTGTGAGTTAGAATTAAAAATGACAAAGCTTTCTCTGGAACCATTTAATGTACCTAACTTAATTATAAAAAAGATTAGCTTTATGAGAAAACAGTCCATCCACTTTAATAACTAGATTATTAAATTGGGTATTACTATTACTCATTGTTTATTGGTTATATGTACAATGTGACTGTAGTACAGAAAGGTCTTCTGTCAGCAAGTTTGGTATAATTCCTGTGTTATAGCTACCATGCACATATATTGCTACAGTTTTTGTTATAATCAACTTGTGATTGAGAATATGCAGTCTGAAGCTCTCTTGAAGTGGAAAGTGTTTTGTAATCAGTTTGTAGATTAAAGCGTTGAAAGCCATACAAAGAGGGGGAACAAAACATTGCATACCTAAACCAAGAACATCTGGAAAATAAAGCAAACAGTTCCAGATAGTTATCTACTGGCAACTCCTTTGCACAGCATCTCTCCAAAGTTTAATTTTCACAGAAAGAATCCTTATTTAAATAAATGCCTTATGGTGACACCAATATAACTTGTTACAGAAGTTTGAATTCATCTATTCATACACAGGTATAAATTGAAAAAAAAAACAACAACAAAACTATATTGCCTAATAAACAATTTACTGAGAATGGGAGTGATGTAGTGGTGATATAGTTTTCAGGAGGCTAAAAATGTCTACTTATTTATAAGTGGCAGAATTAATAAATTTCAGCACTTTCTGGGCAAGTCGTGGGAAATGTTTTAGCTGGTCAGTTTTGTTGACTAGATACTATCATAATGAGTGCCTTATTTTATACTTACTCACCACATAAACTAATTAAATCTATTGTTGTATTTCTGCATATAAATATAAAAATCCCTATGGCTTAGTTTTATGCACCAAAAAGCTATTTTTATGCTGATATATTATTCAGTATGTGATACATCTTCTTAACTCTTCAATGGCTGCAACTGCCCAACACATGTAGTTCACATACCTCCCTTTTCAGTTAGGGGTTATACATGTAAGTTAATCCATTCAGTTCTAAGCTTGATTTTTTTTTTCGATTGTGTATAAATGAGGTAATCTGCACATTATGTTATTTGGTAAAATGTTGAAATGATTTGGTTTAGTGTTAAAGTTGATCAGAAGGCTGTAGCATCTCTCCTAGAAAGAAAGGTTGAGAGAGCTACAGTTCATCTCAGCTCAGCTCAGATGAGCTATTGTTCATCTTTAAGAAGAAAAGGCTCCAGGGTGACCTTTTTGCAGCTTTTCAGTAATTAAAGGGGAATTGTAAAAAAGGTAGAAAGCAACTTTTTGCTCAGTCAGATAACAACAGGAGAAGGGAAGGGGGGTGTTAAACTAAAAGAGAGGAAATATTTAGATTATTAGATTAGAGGTTAGGAGGAATTTCTTCACTCAGGGTGGTGAGGCACTGGAATAGGTTGCCCAGAGAAGTCGTGGATGCCCCATCCTTGGAGGTGTTCAAGACCAGGTTGGATGGGGCTTTGAGCAACCTGGTCTAGTCATAGGTGTCACTGCTCTTGGCAGGGGGGTTGGAACTAAATGATTTTTAAGGTCCCTTCCAACCTGAGCCATTCTGTGATTCTATGAAAATGCACTCAAAGCTAAATGACATCGATATTTTTAAGTATTTTCCATGTGTGGATTTAATAGGGCTAAGGTTAAACAGAGCTAAATTTTTAATATGAAAAATTTACACACATTATTTTTTCTATTGATATCAGTTGGCCACTTTATATTACAGAAGATAGGAATGCTCAAGAAATGCTCAAAGACACTGTTACAGTATAGAGTACACATCACTGCTTGTCACATTATATTCAAATGCAGAAGAAACATGAGGAGAGGGAGGGAGAATGGTAGAGGCCACCTTTTTCTGGATATTACTCCTCTCAGTCTTGGTAACTGACTTTCTGGCCTCCCTGTGGTATCTACTGCTGTCTTGAAAGATGTTTATTCATGGGCAATATTGTCTTGGGACCTGTTTTAAAACCAGAAAGAAAAAAAAAAGTGTTCAGAAACATGAAATACTTTGTGCAACATTCCCTGGAGTAATTAGTCACTCAGCAAAACATGCCAGTAACTCATAGCAGCACTTTGTCTTGAACAAATTCAGAATGGAAAATATAGTTATAAGCTGCCTAAGAGACCTGACTTTAATATTCTCAAAATTAAAAAGCTGCACCTGCCAATGAAGACATATGAATGCACAGGCAAGATATAACCACAGGCAAACCTCCACAGCTGTCTGCAGATAGCCCTGAGTACCACACTTGTATTCCCCTGGCCAAAAGCAAGCCAGCTGCAGCAGGGAAGCTGTGTAGCCTTCTTGCAGAAGGCACATTAAATCAAATGCAGCATTTTGTTAACATGAGTGTACAGGTTGTGTACCAGAGGTGTTTTTTTTTTGTTTTGTTTTGGTTTTGGTTTTTTTTTGTTGTTGTTGTTGTTGTTAGGTTTGGGGTTTTTACCCTTGATTTGTTGGGTGCGTAGGCAGATAAACTTGACTCTGCCTGAACATGTCCCTGCAGCATGACTAAAAAGAGGCAGAAGTCCTGTGGGAAAAAGGATGTGATCATTTAACTTAAGCCTGTATTATAATCACATTCATAAAAGGGTGAATTAATGATGTTCAGGCAGCTTTAATATTGGCATTCTCCTGCTTTTTTGAAAGGATTATGTCACAACTTTAATAAAGTTCTTTTAATATCTTGTATGTGTACATAATCTCTCTCACACACCTATATAGTTCTTTTTATCTCTTTAATTGTCTAATCCTTTAAAAATTCCTATTAAATTCTTGGCTTTGTTATGGACTTGAAACAATGGTCTGAAGAATGCCATTAATTAAATGTTATGTAAAAAAAAAAAAATTACTTCTATTTGTTAACTTTAAGTGAGATGCCTATCAATATACATGATTGCAATTTGACTTTTGATTTTGGAGAAAACACTAAAAATGAAGACCTACTTTCACAACTGACTGTTAGTCATTAATTTGTAGAATTGTAACATGTCCATTCCCATTCTTTCCTAAGATTTTTATTTTTTTTTTTCCACTACTACCAGTAATTATCATTACTTTTTCCAAACATTGTTGTGTCACTTATTGTTCCAAGGTAACGTCATGACAGAAATTGAAGTTGTTACTCTGAATGACGTCATAGTGTCATGATAGGTTATGCATCTCTAATATTTGCATTGTTATTTTTTGTTCATTTGATACATTCAGTTTATTTACTTTTAGAAAGTAATTTAAACAGGTGCACACACAATATATATTTTTGTATGTTTAAGATCTCTTTTAAGCAGTGATGCTTTTTTTAAGTTCCATTAATGCCTATTAGTACTTCAGATCGCTCCCCTTGTTGTACATTCCTTTGAATTTATAATATGGAATTTCAAATTCTGTTTTACTTCAAATTCAATTCAAATTCAAGGATTTCAAATCTTGTTTGTCCTTTTTGAAGTTCTAATAAGCTTCTCTATGCTATCCAGTTTAACATACTATGGATCACTTTGAAATTTGTCTTTTCCCATTGTTCAATTCTGTTTCATCGTGTTATTAAATATGTAATGTATCAATATGTAAAGTTAGTAATTCCAGCATATTTATTTTGGATAAGAATTTACTGATGCTAGCTCTTACTATATGCATTTATGAAACACTTGGAAAAAGGTCCTAATGAGATTGCTCTTTACAAAAGGTACCATACCTTTTGTATAGATAGATGTTCATTGGAACATCTGTCCAAGAATGTGAAAAATTAACACGGGGGTAGATAACAAGACAGGAATAGAATGAAATCAAAATGCCACTTGATAGGTGTAGGCACACAAAGAACGGAGTCCTGCAGAACTTTTAAAGTAATGGTAAGCCATGTAAAGCTGAGGGTATAACCATAATATTAAAAAGATGAATAGACAAGGAAGGGGAATTCAATACCTTAAACAATTCTCCATATTAGCCACTTTTGTGTAGTATTACATATGCTTATTAAAGCTGGGGAAAAGAGCTAAGCTGACTGAAGCTTTACTTTTTGTTTTTTGATCATTTCTGATTTTTCAACCTCCCATTATAGTCCAACCTTCAGTGTCTTTATCTTTGTTCTTACACAACCCCATTACCAGTGGAAGATCTACATCAATGGAGAGGGGTGGAAGGAGGAGCTGGGCCTACGAATTTTCATTGGCACCATGAGACTTACCCCTTTTAATGCATACATTTTAGGATATCTGTTAGCATCGCTCTAAAAATGATTATTTAGATATATGAATAATATATGAAATATATATCATATAGTCTTCTACACACCAATGTTCTGCATATGGAGTAGTTTTTATAAATTACTAATTTCTGAAAAAAAGTATGGCATAATTTAAAAAAATGATATTAATATTTTTAACCTATTGCTTCAACACTAACATTAGTTTTTGTATCACTTACTGTAAAGATACAGAGGATGTCGTGGGAACAGTATAGTACCCAGTCCTAGGACAAAAGGTAGTTGTGGTTTACCCACCAAACAGTGAAGAACAGTAGTGAAGAAAAGGCACTGCACACTAATCTAAGTAAATATGTCTTTTGTGCTCTAATGATTTTCAAGCTGGACCCTTCTGACCTGTCAAAATGAGTTAGTTTCAGCAAGAAAATATACTACTTGAGAGGTCAGGTCATAGACAATTCAGATGGAGAATAAATAACAAGTGAAACTAAACAGCAAGTTGTCAGGGGAAAGGTTATCAGTCAAAGCACGAAAGTACACCATTGGCTTAGAATGAAAATCTTTAACAAATGACTTTTCCATTCTAAATGTTTTCTTAATTGTGCAGCACTAATTACTCAGGGGGATGTTAAGACTGGAAAATATGACAACAGCAATTGAAAAGTATATGGAAGAATGAGAGAAGGGCATAAAAAAACTTTTTCAAATAAACATTCTTTCCTTCTTTACCAGTAAAGTAGAGCAAGGATTCATATTTAACTCCTTAAATTAATATACCAAATTTGACAAGAGAAATAGCTATGAGCATTAACTAAGTCTGAAAGGAGGTAGAGATATTCATTTCAGTGTTGACACAGTTCTTTCTATGGATTTTTAGCCACATGTGTTTTAGATTATACGAGGAATTAAAGTGATCTCAATAATAAACTCTCCATTGGCTCAGTGGAGAGCTAAGGCTTAGATCCAGCTCAGCTAAGGTTCATTCCAGGCAATGGAATTACCTGTAAGTAATTATGCACCTGAGAGTGCAGTCACTGCATGTGTTCAGGAATCAATCTAGAATGAGTGATCCTGCAAGGTACATCTTCCACTACAACACTGTCTTAGTCTCTCTCTCTCTCTCTGATTCTAAGGACTGTAGGCAGGCTGGACTCCTTAGGCATCTGAGCTAGGAGGAGAAAGTATTTACTTAGGCCTCCAGTTTTGGTGCCTGAATTGGACTGGTGAGACGAAGTAGTATAAATCAATATACATGTATATGAGTATTCTGCACTTAAGCTACTTCTCTAAGTTATGTAGGATTTGTCCTTTTAAATGTTAAATACTTAGGCAAAAGAGTAATGGTATACCCACAATGCAGGGGAGGAACTCAGTCAAAAATATTGAGGGGCTAATCAGAGACTGAGAAGAATATCTCCCCTCTTCTTCTTTCTTGCCCTTGTCAATCAAATCCATGGATCAGAAGGAGAAGTCTGAAACACAAACCTGTGACTTTCCCACCTTGTTTGTGAAGCAAAACATCAAACTTTAAGCTGGTGAGGGCATGACAGAAATTCTGCAATATCAACTTTCTTACAGTTCTGGCAACTTCACTTTATATTTTCTGTTTGCAATGGAGTATATTAATCATAGTGCAAGGACTATGGCCATAATTCTTCCTATTATAATCTAATGCTAAATAAAAGATACCGTTGTTGCTGATGTGAGTGAAAAGCACATGAAGCTATGAAAAAACAAACAAAAAAAAAAAAAAAACACATGAAGCTATGAAAAGTTATTACTTCATCATCAATAATGTAAAAGTAATCCTATCTTCAATATTTATAGTTGAAGTAAATTACTGATCATACTTAATTGAAAATTGTTTGATTTATAATGATGATTTGTATTTATATGCATATAAAAGGAACTAAACCTCCACCTATAGTTGTTTTTATTTGTCAGTAAAGGATTAATCTGCATTAATTTTATTTCCAATAAGTAATCAAGAGAAAAGGGCTTCATTCTGGGGGATGTTTCCAGTAGCATACAAATTTATGAGAACAATAATTTTCAAGTAGGTCCCCTATCAGGATAAGATTATATCTTATTTTCTTTTGAGAACAATCTATTTGTACAGACCATCTCTTTATAGAAGCATATGATATGTCCAGTTCCTCTAGCTGTAGGTCAGTGTCTTGAAGGAAAAAAAAAGTGAGTAATGTAACTCCAACTAGTTGTAGGACTTGAGAAGTATAGTCTGCCCACATTTGGATGTCCAAACTTCAACCACAATTTTATTTTTCCTGAAGAGGGGGATGCAAAAAATACAAGGAAAATGGCCTTGCCCTTTAATTCAGGATTATTTTTTTTTTCGCATTAAGCAATGAGCAATATACCAGCTAGATACACCAGCAGGATTAAGTTAATGTCTCATTTAAGACTAAAAGCAGTTAAGAATTCCATATCTACCTAGCATTGCTAGGGCTCATTTGTATATCTTGGAAACTGGGCTGTATTAGCTGGCGCTTCAGACTGCTTCATGTTAGAGTTGTGTGAACTGCAATTCTTGTTTCCTCATTGATGGTATGGAAGCTGCTGCTCCCTGGTTGCAATATTAATGCCTGCTGTAATCACATTAATGACAGTTCTGCTGTGCCTGACTTTGGCTGGAACAAACTATGTTGCATCATCCCAAAAAACATAAGATGTTTATTTACAGATTTTTTGGTTACTGGACTGTGTAACATCAAGTTCCTGTTTAAGATTTCTGAAAGAAAGCCTTAAAATGTAATTCCAGCAAAAACCTTCAGTCTCCTTTTGTTATGGTGGTAAATTTTTTGAGCAATCATTGTGGATATTTTATTTATTTATTTATCTATTTATTGTGGAAGAGCAAATTCTGCCTCTTCTTTAGTGAAAGAAGAGATTTACGGCAGTTTTATCAATAGGCAGATTTTCTATCCATATTCATCTCAGTATGAACTGCTGAGAGCAAACTAAAATTTCTGGACTACAGTATCTGAAATATTAAAAAGTGTTTTCTTTGTTGTTCCCAGAACACAACCTATCTACTGTCATTGCCTGTAGAATAAATTTCCTTTTAAAGAATATACAATCACTGAGTCCAAAAGTCCAGATACCCTTCCAGCTACACAGGAGTTTGAATATGAGGAAGTCCTAAATTCCCAAAGAGATATGCTAAATGAGCATTGCATAACATCATTGTGTGTTAACTCCAAAGTATAAAATTAGAGGTAGAGCTAGGTCTGCAAAAGGACCTGGGTCATCTTCTGCTTTTAAGCACAGAATATTCATCCACAAAAGCCCAATTTGTTGCTGGTTGAACCATGGAAGCAGTCACATTCTGCAGGCACATGTTTCTACTAGGGTTTTTCTGGAGTGCTTATGTTCTCAAAAGAGCCTTGGATATCACAGTATAGACTGTTTCTATGTCTTAATAACTGGTTATCTAATGGATTTACATCATCCAAGTTAGGCACCTACTTTCCTTGCATAATGTGCAAGTCAAGTTACAGAGCAGGGGATGTCTAAACTACTCCCATACAAAAGATGCTTTGCTCACCACAGGATTTAGGGGCCTCATGTAAGTAAGTAAGAGTTAGTGGTTAAATAGAATTTATCAATCTATCAATACAGATACACAGAATTCAGATATCATTTCAGACTTTTGCACAAAGCATTGCCTACAGCAGATATTGCTTTTTCCCAGCAAGTGTCCTAACACACAGGTGTTTGCTTTCATTCTTGTATCTGATGAAAACATTATTTCATCCAAACTAGTATACCATCAAGAGAAGGAATGCACTCCATGACACTGCATAGCCTGTTGTTTGGACTGTCTTCTAAGGTAAAAATATGTTCATATCACTGCAAGAAATGATTGAACTGGTTCTCCCCCCAGGGAAGGTATGTTGATTAGTTAGCAGTTAGCAGTTGACTAAAAGGAGCATGTTTTTTTTTTTTTCCCTGCATTTTAAGCCATTTCTTGAGAGAAAAGATAGGAGAGAATTTAGGAGTAAGAATACTGATTAGGGAGAGGTATATTTCTTTAGCCAGTCAAACAAACAGAGAAAAATGTAGTTTTCTTGCTATTCGTCATGTTTGCTATTGGACAGATAAGGTGATAACCTACTTGGCCTGTTGCCTTCTTACATATAAGCATCTTCTCTTTGTTCTAGGGGCAATCCAGGGCCACACAAAGTAGTGTGGGAGCTAGTAGGGTGTACATGCTGTGGGTGATCCAGGAGTGCTTCAGTGCTCTCTCTGGGGACACCACTGATCTTTCACAGCTTCCTTCACCTTAAATCAAGTTCACTCAGAAAAAAAACGTCATGGCTGAGTGAGGGTGTGCAACTGTCCCTTGAAATTAAAAACACTCAACAGTAAGCCTTCTTCCCCCTCACCCCCCTTCTTTCTCTGCCAAATAAAATATTTCTGTGCCACATGCTTTTCCTGAGTTCACAAATTTCTTATACTCTCTCCACTTTCTGATGGGCAAAGGCAGCAGAGACCTCTCCATGGAGCTCTCTGACCCTGGCATAGCCTTCTGAACTGTGTCATGATTGGGATATGCCTAAGGCTTTCTTTTTTGCCTTCTGAATAGTACCAGTCTTTGTTGCCCTATTGGCTTGTGCTTGAATGAATCTTTTGGGTGAATGACGTATTCTGTGACATTATCCTTGTTGCCTCCACAGAGAAGGATACTAAAATGACCTAGCCTTATTATCCATGTGATAGTTACTGATAAAACCCCTGTATTTACTAAATCCTATCAGACTATGGTACATGACAGACCACATTTATTACAAGCTATCTGCTGGATTTTAGAAAATGCTTTCCCTTTCGAACAGCAGAGCTTTACAGGGAATACACAAATCTGTCTGCAGTTCTAACAGCTAAAACTAGATAGAGCAAAAAAGCAAAGGGTAATAAACACAGGAATGGAGTATTGTTGGAAAGATGAAGTATAGCTACAAAGAAGCATAAATAAACTCTTTTCAACATCTGAATGTTTAAAATCAAATTATTTGAGTATTATAAATTATCACACAAACTAAAATGCTACTTTCCTTCAATAAATAGCAGCTTGTGTCATAAGGAATATACTGTAGACTGTTTAACTGGCATGGTATTGATGCATCTGGCATTACTTACTCAGTCTTAATACTCAGTAAAGGTATTATTTTAATGTAATAATTTTAGGAATAGGAAGTTGCATAACATCTTATTTTTATAAAAGGGAAAACTGAAGAAATCACAAATATTGTCTTATTGGTAATGGGATGGTTCAGCAGGAGATTTGTAATCATTACATCTCACATACAAATTTTGCCATTTGGGCAAAGCAGTACTACAATGTACTTATGATTACTTACGCTCTCTCATATCATAGAATCATAGAATCATTCAGGTTATAAAAGACCTCTATGGTCATCTAGTCCAACTATTAACCTAGTACTAAATCCACCACTAAACCATGATACTAATTTCTACATCTACATGTTTCTTAAAGACCTCAAGGGATTGTGACTCAACCACTTCTCTGGGCAACCCGTTCCAATGCTGCACAACTCTTTCAGTGAAGAAAAATTTTCTCCTAAAATCCAACCTAAACCTCCCCAGGAGCAACTTGAGACCATTACCCCTCGAGTTAGCACAAGATGCTTAAGAGAAGAGACCAAACCCCACCTCGCTACAACCTCCTTTAAGGTAATTATAAAATACAATAAGGTCTCCCCTGAACATTCTTCTGTCTAGGCTAATCAACCCCAGATCCCTGAGCTGCTCCTCATAAGACTTATTTCTAGATCCTTCATCAGCTTCATTGCATTTCTTTGGACATTTTCCAGCACCTTGATGTCCTTCATACAGCGCTATGTTTAATGAAGAGATAGTTCTTTAGACAAAACTGTGTCTAGTAGAATACATTCATATAAACCACTTCTACAACAGGGTTACAGCATTGGTGGATAAGGGAAGAACAACTGATGTTGTCTACTTGGACTTGTGCAAAGCATTTGACATTGTCCTGCACTCCTGCACCACACCTTTGTCTCTAAATTAGAGAGACATGGATTTGATGGATGGACCACTCAGTGGATAATGAATTGGCTGCATTGTCTCAGCCAAAGAGCTGCTGTCAATAGCTGAATGTCTAGCTGGAAATCAGTGAGGGGCAGCTTTCATCAGGGGTTAGTACTGGGACTGGCGCTGTTTAATGTCTTTGTTGGAGATGTTGACAATGTGATTGAGTGCACCCTCACCAAGTTTGTCAATGACACCAAGTTGTGTTGTGGTCAACATGTTGGAGGGAAGGGATGCCATCCAAAGGGACCTGGACAGGCATGAGATGTGGGCTTGTGCCAATCTCGTGATGATAAACAAAGCCTAATGCAAGGTCCTGCACCTGGAGCAGGGCAATCCCAAGCACAGGCTGGGCGGAGAAAGGATTGAGAGAAGCCCTGAGGAGAAGGACCTGGGGGTGTTTGTTCATGAGAAGCTCAACATGAGCCGGCAAAGTGCACTTGCAGCCCAGAAATCCAACTGTATTCTGGGCTGCATCAAAAGCAGTGTGGCCAGCAGGGCCAGAGAGGTAATTCTTTCCCTCTACTCTGCTCTCATAAGACCCAACCTGGAGTACTGTGTTCAGCTCTGGGGCCCCTGGCACAAAAGGGATATGGATGTATTAGAATGAGTCCAGGGGAAGGGACATGAGGATGATCAAAGGGCTGGAGCACCTCTCTTATGAAGACAGTCTGGTTGTGTTGGGGCTGTTCAGCGTGGAGAAGAGAAGGCTCCAGGAAGACTTTAGCAGTATTTCAGTGCTTACATGGGGCCTGCAGGAAAGATGGGGAAGGATTCTTTATCATGAAGTGTAATGATAAGACAAGAAGTAATGACTTAAAACTAAAAGAGATTTAGATCCCATTTAGAATGGATATCAGGAAGAAATTTTCTGCTATGAGGGTGGTGAGGCACTAGAACAGGTTACCCAGAGCAACCCATCCCTGGAAGGGTTCAAGGCCAGACAGGATGGGGCTTTGGGCAACCTGGTCTAGTGGATGTTGTCCAAGATCCCTTCCTACCCAAATTATTTCATGATTCTATGATTATACGATACAGAAAGCAAAGTGCCCCTGACAGTCATGACCTTTCTCATACATGTCAAAAGGAAAAAGTGTTGAGTTTACTATATGAATAGGATGTGTGTGTTAGTTCTGTTACCTGCCTTTGAGAAATGCCATACTATGTTGCTTCTTTTTAAGAGGGAGAAGATAAGAATATTCTGAGGGAAATTATTTCTCATTATGAACTGAAAGTCTGGGTCCATATCATAATTTTAGTCATTACCAACAATCAATTTGTCTATAAAATGCACATTGTAACTCTAGATTAACTGCAAAATTGTGTAACCAGAGTACTATAATGTAATGGCACACACATCTATTATGAAGTTTAAAACAAATAATTCATGATAAAACTCTCCTATGATTTTTTTTTCTTACTACATTCAGGCAAAAATGAACCAATCTGCTAATGAACATTTAGGTATGTAAATAATATTATGCAGGGAGGTATTACCGAACATTATGCCCCGTGACATAAGCAGAAGTATAGTGTTCTGAGCTCGGTTAGAAGGTGCATATGCAGGCCTGATATTTCTTTATAACCTCTTTGTTTTTATTTAAAATGTAACTTATTATTGACCTACCAGTAAAGCCCAGTTGAGTTATCTGAACAATCTTCTAATCATTTAAAATAATTATTTAATAACAGTGTAAGTTTATCCAGGATGTCAATTTCCTAACTAACTAATGCAATAATCAATGGTAGCATAATACAACAGCACTTAATTTATAGGAGACTTCATCTGCTATCTCCAGAGTGACTTATCTGAAAACTGAGAGAAACTTACGTGGCTCCATCTGTTTAGCTTTTAAATACTATTAAACAGTGACTTGCTTTTAAAATTTAAATGTCCTAGCTGTGAGAAACAATAGAATGGAAAAGGTTTTTTATCCTAACAGATAGATAACAAACAGTCATGAAAAGAATTTAAATAGAAGTGAATTTATTATGGAAGCTGACTTTGGTTTTAATAGGAATTAGACATTTTTTGTCATTTTCCATCTTAGACTCAAGAGTGGATTCCTTTCTGGGCATTTGAGAACGAGTGGTAGCTTCAGTTTTAATTCATACAAATGTATACGTGAGTTCTCTATGCAGACATTGTTAATGACGTTAAGAGGCTGATATTTTGCTTGTGTCTCTCACTGATATTTTCTGACAGCAGGACTGACTCTGTAAAGTAAGGCTCTGCTGAAGATTATGGAACAAGTTACATTTTAATTAGCACTGACTCTTATTTGCTGACTTTGATTCTTTCCCTCTTCAGTACATCCCTTTCCCCATTCGTTCCTTACACCATGTTTTGTCTCAGTCTCTGTTCTTCAGCTATTTCATTTCCATCACAGTCATCAGAGCTGACCTTCACCTCACTATTCTGCATATCTGCTCCACTTTTCAACTTCTATCCTCCTCATCTCAGCTTTCTAAAGCAGCTTGTCTAGTGAACCTCCCACATCCCAGCTCTTTGATGAGCTTGTCTCTCCATTCTTTACCCCACCTGTTTTCCAAGCAATAGTTTCTAATTTTATGCTAATAAGCAACCAAGTGTATCCATTTCTCTCCCTCTTACTTTTTCAGCCAGAACCATTGACTTTCATTTCCTCTACTGCCTTCCAGGCCCAGATGCAGTTCTCCATCTTAACACCCTTTGTATTTTATTTCTTCTTTTGACTGAAAAAAAAAAAAAAAGAAAAAAAAAAAAAGAAAAAAAAGAAGATTGTTCAGTCCTCATAGGGTAGTTTCTGTCTATTTGCCATAGCATCAGTGGCTTAAGCTTTCTGCTGTCAGTTCCTGTGCTTGTCTCCATTCTCTGCACCTCTCAGCCATGGGTTGTGTACATTTGGTCATTCTGGAGAGATGGCACAAATGCAGACTTGTCACATGCAAGCCCCAAGGTGGGGAAATATGATAAACTGCTCTTTGATGATGGGACATGAACTTTCTGACCAACATTAGCAACATCAGAGGAATGGGAATGTGCCTTATAAGTATGGAGATCTTATCTTTTAAAATTAAGGTCTCTACCGAGAATATGCAAACTCAAAGTCCTTTAGCTCAATAAAATTTGGGAGACCAAGGAAAACAAGCATAGCTTTAGAAAGCTTTTGAAGGTGAGGAATGAAGTCACAGCTGCTTCTCCATTTTTCAAATGAGTGCAAATTACAGGTGAGACTTTCAGGCAACATAAAAAAAAATACCAGATGCTAAAAGCTCCTAATGGGCCACTTGGATAGAGTCTGAACATAATGTAGTTCAGTCACGTTCACTTTCATAGTCAGGCAATATGAAAATGGGCACAAAGTTTTGAAAGGTCTTTTCCATCTGGGCATATTATCAGTTTTGAGGAAATCCTCATCCCTCTCTGTTTAACTCTTTTACAGAATGTTAATAGGTAACAGACTGTCCCAATATTGCAAGATCATTTTCAGCTAAATATTAGCACAATCATTTTTGCCCTTTTGTTTTATGACTTTTTTTTTTGTTGTTGTTATTTTTTAAATTCATCCCTATGTACAAGCTATTTCCTTCTCTAAATTGGCACCACACCAAAACCACTTTCTTCTTGGCTGATTCTTCTAAACGTCTTAATGGCTATGTCAGCTTCCTGTAATTGTTCCACCAGTATAGGATTTCCTTTATCCCCTCCTACTAGCTCAGGCAATGTTCTTCTGGTTTATGTTTTAAAATGCTTGGACCTTAGACACAGACAAAAAGAAGAGTTCAGTACATATTGAATGCAAATAGTCTGAAAAATAAATGGGAAAAGCAGAGATCTGAGCTGTTCTTGTACTTACCGGGCTTGCTCAGGATCTGTGAGCAATCTGTTGCCTTTAAACAGTTGTTTTATAATGACGTCTCAGGAAAAGGAAAAGGAAGCATGAGGACATTGATGAGTAACTACGCATAAGATAGCAATGTAAAGAATAATGAAACTAATTAGACTATAGTTACTTTCACTATTATTTATCATTCAGGCAGCTTTTTTCAAATATGAATTGACTCTTACAACTTTCAAAACAACTCTCACAGTGAGAAACAAAATCTTCATTATATAGTGGAGCAAATATAAGAACTAAGTCACTCATAACATGAACGTCTGTCATCTTCTTAGTTCCAAATATGTCAACACCTTTGACTCAAAAACTAAAGGTATTTGGTTAAAGTACTACAAAGTGTATACAGCAAAGTAGAAATTCTTCAGATCCCGGCCTATATTCTGATCTCTGTGTCTACTTTCTTGAGGATTTCATAGCAGATTTACATTTTGTTTTGTGCAAGAAACTGGTCCTTAGGAGGGATCATACAAAAACATTGCAACACCCTAGAAAAGTGATGAATGCAGAAAATTAGAATATCTAAGTGAAGAACTTCTAAGTGAATTACATTTCCCTAGTATACAGGCTTTCAAAACAGTTACACGAATGATTAGTTCAACAGGAAAGAGCTAGCAACTCACACAGTGGCCTAGGTGGGGAGACATATTTTACAGACCAATCCTGTCTCTTTGCTCAGGAATACTATTTGCTGACTGATCTCCTTTGCTGATGATGACTTGCGTTGTTCATAGAGGGAGGGGGGAAAAAAATAAGAAGCTATCTTCCAGCACATCCACATGTCCCAGCAATTCGCTAGGGCACAGTACTCATATAAATGTCACATTGTTGTTTGTACAGGTGCTTAAGAGAAACACTTCTAATTCCAAAACCTCTACTAAAATGACCTCTGGATCTGAAAACTCCCAAAGAATAAAGTACTTAAACTTTCCTCAGTAACTTCCCTGCACAATGAAAGTATTTTTTCACAATTGGTTTGTTGACAGTGATAGACAGTAGGCATCTGAGTTTTTCTGAGCACCATGAATTACATGTTCTTCAATGTACTCACCTATCTGGCCAAACAATGTGCATTTTCTCTAAAAAGGCCTTTCTGGGCAGGCCTCACACAAGCGCTGGAAAGAACAGTGATGTTGTGTGTTCCCTGCCTCCCCATCCAGTAGCCAGGTGATTAGAAAGCTCCCCTTGTGGGACACTTGAACTCACCTTCTTCCTCTGCCTGAGAGAATGTAAATGTACAAGTTCAACCAGTAAGACCAGTGTTGCAGCCATCCAGCCAGGATGTCCTAGAAAGCAGGACAAAGGCTTCTGCAACGTCCTTTAGTAAAGCTTTTCTGTCTCACAGTGAATAAATGGAATAAGAGATAACAAGTAGAGGGATAGGTGCAATAGAATCCCATCAGCCAAATAAGCAACTGACAATGGCCTCTGTGGATCTTAACTGTTTTGTCCAAGTACTTTATTCCTATGTTTTGTTTAGTTTTTCTACTAGTGCTTTGCTTCTATGAATATAAGCACATATTCACACACACAAATTGTAATGTCGGGTGAGTCAGGTTACACTTGCATGCATGGAAGCAAAAGAATGACTATCAATTGTGTGAAATTGTCTAACTAAAGAGTATAGCAAAAAGTGAGGTAATTCAAAAGACAAACTAGTTGCTTTCACCTTTACAAGCACATGATAAGTTAATACATGAAGTTGTTGAATGATAACACCTGAGTTTACTTTACAGAGAAAAAAAAAAAAAAGATGCATCATGAGCCTTACATTATATATTGTGTTCTTATGACTTTAGCTCTGAATGGAAGACAGAAAGAGCTGATGGTTCATGATCTGATAATCTTCTGTTGACCACACAGATATAACTTTTAGATGAGAAGGAAACAGCCTACTTAGGAACTGAATGGTGAAACAAACTCATAAACAGAGAATTTTACCTGAAAATGTATAAGTGAAATCTGCCTGGAGGATGAGAAATTCAGGTGTGAAATGGGTGCGGCTACAGTTGCAAATTTAATAAGACATGAATTTGTTTTTTCCGTCAGTGTGTAGTATTGACATGCCTGTGGCTGCAGGCATATAAGAGACTGAATGTAATTGAGGTACTGGCAACAGACAGAAAATTGTACTATATTAAACATTTCTTTGTAATTAATACACCTGATTATACTTTTTTTTTTTTTTTTTTTTTTTAAGACAGTACTGGTGAAACACAGGGAGAGAGAATAAATGTCTTATTTAATCGATTTTATTTGTTTGTTTTTCCATTACAAATATTTCCCATACCACCAGCAAACTCAGCATCTTCAGTAGTGCAACATGTAATGTGACACATTCTGTTATACAGTTTGTCTTCTCCTGGATAGGGGAACAATTCTGTTTTCCATGCATTGTTTAGTTTTTGATGGTTTGGTCTGTTGTTTTCTTGATCTGTCTTTAAAAATACACAATGGTCTGAAATTCCCTGGTAAGTATGACCCACTATCATGATTTATGCTCAGCAGGTCAGCTAAACTTGTAGATGGTACTTAATACTGTTAATCAGTAAGGCTTTTAGCTGTACTAGCACAAACTGACTGAGTGACTTGCATAGAAGGACTTGAGGCTAGGTGTACAAAAGGATGGAGATATCTAAACCTGAAATATGAAATTCCTACTCTGCTGTCAGCTACTACAGGAGGCAGAAATATGTCATGTTGAAAAGTGACAATTGTGTTAAAAAGGGAAGGTTTCATCCTCCACATTTGGCTTTCTGTTGACTGGGCATTTCTTGTTGTATTTCTGGGAATTTTTATCAAAAATTAGTCTGAATGAAAATCTCAGTTCCTGAATTGCCTAGGTAAAAATGAACTATATATACAGCCTCAGTGGTTTGTTATTAAGTGGGTGACCATTTCCCTTGACCTCTGGTCTTCCAGTTTGTATTTTTACCTTATTGTTGGTCAATGGTAGGAACACACACTTTTTGTCTAAGTGCTTTTATTAATATGTAAAATATCTGCCCCTCTATCACTCAAACATATTCAGGGATTCTACAAAGAGTAGAATAATGAAACATTGGTCAGAAATCCCCTAAAACCCTGTGGACAGACCCTTTGGTAGTGGGTCTGAAAAGTGGTGTTCAAATCTCTATTCATGCACATGACTACAGAGGCAAATCTCATTTGCAACACTGTGCTGAGGGGAGGCAAAGACCTGGCAGGCTTTGGCAGGGTATCGCAGGAGTCAGAGCTGTGATTTTAAAAAATGGAAATTTGCCTCTCTCCCCATGCCTTGGTGAGGGTGAATACAAGGTTGTCTCTTGCACTTTTCCCACCAGCTCATTTTGACAGTGCTTTGCTCAGTACACTTGGTTATCTTGATCCCCATTGACAGACATATAGCACTGAAAGAACTGGGAGTGTACGACCTGTAGATGCTGGTTCTACACAGAAGAAGGTCAGCAAGGTAGGTATTGCAACGAGGAGCTAGGCACCCTTTTTAAGAAAGCCTAAACATTGAACTTTACCTAACAGTTCCAGGGAGGTTAACGCAGAGACCAATACGTCTCATTTCTGTGCTTTCTGTGTATATTCCTGCTGTAATACACAACCTTTATACAGTATTCACTACTGGCAATGGTCAGATCTAGGGTTTTTAGGCACAGTAACTGTAATCGAAAATGTATTTTTATCAACTCTGTTATCAGGTAACTTTTGCACCAGTAAATTCAGGTAAGCATACTGAAGAGAACCACTGTGTACGGTGTTGCCTTAGACACTCACATCCCATGAGTATGCAAAATTAAACGGTCCTCCAAAAAGTCCTTTGAAAAAGACAAGTTGGGTTATCCTCAAGGAAGAAGAAATCACAACTTTCATTCATGGTCCATTTACCCTTCCTTTCACTCCTTTTGTGACTGAATACTTTCACAAAGTTCCTCTGAGGAAATGAGGTTTAAGAGCCCTTCTCTAATATCATCTCTGCATAGTAGTGGATGGCTCATTAGCTTCTGTCCCAGCTAGGAGACATGAACTCCATGATCCCCGTTACTTCTATTTACAGCCTCAGGTATGCTTTGAATAACCTGATCTCAAGACTCAAGGCTTGCTATTTGTAAGAAACTACTGACTTGAGAAGGGAGGAGAAAGAGACCAGAAAGGAGAACTGAGAACTCAAGTAGTGGGCAGCTATTGCTAGCATCTCAGTAACCTTAATATAATGACAACAGATCCCACTATCCATACTTAGCAAATAAAATTCCCACCTTCTTGTCGCTTCTGTATGATTTCTATATAACAGCAAAAAGCATGCAAGTTCTTCAAGAAGTTGGTGATTGTGTAGGGTCGGGGAGAAAGGTTTCTATGAGTAATGTCAGAACTAAACTCATTTTGCTGGATCACAAAAGAAAGAACTTCTTCAATTAGAAGACCTGGAAAGAGTCATTAATGAAACCATAATGTGCTTATTGTCACCCTTCATGAAATACCTGATGGGAACAGGTGTCTTTAGTTCTTTCTTCTTCCTGTATTATATTCTCTGTCAAACTTAATACTTTTTTTTTTTTTTTTAATTAGACATGATTCTGTCCTATATGGAGGAAAGAGTAAATAGCACAGATGATAACAATGACGCTAATCACCTATTTAAACTAGGTGTGTCACAATCCTTGTTACTTAACTTGCGGTTACAAGCTTGAAAGCTTGTGACTGCGGGTTCTTCAAGGTAAGAAATATATGTTGCTATTTATTTATGCAGTAGAGGTATTTATGATATAATGGGTCCCAACTTCTTTTGGCACCTCTAATTGCTATTGTAATATAAACCTTAATTCTAATAATGAACCTCTGGGATAGAAGCCAAAGGCTTTCTTTGTGTGCATCTGCACGTGCCCAAGTGTGCTGGTCCCTAATTCTAATTGTGGTCTTTGAACTCATTTGTAATGAGGTGCAGCTGGATGTCAGAATAGCAAGAGTATTAATAATAATAGCAGTGCAAGGCCATAACATAGTAGGATAGAGAACACACAGAGGGCTGCATAGGTTTAGATCTCTGTTATGATAATGAAGACTGGGTGCCAAGAGCTATGATTTTTACTCATATACCAAGTTTCAGCCAAGTCAGAGTTTTAGGGAGAACAAACTCTCGCTGGAAACTTCAAGTATTATTTTAGGTATCAGACCATACATAATGTATTTTTTGTTGTTATTGTTCGTTTCCTTTTTATCTGTTAAAAAAGAAATTAGAATCTTTGGTCCATTATAGAATCCTGTGGTGTTTGGGGAAAATGAAATTTAGGGCAGTGTAGGTGAGAAATCTGAGGATGCACAGCATTTGTCAATATGGACATTCAGGAGAAGCATGCATGACTTATATTTTTAATATATGTGTTATTCATGTTTATCTTTATTCTTTAGAAAAGTACACCTCAGTTAAGGCCATCTCAATTTTAAGGTACTACAGCAGATATATAGAAACTATAGCGTTGGCAGGATCACTAAAGGAACATGCTCATCTTCTGTTGCTTACTCCATCTGTTCAAACAGAAGTGAGAGAGCTGTCAGTGCACTGACCTGCACACACTGCCTGCAGGTGGCTGTGGAGTAATGATAAACAGCTCTGGTTTGTATCTTTTCCTTGAGCTTACCAGTATTTTGTAGATAAAATCATGGTGCTGCTATTGTGGCAAAAATGGAAGAGAATTCATTTTGCTGTCTTTTATGACAAAATTCAGCTCCGTTTTAGCATTTTTTTAATTATCAGAAGGTTATGTGGAACTGCTGAACTTTCTGCAGGGGTGCAAACTCTGTGCCTGTTGATAAATGAAGATGTTAACAATCTTCTGACCCTGATAGCAAACCAGCCCCAGTTACAATACATAGTGTTTGATCTTGTCTAAACTGTGAAAGGTGTCCTTCCAGGGCTGAAAAACAATCACAGAACATACATATATTCCCTCCTCCCCCCCTACTAGTACAAAGAACCTGAATTCACCAGGGAATTATGCTGGGTTCTCATAAGAATGATGTTTTCATACATGAAGTGAAGGTTATGCATTGCTTGTTCTAGGGTAGACATCAGAGATGCAAACTGGGGATAATGCTGGAAGACTGAGGCTGGCAGGAACAAAACCTGGTTCCATGGTATCTATTAGAATTGATATGGGCTATCCCTCTAGCCAGGCTTAGGCACTACTTCCCAGAAAACTGGCATAAGTCAAAGCAGCCTGGGAGCATGCTAGCAATTAAACAATGTGGATGATCACCAGGCCAGTGCTCAAGCTTGTTTCTTGTCCTTGTTTTATTTAGCAGTAAGGAAAGAGATGAAATATCCACACACCCTAGGATTAGGTTGCTAGGGGAACAGCAAACATTGGGCTTAATTGACTGGGACACTTGACAGCACATTGTTTTAATGTTATTAGGCAATACTGTTTTTCACTAAATCTAGGGGTCAGTCTTTGTATGTGGGGGTGGGTTAATGTGAAGAGCTTGGAGGGCACATTGAAGCCACAAATATCCACGTTTTTGGCTAAGTATGAGCAGACTTCCCTTTCAGTCATTTGCTCAGATAAATGCCTTGCTCTTCTCAAGCAAGGTCACCTTATCTCTTTACTCCCTTGATTCAGGAGCCAGCCTGTCTTTGAAGCTTTACTGCTGTTTCTGTTAACTCTTTCAAATGGTAAAGCTTTTTTTTTTTTTTTTTTTTTCTCTTTAGCAGTCAGGAGGAAAAAAAAGATAAAACCTTGGCTTGCTGCCATACTCTGTGTTTATGGAGGCTAATATGATATAGGGCCTGGGAACTGTGGGACAAAGAGCTGTGATCTTGTACTTGTCAAGTCTTGTCCTTGGCGTTCTGTGCTGACCCTGCAGAATTACCAGTGTGGTCTCTTTTCAGTTTCTCAACGTGTAAGGTACTTCTGCACCCCATGTGGCCTTCTTCTATCCTTTTTTTCCCCTATCAAAGTTCTAAGAGGTAACTGAGTTCAAAGCATAAAAGGATTCTGACCTCAACTGATGCTTAAAATGTGTGCATACTCAGGAATTGCATACATGCCTTTCTGCCTACATGAGTCAAGTTGGCCTGTCCTTCCAGACTCTACCCATATTTTCAGCATTCCTGGCTAAGTAAACTTAATTTTAAAATCTCTTTTAGCTGAGATCATGTGATCCTGTTGTACCTCTATGTGATTATCAGTTTCTGATCCTCTCTATACCTAACCTCTTATCCTGGTTTGGGGCAGAGGGAGTGGTTCAAATGGTTAATATGGCCTCAAGCACTTTATCCTCATTCACATCCCCTCGAACCCTATGTGTCTGTCATCCAAATTTATTACAAATTTAGAATAAATTTAGTAGATTGTTGATCTTTTTCTTTTATTTTGGTTTTTGTTTTTTAGAAACAAACTCTTCCAACTCCCAATAGTTTAAACTTAAACCAAATATGTTTGCCCAATGCACAAAACCCTTTTTTTTCATTTTGTTATAGCTGTTTTTCTGTATTTATGAGAGGTATAAGCAATTTCAATGGAAGTACCTCTACTTAGGAGGTGAATGAGACACATTTAACAGATGGATGGGGAAGAATATGATTGCTCATGCTTCTCAAGCTTTACAGTAGGGAACATTTGGTATATATGCCCTTCTATGCCCACATAATAGCAATGCAGCATGGGAATGCTGACAACATATCTCTTTTTTTTTTTTTTTCTGCTGTTTTTGATGAACTTTAACCTACCTGGCACACTCTAAAGCACAAGAAGGGACCTCAAACTAAAGAATGGCAGAGGGAGAAATCAGCAAGTAAAGCTTGATCCTCCCTCTGGATGCATCTGTAACAAAATTTCAAAACCTTTGACAAGACCTACAATTTAGCTGCAGAATTTAATATTGGAAGATTGACGTGTTTACTGTAATGGCAGTAAATTGACTATCCAGAAAGATCTGTATATCTTTGCAGCACAGAAAGTGTCTGTGTCTGAGGGAGACAGAGGCAAGTTATATCTAAAGGCAGATAATCAAGCTAAAACGATTACACTAGAACCATAAGAAATAATTAGAGAAATAGATTGGGAAGAAAGAAAGAAGGAAATACAGACACTACTTTAGGCCTCGCCACTTTTGTTTATATAGATCAGAAATCACAGTCTAACTTTAGAAAATGATGTTGTTTTGAGCTAGAAGACACCAAGAAAATGATTTTTCTTGCTACAGGCTTTTACCAAGTGGAAAAATCTGTTAGCAACAAGTAATGTGATTTGGGGGGGGGGAGGGGGGAAGGGGGAAAGAGAGTATTTCAGAAGCTTCTGCTACAAATTGCCTTTAATTTGAACTAGAAAATTCTGACAATTCAAGGGGTAACAATTCACACATTGTTGAGTTGTTGGTTTTTTTTTTTTTTTTTTTTTTTCCCATCTTTATCTGTAGACATCATGCAAAATGAGACAGTTACTGACTGTTACATGTGTTTATTGGCAATTCTTGTACAGACATTGCAGATAGTGGCATTTGGGGAAATTAAGAAAACCAGACTGGGGGGAGAGAGCACTTCTGCTCCTCTTGTCCCTCTTTTTCCCCCCAATTCTTTACAATAGAGAAGTCTAGAGGTAGGGAATGGTGAATGAAACTTATGTTACTGAGTGCTCTTCTAAGGCATCTGATATGTACATTCCTTGCTGTGTGATATTTTCAAAGCTGCTATGAAGAAAGCTGCTTGCCAAAGGGAGAATACCAGAAAGTGAAATATTTCTGCCTCTTATGCAATACCAAAGAAGTGACCTTGGACAGGAATTGGAATGAACTTTCTGTGGGTAGCACATGTGTGTGGCATTACCGAGCCACTCCAACACAAAAGTTATTTCTTATCTACTGGGGTTAGCTGTTCTGTCATTTCAAATCTGTCTTCTTTTCTCACTTGCACAGTACTTTTAATTGTTTGGTAATTATGTCTTTGGACATCAGTCTTTCTGCATTTCTCTGGTCCACATTCTTCTCCCTCTACGGCTTCCTCTGAGATTTCTTATTTATTCATTTTTAACTTCTCTAGGTACTACCCGGTACCTTTAGCAGCTATGTTATAACTAATGTAACTTTACAAGCTTTATAGAAGAAGAACCTTCTTCTGTTCTTCGGGTGAAGTTCTATGTTGTAGATGCAGAATTCTATCATGCAATTTTCAGTGTCTAATGAGGAAGGAAGTGTTCATGTTTTTTTTGTTTGTTTTTCTACAGAACTTTAACCTTCTTGCTCCTGTCCTCCCTGTCCTTTTTACACAGTAAGACAAGGAAGTAAAGGATCTATTGAAAAGGTACACAATCAAAGAAAAGCCATTTCATTCTGTCTTACTTCCATCAATTACTTTGTCATGTTTCTGTGAGAATATTTCAGTAAAATCAAAATGATGGGACTGTAATAGTAACCATCACCCTATTTGATAATAGGCTTCCCATAGACTCAACTGGCAGTTTGACAGTCCTCCGCCATAGTTACTACACCCTGCTGATAAAACTGCTGTTACCACAAATTGATCTTGACAAAAACAAATTCATCTCTATTCTGAATTTCAAATTTGACCTTGTTAGGTTTACAAGCTTAACCACCATACTGGATGCAGAATATGCAGCAATAATACTTTAAATAATAATAATAATTAAAAATCTCTCTTACAGTCTGTTCATTCTCTCTCTATTGCATGACAGACTGTTTTGTGGTATGGCTAAAAGTCAAAATCTTTTTTTTTTTCTAAAGCACACAAAAATTACCCACTACTGTTTATAGGGATTATAGGGTTAGAGGGATTTGCCTGGGCACAGAATCTCTGTCGTTAGCCAATTTGTGACTGACATATCTTAGCTCATATCAATAGTAGTATGAGAAACTGTTGTTTTACTTGCATCATCTTCCAAGGTTTGGAATGACTGGGAGGAAAAACAGAGGAAAAAGGTAATAGATAAGTATAAAATCCTGCCAAAACAGAGATTAAAATACTGTAAACACTACGTAAATATACTGCATCAATGCAATTGTGAGCACAGGGCTGTGCTGGGATCATTATATGAAAACCAACAGTTTTGATAAATTTTTCAGCATATCTGTACGTTTTACTCAAATTTTGGGCTTGAGGAGAAAGACAATGGAAATTATCTCCACAAAAGCTCATCTGGTGGCAACAACCTATTTCTTGGAATTAGTTATTATTAAGTATGTAGATTCAACATAGTACTGCAGAAAGGAACAAGCAACTGGAAAAACTACTTCACATGTTTGGGAAACTCCACTGCTATCTAAATTGTGTGTCAACAAAGTTGTTCAGAGTGGAGAGATCCACACCTTCAACCCATTCTGAAACTCCCCAAATTTTAAAGCTAGGTCTGAGAAACCTAGGTGGGCTCAGACCAGCAGGATCTATTATTTGATTTTAGGACTTGATACTGAGAAGTAGGAAATATTAGCTGGAGTTCCTCAAAAGACAGAATTAAACATGGGCCTCCCACATCGTGATTAGTCTTCTAATGCTTTTTTTTTTTTTTTTCTTGAATTCTGGGAACACCTTGAGTATTTCAGAAGGAAGGGGCATATATATCTATTTTGTGAGATCCTGACTGCTAAACATGTACTGAAAAACAGATTGCCTCTTTTAGAACTCACCATTGGGTTTAAGTACCAGAGAGGTGTTGATCTGCAGGGCTTCAAGTCTGGAAAAACTGAAAAAGCAACAAGTTAAGACATCCTCAGCTTTCTGTGACATCTGAGAAGTCTTCAGCATTACACTTTTGAACATAGACACTTATGTTTTCTGGTATACAAAATTCTATAATATAATTAAATTTATTTCCTAATTCAGTCCTGATGCCAGGGCTGTGTTTACCTGCATATGGGATATTTAGTTCACCTAAAATGTCTACTGAAGAGCCCTCAGTTTCCAGTCAGCAGAGCAATCAGAGCTGAAAGGTAGAGGCTGGTAAGCTGCTGGTAAGTGCAAGAATGGTGCAGTGGTTGTGGTTGCTGGTTTTTTGTTTGTTTTTGTTGTTGTTTAATCCTGGGAGAAGAAATAATGGGAAGGAGGTTATAGTTTCCAGCTAGAGACAAAAACTGGATGGGCTATAGAAAACAGAAGAGAATACGAATGTTAACACAGGCAGAACACAGAAGAAAAACAAAACACTGATGGAAAGGTGTCTGGGAGAGAAAAAGAAGTGTAGATTAACATGAGAGAAGTGGATAGGGAGAGTGTCTATTCTCAGTGGAGTTTCAGGTGACTCAGTGGATCTATAGGTGACATAGGCAGGATAAAAAGAAGGGAGACCCACATTTCCAGTGAACACAAAAGAGAAGGGGCTGTGCCTGGAAGAAGGACCTTGAACATGGGGAACATTTCAAAAGAGATGCCAGTCCAGGAGGAGTCTCTCCAAGTGTTCAGGGGTTGTTTCCAAGCTGACTGAGCATGTGTCATTTCCCTTAGTACTGTTGGAAACCTTCCAAGCTCAAATTCATGATGTCAAAAGGAAAATCCCTGATTTACTTTGCAATAACAATATCCTCTCCAACTTTCAGTGTTGAGTACTAATGAACAATTCTGCAGGATCTGAGCTGTAGCAATATGATGGCACTCTCAACTATAGACTTTCTGTTTTTGTTCAAGTCCTGTCTGTTAGAGCTCTGTGTTGTCAGTTATTAAGGTATGCTGTCCAGTGTAATATTGCATAGGTAACTGCAGATGCCAAAATGCTTAGCAGGGGACAGGTGGGGAGCCAAGCTCATTGTGGGTGGGTTTGTGTTTAAAAACATCTGTGAGTTCTGAGAGATAGTCTGCAGCATTTATTTGTTGATTTATAGCTCAGGTGCTTAGGGCTCTGGAACAGCTTTTTAATGTTTGTTCCAATTGAAGGGGGGAGGAAAAAAATAAAAGAACCCCAGATAATTACAGTAATTCTGTTGAATGCAGAAATAAGGATGCTTGATTGCAATGTTGAGATTAAAATTAGTATGGCTGGATATATACAGGCAAAGTCAGAATCTTGACTTAGTGTCCACATTAATCAGTCACTTTGCTGCTTAGTCTGAGAATAATGAATGTGTGAGGGTATACCACTGCCATTTTGTCACAACTTTAAGAAGAATGGCATAAGTTTAAAAATACCACAGATCTTTAGATCCAACAGTATTACTTGAGAAGATCAGAGTCAGTCATTTTAGGTTTCCTTTCCGACAATGGCTTATGTCACAGGATAAAGTATTTGTCATTTGTTGTCGGAAAGTCAAAAATAGAGCTTTGCTAAGACTCAGGTCAGAAAAGGACTTTCTTCTTTAACACTGTTCCTTCCTTTTTTCTTCCTTGTGAGGGGTTGAAATCATGGGTTATATTCCTAAAAATATTAATGGACCAGCAGAATCATCTGGTATGGTGGTGTGTTTTTTTCTTTTTGTTTAAGAATGTTTACTTGTACCTATTTGCATAAGAGTGTGAAGGAGGAGATTATATTATTATACATGTATTTAGTTTAGGCATGTTTGTGATGCTCTTCATATTAGTATATATCTCATTCCATAAATCACCAACTACCTCAAAAAAGTAGTTTCTTCATTCACTCTTCCTTTCAACTAGTTTCTTGCAGATAAAAGTTCTTCTAGTTCATTCCTTCTATATCAGGGATCTTTTTGTGCAAATGTTTTGTTTAAACAGATGCTAAATAAGATTACAAGCATATTGTATGTCTACAAACCAGTCCTGCCAGGTCATAAACACTGATCATTCCCACTAAAGTGAGAGGATACCTGAGGAAACTTTGAAGACACCCTCAAGAGCTTACCCATGTCCTTGGGCATCCTTTGCAACCTCCACTCATGCAGATAAACTTCACTGAGGTTACGCTAATAGCGTACTTAAGGCTATAGCTTGAGCTGCGGTGTTCTCCTTTTTATCAGTATTGGTGTACAGTTTTCTTTGATCTGCACTTATGCATTGCCTTCCATCTCAAGATCTCAGAAAGCTTTTCAAATGGTAATGAATTCTACCCTAGAGAAACTGAGGTGATGAGAAATTACAGGAGATACTTAGGTTCACAAATACAACCTACAACTAAGCTGAGAACAACCCACTGAGATTCCTTATTCCCATACTTTACAGGTCATACAGGTATCTGTTGTTAGAATGTCCTTTGCCATCAAAATGCTTCCCTGGTGAACAGAGATGTCTGGTGCTGATGGGAGGGGAAATCTTGTGCTCCTGGTGCTTTCATGGAACATGGAGCCAGTAATTACTCTGGAGAGGGAGAGGGATTGGTAATCTTTCAAGAATGATGAACCAGACCATAGTTTTCATTCTCAAATTATTGGTTCAGTATGACAACTGAAATCCAGCAGGAGCTGCAATGGGATGATCTTCACAGAAACAGCTTCCAAAGACTTTGAAATTCAGGAAATCTGGGAGTACCTGCCTCACATAGACACTGATTTGGGGGTACCTTGGCTTCCAGGGCCCAGACCTGCTCAAAAACATGTTCAAGCTCTGGTGCCCACTCTATAAATATCCAACACTGGTATGGAAAGCTTGAAAAGGGATCTCCAACTGTGGAAGTAGTGAGTTAGTGAGTGCTCATTTGGTTGAAGGGGAGAAAACAAAAAAAAAAAACAAAAAAAAAACAAAAAAAAAAGAAGGAAATAGAATGCATTCATCATATTTCATCTGGATGATTTCAGGAAAAGAGAAGTAAAGAACATGCTTATTTGGTTAAATGTTCTGGAAGAAAATATCTACTGCAATAGCCTTTTGTTGTATCTGAATTTAAATGTTGTCTTGTAGAAGTGTAATGCCTGAAGAGTGCTTACGTTGTAAAATAGGTGATGAATGAATATGGAGCAGTTGGTTTATGTAGATTTCTATGTGGGAGAAAATAATTTTAAATTACAGTTTCACTTGGTTGAATCACTGTTGTTAGCTGCTTTCACATACATCAGAAAGAATTGGACAGTTCTTTTATCACTGGATTTGGGTTGAAGTGGCAAAACCAAAGTAATGTAAATTATTTTCACATGACTATCTGGCTTCACTTCAATGGGCATTAAAGAGTTACTTTAAGTTCACAGATTTTCAAGTGGCTATTCAGTTTTTTAAAAAATATCTGTTTGTAAAACTAATTTCTGGATGAAAAGAAAGCAGTCTGTGACTGCATGTTTTGTGAACAAATCTAAAAAAATTCACTCATGTAATTACAATAAACTGAACATTAAATTAACATTTGTATACATTTCCTTACAAGCAGTTCATAAAAATTGAAAGGTTTTTGGAAGTTATTACAAAATATTTGTTTAGAATTATTATTTATGTATCTTACTTCACATCATTTTAGAACATTGTGATGAAACACCATACCACAGAACATAACAAACTCTTTTTTCTCCTCCAGGACTAAGAATAGGTAGCTGTAGTTAATAAGACAAAAGCAATCTTTAAAAGTAATATAAATGAATATTGGTACTAACACTGGAATATCTTAAATTGATTATTTGTATATTAGAATGGGCATAAATGAAGTACGGTAGTACAGTTTCAAGTTTTTAAAGAGTCCATTGATTTTTAATTAACTCCATTTCAAGGTATTGAACTTGAGCCACATTTTAGGAAACCTGACAATGAAGGCAAGCTAAATCACTATACTTTCGTTTAGTCTATGTAATTTGCCACAGCATCATAGTATTGCAATGTGACTTAGGAACGTCTGAGTACCAATGATTCAAAAATGATCAGGATAACAAAGAACTAAAGAATTAGTACTTAATTTGGTTACGTCCGGTAGTAATGCATATGTTAAATGGAAAAAGTCATATGCAACACTTCAAAATTTTTGAAACTTGAAAAATCTTATGTATAGACATCTGTGAACTGCAAATTCACTAGCTCTTAGAAACAAACAACAACAAAATATTTGGGGGGCGATATGTTACAGTAACTGTTTAACATGCTGCAAAATGATATTTTTATAAACGAGAAAAATTGTTTCCATTGTTCCGTTGTTTGAGACATTTGACAATATTGTACAGTTCACATGTATTATACAGTCTATCCATGCATTTTAATGCCGTGAAGTATGGCCAGTTTAACAATGTTTTAAAGTATGAGAAAATATTTGGAGCCCAGATCTTTGATTTGCCTTGAATATTAGAGTGCAAAAGATGAAAGATATTTGCAAGCAATGTTGTTAGGGAAGAATACTCAAATTTCCTTCATACTCTTTGACTGCTTTTATTATAGGTTAGCTTTGAAATGACAGGAATTCTATATACATGAGGACTACAAGAGTCTTTTTTTTTTTCAGTAGTACTATAGCACTCTTGAAACAGTAACTCTGAGGTGAATGTCTTGTTTACCTAAAGTCTAAATCTTGCCAACTTTTTAATTAGAGTCCCTTTCCACAAACAAATGATCAAAGGAAAATGTCTTTCAGCAGAAACTCAAAATTCCAGGTTCATCCCATGAGGAGAAAATATATGAAAAAGAACTGGTCCCATCTCCAGTATAGTTCTTCAGTCAATTATCTGGAGTTTTGCATCTATATATGTTATTAAACAGATGCTTTGAACTCTAGGTCACGATATGAGAAGATTCTAGATTTTTATCACTTTAAATATGGTGCAAGCAACTGAGCCTGTAGGGAAGACTAGCAGTGCAAGAGATAAATATCTGAAGAAAACTCCAGGCACTAAGCATAAAATAATAACAATAATAATAAGACACTCAGTGGAGATGGGAAGACTGAGCAATGTTACTAGAAATATTTCTCTAACACTGTTATCAAATATATTGTATATAATATTTGAGGATTATTATTTAATGATACTAATAAAGCTATTTACCATTAATATGGCATTATACATCTAAATTGTGCGTGGTCTGAATGGATAACTTTTTTTAAAACTGATCTGTAAACTAACTGGAGAAAAATCATAATGGCTTTACTGTAGTAGCTTTCATAGTGTAAGGAGGCCTTCTGGTGGTGACAACAAAGAATGTTTCTTCCAGTAATGAGCATTTCTCTGAATGCATATGAAAACCTACTCAAATTTACATGCATAGAAGCTAAAATTCACCAGCTGTATAGAAGGCTACTTTAAATATTTAGTCATGATTAGTTAGACCCTGAGCTTTTGTTGTAACTGTATACATTTTGACCTTCTTAGGTCAATATATGAGGAACAATGAATTGGTCATGAATATGTTTTTTCAAAACTTTGTTTAAGTGAGACCATATGGTATGCTGATATTGACCATTAACACTTTGTTTTATCTGAACAAATAAATGTTAAAAGAACAAACAACTCTGCAAAATAACTTCCAAGCCATCATTCTTAATAATAACTTTAACCTCAATATTCATTATCTGAACACAGTTACATTTTATATTCTTAAAGTACTTATTCTTATTTTTTTCTTTTCCAGCATGATATGCCTTCTGAGCAGTATATCTAGCTACAGAGTCATATATCTATTTTGCTATATTTTATTTCAAATGAAAGTATTTCTTGGTATTCAAACCAAAAAGTATTTAAATCTAAAATACTTAAGTTCTTCCTTAAATTATGATATTACATCAGAAAGTTCTTCAATGACAGAGCTTCTATTAGAATAAGTATTCCCAGTTGAAGGTTTCTCAGTTGGTTTGCTAAACAATGAGCATTAGATTTCATTAGATCTCATAAGAATTTTATATCAGTTTCTTCAAAACCAAACTATTTCTTGCTTCAAACTTGGAAAAAGACGCTTGTCTACCTCTAGAAGATCACAGAATCACAGAACTGTAGGGGCTGGAAGGGACCTCGAAAGATCGACAGGTCCAGTCCCCCTGACAAAGCAGGTTCCCTATCAGGCTGCCCTACTAGATCCTACTCTGTGATAAAAGGGCTGCTAAATCCTTGCAGCTCAGGAAGGGGAAGTGCAGAGCTATCAGCTGTTGCCTTTTGTTGTTCAAGCAGCTGGGCCTGAACAGGACAGGTCTTCATGATATTGAGGTCTGCTATCTCTCCTACTCTTAGCTGAGACCACATGCCATTCTGCATATGAGAGACCTTCTTCAAAAGGTCAGTGATGGGTCTGTGGTAGCAAGAGAAAATTGTGATCATTTTGGGGGGAGGGGAGGTCAGATATGCGTGAGTTTTATGAATGCTAGAAAATCCACCTTTAATTCACAGCAGTTCTGTAGAGCAACACTGAAATTTTCTAGACATCCTGCAGTGAGGAAAAAAATACAGCAGTGTTGTATGAGGTCATATGTGTGATTTCTCTTGAGTTAGACTTTAAAAAAAAAAAGAAGGGGGGGAGGGGGGAGGATTTAACATGTACTTCAGCATTATTAACTACAACCATCAGGTGGCAGTTCCTAGTTAAGAACAACACATATTTCCAGCATCTAGGTGGAGTTACATGGAGAACAACTTGTTCTCAATCTTTCTTTATGATGCAAAGAAAGGGAACATCTCAAGATTTTTTTTCCGTGTTTGTCTGTTGTTTGTTTTTGCAGTCCTTGCTAGCCACAGAAATCTGTCTCTTCTTTGTCTTCTAAACTTGAATTACAGCCTCATTGTAATTCACAAACACATCCTATGAGTGAATGGATTTTCCCTCCAGGTTTATCAAAAGTTCTAGTTCTCTGACCTGTAATTCTGTTGATAATGTGATTAGAGAACTAAAAATATCCTTTACTCTTTTAATAAAGATCTATTTAAAACAAAAAAGAAGATGTTGATGTACAGAAATCAAGTTAATTTTTATAGGATAACATATTATGTGTGCCTGAGTG
Source organism: Anas acuta (assembly GCF_963932015.1). Taxonomy (NCBI): domain Eukaryota; kingdom Metazoa; phylum Chordata; class Aves; order Anseriformes; family Anatidae; genus Anas; species Anas acuta. The sequence continues at coordinate 155,936,181 of NC_088979.1, forward strand.
GGAAAGCATAAATGTTGTCTTCTGGTGTGCAATTTTAGTAATCATTCTCATTGTTCTTTAGAAACTCCTTCTAAAGTAAAGAAGATTTCTATATATATTATTTAAACTTTCAGAAGGCTGGTGTCAAATCTGTGTACAAGCTTCCTCTTTGATTTCTTCATGGTTCTGGAGCCTTTCTCTGGGAGAAATTTGTTCTCTTAGGAACAATTCTAAAGTTTCATCTTAGGCTACCATTAGAAATACTTAGTGCCTTTTGGGAATACTGAAAGTATTCAGTACTTGGGAGTATTCAGTATTGGAAGTACTGATTTTTAAGAAAGTTAGTGGTAGATCTTACTTTAAAAATTCTGGTAAAAATAGGTTCCTGGAACTTTGTAGTTGTTGTTCCAGGGATGTTCTTTGTCCCTGTTTGTGTACAACAAAAGAACTGCAACAGGGTTTAGTGTTCCTCATATGTTTGTTGGGGAAAAACACTGATTTGCAGTCATTTCTGCTCTACGAGCAAAACACAGCAGACAGGTTGAGAAGACATTTCCTGGCAAACCATGAGAGGGAGTTAAAAGATGCACTGATTTCCAGTGTGTCCCAAAGATGCTATCAGTCACTGATGGATAAGAAAAAAATGAGAATAGGAAATATTTTGCATTTTGATCCAGGGAAGAAGAAGAAAAGACATCTGAGATCCATTCCAGCCCTTTTCTCACATTGGGTTCTGTAACATTTTACATATATTTGTCTTCCAATCTTCCTGGTCCCCGGCTACACTGGCAGCTCAGAAAAAAATTATTAGTAATGTGATTATATTGTTGGTTGGGGTATTCGGAGTATGCCATGTCTTTAGTCTATCCTGCCATGCATCTTCTTTTCCAGCCAAAATCTCCCCAAACTTGATACAAAATATCTGTTGCAAACCCAAGTATAACCTTCCTCTATGCTATGACTTGGCTTCTGGCTGGAAGCCAAACTGAGACTTGATTCTCAGAAACACAAATTATTTTAATGAACACTAGAAAAGACCCAGACTAGCCAGCTCTCTCTAAAATGGGAGATTTACCAGCTGGTGCAAATAGACAGTGGGAAATTATTGATACCCAGCTGGGTAATATACTGGTCTACTTATTTTCTCAAAAAGATCATACTTTCCCATGAATTTGATTAGCATATAGTCAGCAGTTATTTCTCCATAATTATCCAACCCAAAGTTGGGTAGTAACCCCACCTTGTTGAAGGATCTTTCTAGCAGTCAGAAAATGTTTCTACCTTAAAAAAAAAAAAATAAAAAAAAAATAATAATAATATAATTACATTTGACCGGGACAATAGCCAATAGCAGAAATACAACTTTTGTGCTAGGTGTAGCTCCAAAAGCCTCATTAACAGTGGTTACATAAACCAGGAAGAGTGAGGAGACGCTGGTCTTAACACTAGGCTTATTCAAAGATAACACTCATATTTAGTCATGGTCTGTCTTGAGACACTTATGGATTTTCAGACCTGGGTAGGTGTTAGACTTGGTTTAATCTTAATAATAATGCAGTCAACTTACATATCCCAGGTCAGAGTAACGTCTATATTGACAGGCCATTCAAGACCTTCTGTAGAGTTTTCAGGTCCCTGTTTCTGATGTTCATTGAGCAGTCACATAAAAGCAGCTATATCTTTCACAAAATACAGCAATTTTAGGAGGTAGAAGTCTTTTGGTAATGTTGTGTGACAGTCTCCACTTACCTCTGTATTTGCAAGTCCTTTTCTAGTGACACATCAAGACTGTGTGTATGTCTATGTAAATAATTTTGCAAAATAAGAGGGTGGGGGGGGAGAACTAACCATAGAGTAGCTGAGCATCTTCAGGGTATGCTCTTCATATGCTATAATCACCAGTTCGTTCTACTTTATTGCTGTTTCAGTATTCTGGGCTTAGAAACCTCTATGACCTTGTACACGTATACATTTTCAGCTCTAGTGAGCACATGGTAGACTAAGAAGCTCTGATTGGAAAAGCACAATGTCTGCACACAAAGAACAGGGTTTGCAGAAGACATCCTGAAGAACTCAGATTGCTGTACAGATGCAATTATTGCTCCTCATTCTCCTCTTTGCTCATGTATGAGTAAAGAGATTCCATTTATGCATAAGTGTTTTTATTAGAGAGTTTGATTTGACAATGTCTGTGTAAGTAAAATAAAGTAACTCGTAATTACACTGAAGGGAAGCTTGTATTTTTTTAATCTGACTAGTTAACTATGAGCAAGTGTCCTGTTCAAAAACTGAACTACTTCCACAAAGAAATAATGAAAAATGGTACTATATTAATTCCGCTACTTGAAGTTGACACAAAATCATATGAAATTACAATCAGATCATTCATGAAGATTAGTCAAGCTACTATTTTCTGTTTCTTAGCAGATGTTAAGATGACATATAATCTTAACTGTATTTTTCCTCAGTAAGCTGCCTTTACCTACTTTAAAGAATCTGGGTTTTTGTATATTAAGACAGTTGAAAGAAATTTGATTTTCCGTACTCTGATGTCCAGCCAGAAGCCAAGTAATACCACACAGAAATATAGATATGTGTATATTTAGAAATTATTCTGTATACATTGCCATTATTACATTGCATAGTTACATCCATCAGTAAGTTTTGAGGATTGTTCAGAGAATAAGTAGTCACTAATAACTTGTCTGGAGATATGTTTAAAAGCTGTATTCCTCCCCTGGAGTTTACTTTCTCTTTTGACTTTTACTGTCTAAACACATTTGGTTTCTGAACATAGTGAGAAACATTTTTTTGTCAAGATTATTTTAGGTGGAAGTGGAAATGGTAGAGTTCTGTGTTTCTCATAGTAACTTTGCTAGAGGGTATTATTCAAGAGCAAAACAAACAACACTGGATGGCATTCGCATGTTTGGTTATTGTTGCAAAATGGAATAAAGAATCATTCATAAACTGAAACAAGTAAAACAAGTAAATATGTTGAGTAATTGAGCATCCTTACATAGTCTTACTTAACTGGGGAAAGTATTCCAGTGGCATAATGTTGCTGCTTCATAAAATCATTAAGGTTGGAGAACACCTCCAAGATCACCTGGTCCAACCATCCCCTTACCACCAATATTGCCCACTAAACCATGTCCCTAAGCACCATGTCCAACCTTTCATTGAACACCATCAGGGACAGTGACTCCAGCACTTTCCCGGGCAACCCATACCAATGCCTGACTACTCTTTCTGAGAATAAATGTCTCCTAATTTCCAACCTGAACCTCCCATGGTGCAACTTGAGACCATTCCCTCTAGTCCTATCATTAGTTATCTGTGAAAAGAGGTCAACCCCCAGCACCCTACAACTTCTTCTCATGTCTTTGTAGTTCATGTCTTTGTAGAGAGCAAAGAGGTCTCCCCTCAGCCTCTTCTTCTCCAGACTAAACAACCCCAGTTCCTTCAGCTGCTCCTCATAAGACCTGTGTTCAGGCCTTTCCCAAGGGTAGTCCTTCTCTGGACATGCTCCAGGGCCTTGATGCCTTTCTTGTAGTGAAGGGCCTGAAACTGAATGTAGTCCTTGATGTGTGGCCTCAAAAGAAGTGGGGCAGGGGGTGGGTGATCACATCCCTGGTCCTGCTGACCACACTATTTCTGATGCACATCTCACACAAGAGACACCTGCAGGTCACTTATGAGTTGTCTGTGTGCAGCTATGTGGAGCTTCTGTGTAGAAAATGAAAAGTAAAGGTTTGGCATTATATCTTAACTGAAACAAGATCTGCTATGCATGAAAAGTTTTTCATTCTGTAGAAACAAACAAAAATCTCTGAAATTACACCACCTAATTATTAATAAAATTTGATACAAGAAAAATCAATTTCTCCTTGTTGTTCTCTCATCTTCTCCCAGTAAAGTATGTATGCATTTTTGGCAGCCAGTGATATATGCCAGAAATTCTGTATTCTTGACAGTTCTGATATACTTTTAGTAACATACAATGATGAAAAGAAACGGGCTTGTGCTATATATGCTGTCACACACTGGATGCTAAAGAGATGGCATTTGCAGTGTAATTCCTTGCATGGCTATAAACCTGTCCATACTTTTATAAAGACCCAAAGTCAGCTGTCTGACCAAGTTGTGAGAGGGCACTAGGCCATCTGAACAGGTGGCCATAAGTATTGACACAGAAAGATGTTCCTCACGTGTGCTTGCCAAGGGCACAGTTTCCTGCTGGACTGTACTGAGCTCATGCACAGTTAGAGGGATGTGCACTCATTAATCCAGCTCTGAGATGTATTAACTTTAAAAATAGCTTTTGTTACAGCATGGTGAGAGTTTCTGACCCATTTAAATTTAGCAGGACAGAGTATAAGCAACAGAGATTTCTGGTAAGCCTTCACTGTTCAGCAGAACAGATAAGAGAAGTGCAGACTAATTTAGTCCAGCTAGAACAGAGGCAGTCATTATTGCTCCAGATGGAAGAGGAGAAAGATCAGAAAGACTTAAAAGCAGCATTGATATTCCAACAGACAAAGGTCTTCTCTGAATGGGCTTATGCCTTTGTGCAAGGAACAGTGTATTATTAACATGGAACACCATCCTGTAAATCTAAATACAGTTTAGATGATAAAGGAGTAAAAAAAAAATTGTTAAAGAACAAGAACGCATTTTAGTTGGAGTTTCACATCCATCGCGATATCAATACACTTCTAAGTTCTAGTGTCTAAACTTGTATGTTGCTGCCTCATATATTTCTGTAACCTGCCCATGAGCAATAATGTAAATCAATGTAGCTCCATTAGCTGAAACAGAGGCACACCGGTTTACATCCTTGGTAGCAATAGGAGCAGGATGTCTGTATTACAGTTTGATTGTATTGCAGAAACTTAGTTGCCTCTTCTTGCCTATTACCTTAGTCACAAATACTCCATGAGTGAATGAGAGGACTCTGTGAAGGTCATTTCAAATTGTGTCGACATGGAAAGCATACTCAGTTGTTTTTGTTATACAGTCCCAATTGCAATAGGCTCATTTGCACCAGGGAACACCCATCCCAAGCTAAGTGGAGCAGCTCCAGAGAGACCACCATTTCACAGAGACAGCTGCACCAAAAATTGCCAAAAATATTAACGTATGTAACTGAATAAAAGTCACCAGTACCAGAGAAGGTATCTACTTTGGAAATATTTTTCCTATTGAAATCATAACTCATGTACATGTACCACTGATCTTGTCCTTTTAATTTCTTTATACAGTGTGTGGCTTTTCACAGATGTTTCACACCAAAGGCATCTTGACATTTCAGCACTTGTTATAATAATAGCAAGTGTCTGCGAGCTAATAACTTCTCAGTTTTACTCAACCCTTTTACAAGACCTTTTCTTGGTTGAAGCTATTCTAAACTCAAGCCACTAGAAGGCAAACAAGCAACATCAGGTTTTCCAGGGTAGGAGCTGAGACTGTGTGAATAGTCAATCCTGTCAGCACTGTTCCCATGCAGACTGCTCTATCTGACTGCTCTAGGGGACTCACTAACATTCAGTTACCTCTTTAAATAAATAAATAAATAAATAAGGAATATTATATCTTAAAAGTGTATGCATTTTCACTTGAAAGTGTTGTATTTTATATAAGGGCAGTGTTTAACAGCACTGTGTAAACAGTTTAACAAGATCTAACTCACCACACATAAATTCCAATGTAGAAGCTGTCAGTACAGTTGAACATCCCTTGCAATTAAAACTATATACACTTGCATTTATCTTGTACCACTAATTCTGGAAATGGTAACAGAAAATTCACCAGTGTTAAGGTTTTAAAAGATTTTTGTAGTCAGGTCTGCATCACAATATTCTTCTAGCTGGACTTTATGCCACTGGTCCCAAGCCTCCAGGCCTGGCTCTTCAGCTGTTTTTCAGTCCACATCATTGTCAATTTATTTAAGCCATACTTTGTCAGCTTGTCTATGAGGTTATAGAAGACACTGTCAAAAGCCTTACTGAAGTTGAGGTAAACAACACTCACTACTCACCCCTTATTTCCCAACCTACTCACCTAATTGTAGAAGGCTACATAGTAGGTTAAGCATAATTTCCCAATCATAAATCTATGCTAACTAAACCTAGCGCATTCTCGTCCTTCATGTGTTTGTAAATGCTTCCCAGGAGGAGTTGCACCATCACTTTCCCAGGTACTGAGGTGAGGTTGCATGGCTTGTAGGTCCCTAGATCTTCCTTCTTGTCACTCTCAAAGACAGGTGGTACATTTGTGCTTTTCTGGTCTTAGAGAGTGGCTTTGCAGTGACATCAGCAAATTTCTTCAACCTTCATAGGTGCAACCAGTCAGGCCCCATGGAATTCAGAATGTCGAGTTTGCGTAAGTGATCCTTAACCTGGTGTACCTCAACTGAGGGTATGTTTTCCTTCATTTAGACTTTCTTTCTTGCATCACCCACGAAAATAGTTAATTCACACTTATTCACAACTTAATTCACATTATTAAAGATTTGCATTATGAATAAATACAAATAACATTCTAAAGGCTTGTCACAGGAGATACAACAAACAATTACAATGAAGCTAGAGAATTAGGCACTGAATAGTCCTGACCACATTCTGTAGGCAAAGAAATGGAGAAAACCTCTCCATTCTCATGACATGTTTTCTTATTTCAAGTGAAGGAAAGCTGTCAGAAAATAGTTACAATCCGCTTCAGATTTTGAGAAAAATTCAAGTCATATATGCATTCAGCTGCTCTCTGGGGATAGTCGTGCTGAAACCAATGAGACCACAGCAATTTTTAGAACATTTTGTGTAAGGAACTCAGTTTAGTTCAGTAAAATTATTCCATTTTGTTGTATAGTTCCCCTGAAACTCTGTTCTGTTGTCACAAGATATACCATCGAGTTCTGGATCTAATAAATTAAACAACTTCTAAAACATTTAATTTACCCTTTATTTTGTAGGTATGGTATAAATTTTAAGTGTCTCAGTTGTGCCTGATCACTGTTCATGACAGCTTGTAATGAATGAACATTGAGCAGCAAAGATTTCTAACAAACCAATAGTCAGTTTCTTTCACACTAATTGTAGGAAGAGATCAAAAAACATTTAATTTGAGTAAACAACTAGAAAGATACAACAGATACAACTAACCATAATTTTAAAAACACCGTGAAAAGCTTCCTCTTGATCATGCTTCCTGGTTTTGTTTGTGTTTGCTGAACATGTCACATTACTGCTACATCCCTCTCCATCCCTCTGGCAACTCCTGTGCTGAGCAGGTAGCTAGCAGACACTGCTGGCTCCACCGGAGAGAAATTGCTATTCTTCATTGAAAAAAACCTATGTGGTATATCAATCATGTGTGACCATGTGAACATGAAAAGGTGGAGTTTAGGATTCTGAGGGTAGCAAGGAAGGCGCATTACGAGTTCATAATGCTGGACTTCAGGTGAGCAGACTTTGGTCTCTTCAGGGATCTGCTTGGTAGAGTACCATGGGAAGAAGCCCTGGAGGGAAGAGGGTCCCAAGAAACTGGTTAACATTCAAGCATCACCTTCTCCGAGCCCAGGAACGACAAAGAGGAAGCTGGGCAAAAACACCAGGAGGATGAACATGGATGAACAAGGGGGTGCTGGCCAAACTCAAACAGAAAAAGGAGGCCTACGGAGGGTGGAAACAAGGACAGGTAGCCTAGAAGGAATACAGAGAAATTATCAGAGCAGCCAGGGATCAGGTTAGGAAAGTTAAAGCACAGCTAGAATTAAATCTGACCAGGGGCTTCAAGGTCAATCAGAAAGGCTTCTACAGGTGTTAAAAGAAAGACTGGGGAAATTGTGGGTCTTCTACAGAATGAAATAGGAGACCCAGCCTCCCAGGGTGTGGAGAAGGCTGAGGTACTCAATAACTTTTGCCTCAGTCTTCACTGGCAAGAACTCTAGCCACACAATCCAAGTCACAAAAGACAAAGGCAAGGACTGGGAAAATGAAGAACTGCCCACTGTAGGAAAAGATCTGATTCAATACCATCTAAGGAACCTGAAGGTGCATACATCCATGGGACCGGATGAGATGAATCTGTGGGTCTTGAGGGAACAGCTCAATGGAATTGCTAAGATACTATTTATCATACTTACAAGTTGTGGTTGTCTGGTGAAATTCCTACTGACAGGAAGAGGGGAAACATAACCATTTTTAAAAATGGAGAAAGGAAGACCCAGGGAACTACCAATCAGTCCAGATTGGTAGAGGCCAAAATCAGAGGCCAATCAGTCTCACCTCTGTGCCTGGCAAGATCATGGAGCAGATCCTCCTGGAATCTACACTAAAGCACATGGAAAATAAGGAGGTGACTGGTGACAACCAAGATGCAACATGCCTCTAAGGGCATATTGTGCCTGACAAATTTGGTGGTCTTCTATGACAGGGCTACAGCAGTGGAGGATAGGGCGGATAATATAGAGTGTTTATGTGGCAAGGTTTTGGTAGAAGGGGGCCGTAGGGGTGTTTTCTGTGAGAAGGATCTAGAAGCTGCCCCATGTTTGGTAAGGGCCCCACTGCTGACCAGAGATGAGCCAATAAGCTATGTTGTATTGTGCCTCTGTGAGGGTATATTTAAGACAGGAAAAAAAATGCTGTGCCACACACAGCAGCTGGGAGAGTGAGAGGAGTGAGGAACAGCCTTGCAGGCACCAAGGTCAGTGAAGAAGGAGGGGGAGAGGTGCACCAGGTGCCAGAGCAGAAGTCCCCTGCGGCCTGTGGTGAGGACCGTGGTGAAGCAGGATGTCCCCCTGTAACCCATGGAGTACCACGGTGGAGCAGGGTTCCACGCTGCAGTCTGTGGAGGAGACCAGAGTGGAGCAGGGGGCCCTGCACCGACGGAGTCTCCCGCCTGTGGAAGACCCCTGCCAGAGCAGATTCCAGGCCGGACCTGTAGCCTGTGGAGAGGAGACCATGCAGGAGCAGGTGACCTGGCAGGAGCTGCTGCCTGTGGCGGTCCCAGGTTGGAGCAGTTTGCTCCTGAGGGATGGACCCTGTGGTACGGACCCATACCTGAAGCAGTTCTGGAAGAGCTGCTTCCTGTGGGAAGCCCACACTGGATCAGTTCATCAAGGACTGCATCCTGTGGGAGGGACCCCGTTGCACAGGAGACGAGAGTGACCGAGAAGGAACGGCAGAGAAGAAGTGCTGTAGACTGACCATAACCCCCATTCCCCCGTTCCCCTGCACCACTCGGGGGGAGGAGGTGGAAGAGGGTGGATGGGGGGGAAGGTGCTTTTGGTTTCTTTCCTTTGTTTCTCACTTCTCTAACTTGCTAGTAATAAGCAATAAATCTTACTGTCTCCCTATGTCAAGTCTGTTTTGCCTGTTACAATAATTACTGTGTGATCTCCTTGTCCTTATCTCAATCTTTTAGCCCTTTTCATTGTATTTTCTCCCCGTTCCTCTTTGAGGGGGGGAGTGAGAGAGTGGTTGTGGTGGAGCTTGGCTGCCCACTCGAGCAGAACCACCACAGATAATGACTATCAGCTATCTGGACTTGTGCAAAGCATTTGACACTGTCCACATCACATCCTTGCCTTTAAATTGGTGAGACATGGATCTGACAATGGGCCACTCAGTAGGTAAAGAATTAGCTGGATGGTTGTACACAAAGAGTCGTGGTCAATGTCTCAATGTCCAGCTGGAGACCAGTGATGAATGGCTTTCCTCAGAGGTTGTTACTGGGACCAGTGTCATTTTACTTCTTTGTCAGTGAGATGGACAGTGGGATTAAGTCCTCAGCAACTTTGTCAGCAACACCAAACTGTGTGGTACATGGTCCTTACACCACAAACAGCACCCTGTCTGGTTGATGCAGAAGTGATGGCACATTCCCTCCTGAAAATTCTTCCTCCTTCTTCCTTTGTAGTTACAGTGTTTACAGAAAAGGTATCAGCTTGTGTTTTATACATGATTGGAAAAGTCACAGATTACTCTCAGGAAGAAGGAGTTACCAATAATTACCAGGCTAGGCAACGTTCTGAGTGAGCCTAGAAGGAGAATCTATTCATTTGTAGCTCAAGATAGAATGCTATTTCCAACCTTTCACTGTGTATAACGTGCCTGATTTCACTGGAAAGAGCACTGGAGGAAGAACTCTGTCACCCAGACAATGTACTCAGAGGCTGTGCTGCTGATATCCTGTCCAACTCTGGCGCTACCCAACTGGCCAAGGGTCACCTCACCAGGAGGGAGGACAGACCAGGATGGCACCAGCAGAAGTACCACTCAGTAAGCCTGTCACCAGCCATTACCTACTGGGATGGAGAAGTGCAAGAGTAAACTTTGCAGCCCCCTGGGGTCAGTTCTGTGGTCAGGCCCACCACAGGTGAAGACCAGTGTTGAGTCCTCACCAACAAAAGCCAGTCCCCACAGAAAAATTATGCTCTGTGAATAGGAAAAAGTAAAGTCCCACTGTTCCAACAGGGTTTTCTCTGGCAAGCAGTGTTACTCTGGCAAAATAAAAGCATCTGTCAAAACTGCTTGGGATGCTCAGATGCCAAGGTGACAAAAGCATTTTATTTTTTTTTAGTTTTTAATGCTTTTGCCTCTGTACTGAAAATCTCAAGGGGATGCTGGTGTACAGCAAGCACATTGTTGGGTGTGTACTTGATGCCAGTTACTATCCCCAGAGATTTTGTTTGAAATTAATCAGTTATTACGTGGAATTCCCTTTTATCTTCTACTGGCAGAAAGTGGATCAAACATCTCTCTCTTATTACTAACCTTCTGAGAATATTTTCCCTTATTTCTTACTAATTAAAACAAAACAAACAAAAAAAAGACATAACATAGTAAAATAACAACAACACCTTCTATCTTCTGTTTGAGATGAACACCAGTAATCTCTGCATTTTAGCATGTAACTTTGACAACAGTATTAAAATGAAGGTCTTTCTATAGGTGTTTGGTAACTCATCCATCTCCCAGCAGTGTTATAAGAATTAATTAGCTAATGCCAGAACAGCATTACATATATGCCAAGAATTTCTATTAACTTATTAAAGTTGTGTGTGCAGAGTGGCAACATGAACTTTTTCACTGCCAATTGGCTCTACCACTAGACAGAAGAGACCAGCTCTCAGGAAAGACATGGGAAATCACTCTTCCTGACTTTTCAGTCTTCCTCTCTCATAGAATTGCTAAATATGGCACGAGTCATACCGTTGATTTGGGTTTGGTTTTGTAACACCAGTCTAAGATGAATTTGCAATGAGCTACAAATTAGGTAGATATTTCTTCTGCTCTTAACTGAATTGTAAAGCAATATCCTATGGAGAGAAGTGTCAAGTCCTGTTTGACATTCTGAAGCCACAGACTGTGCAATCTAGGATATATAAATGAAAATCTGGAAGGGACACAAGGCACAATACTCATTTTTGCTGTACAAGACATAAAGAAACTGATGCATTTTGAGTTCCAGGCCCCAGAAAGAGTCAATGCAAGAAGCTGTAATTGTATGTTCAGCTGATGTTCCAGTTACACAGACAGCTCCCACCAATCTTAAGTGACTACTTTCAGTCATGACTGTTTAGCTACTCCAAAGAACTACTCTCCAGTGTGTTTATATCTTTATATTCCAGAATGTACTATTCCAGAGATTATTTTGTTTAATTTCTATTATTTTAGTAAAAATAATCAACAGAAGTAATGAACTGGTTAGAGAGAAAATTAAAGAGGTTAGAATCTGCAATAAATTGAAGGCAGTCACATACACATAAGTTATGGGAAGTTTCTCTCTCTCTCTTTTTCTCTTGTTCCAACATATACAATGTACTAAACCATAATTATTTGACAACTTCTTAACTCCCATTCAAGGAAAAAAAATGAGGCTGAGCATCTCATAGAACTGAAACATGAGAAAGTGCAGTCACCTTCATCATAGGCAGTTGTCTCCTCATTTCTTTTCAAATGTCTTAATTTTATATATTTTCCATGTCTTCCTCTATGTAATATTGCCTCTTTGCCAAGGATCAAAAAAAATGATAATATATGAAACACAACAGTGTATCCCACAGCAAAAGAGCAATCAGGTTTTCATTTTTCACCTGAGAGGACCATTGGGGACAAAAAAAATGCATGAGCAAACCCAATATGTAGTACTTGATTTTACAAAAATGCCCACTTTTTGCTAGCTCTCTGTCACAACCAAAAAGTGAAAATAAAGTTTGTCAGTCTATGTGAAAGAAAATACAAGAGATCAGAATAAATTTTGAGATTTGAATTAAAAGTGCACATCAGGCCCTACCCTTCTGATTAGCACCTGGTAGACTGCTCATGAAGGGGAACTCAGACAAGAAAACTGCATTAAGAATAAACCCACAAAAAGTGGGTAGAACCATGATAGTAAGGCATCATGTGCAATGAATGCAAAACTGTGATGACTGGGAAAAAAACACTCAGTGGTTATAGTGTCAAACCCAATTCAAATGTTAATCTAAAGATACTAAAAATATATAACTAGTTGTTTCCCTTTGAAACATTTTCCAGAACGTGATGACCTTCAATGTTAGAAAAGATTTATATTATTTCTAATTTAATAATGCATGGTTTTAGCTTTCATTCCTGGTTTCTCAATATATTGTTCTCTGCTAGAATAAAAAGTCCTTCTATAACCACTATTTTCTTCCTACTTATGGTACTTATATTCTGTAATTAAATATTCTGTCATCTTATTTTAATAATTAAACTGAATCTTTACTGCCTTTCCATTTTCTTCAGCCCTTTTCATTTTTTCCAGTCCTTTCCATTTTCTTCAGTCCTTGAAATATTTCTGGGGCCCTTCTTTCTGCCTTGCCCAGTCCAGCCTCACCCATACAGTAGAACAAAGGAAAAGTCCCGTCTTCTCTTTCCTGCTTCCCTGTTTCTACATCCAATGTTAGAATCCACAGTATCTCAGCTAAAATTCACTGACTATTTGCTATGATTCCACCATCCTTTGTAGAGTATGGAGGACTGTTCATGCATAACCTCCAAATGTCTGAAGAAATATATATATATATATATTTAATTTGTATTTCTTTTATTCCCCTATCCCTATGACATCCAGTTTTGAAAAACTATGCCTATTTCTTAACCTCTTTTTAAGCTCTGTGATCCTGTGATCCCTCAGTATAAAAGTTATTTGCTTTTGAGTTCATTACTGAAAGCCCTATGCACTATGGTTTAAATCAGTCAATCACTATTTTCACAGCATGACGCGTATGGCATTGCCTTTCTGTCATATTAGTTGAGACATTCTTCACCCTCTTGATCTCCTTCAAGAAATTCTCTTTGGACAAGATGTCTTGTTGAAATGTCTGCTTTAAATCTTATGTTCCTGGATTACTGCATAGTCTAATAATTATTCATTATGAAATATAATCCAGGGTACAGAATTGAGCATGTCCCCTAAGTTGCACAGACAGATCTATGCCCATGTGGAAGAGACCTGAAAACACCCAGCCAGAGGAGGCAGCTCAGCCTAGGGGATGTATCCTCAACACTGCCACCAAAGTGAGAGGTGGGAGTGATGACAGAGAGAGGGATATCGATACTATCAGCTCTTCTGGCAGCTGCCTTTCAGAAAGCTTCAGCCTTATGTGGCCAAACACATTTTTAGTTGAGATCTGAACTCTCCACAGCCCAGGCAGAGGAAGTACTTGAGCCCCAGTAAAGACTATGCAGAGTGCTGGTCATGTTGGTACTGACTGACATGCATTATCATGACACGCTTCTGCATGATTGATACTGTGGGGTTAGGTCAGTGGACAGCAGAGTGAGCCATGGCTTCTGCTCTTAGTGCTTTGTAGACCTTGGTGAGGCCAGGGACAAATATACTGAGAGCACTGTAGAGATCCCTTAGCATCTTCTATGCCTCTTCAGCTGTTGACTACAAGCAGTTACTACCTCCCTGTCAGCTCTCTCTCTTCTAGACTTGCCAGCCACAACATCATACTTTCCTCTAGTTTCCACTGACCCGTGTCATTGGTTCTCATGTCTTCTTCACATAGTCTGGGCAGATTTTCTTTCTTTTCCTGAAGCCCCTTGATTTCTTTCTTTCTTATCTGCTCATAATTCACCTTAATTCATTCAGACAAAGACTTTTTGTGTATTTTTTTTTTCCTGCAATTTATATGGCACACTGAACACACTAACATTAATTTAATTTTATGCACTAATTTCTTGAAAGCTGGTGCAAGTGTTGCTATACAGATGACTTCTTTATGGTTGTCTGTAGCACAGTAAATGCCCACCACCTTTTACTCAGATACAAGAAGTGTGGGGGCTTCAGTGATACAACGCCAGGGGATGCAGGGTGAATGTTTTCAAGATTAGGCAAGGCATGCAATTTGTGGAATACTTCTGTATCACTCACAGTTAGTGTGTAGGCTGCTGCCAAATGCTGGTTATTGTCTTCCTTCCTGAAGCAGTACCGCTTGAACACTGCAGCACAATGCTATTTTCAGCTCCTTGACGAGATGATTACAATGTAAAGTCATGCTGCGTGACCAGCATGCCAGGTGTTTGCTAACTCCACTTTTATTACTTTGGGAATGAAAGAATGATGAAGGGAGGCACTGGAGTTACTTAGGAGATTTTCAAACAGCAGGTCAGCTTAGATAGCTTGGCTATTTTTGTTTAAGGCAATGGTGTACTGTATATATATATAATATATATATATATATGTGTGTGTCTTCTGTATTACAACTGACCTTATCCAGTAGCAATTAAATTATTAAAATAAAGTGCAATCTGTTAAACTTTTTCAAAGCAACGTTTGCACTTCTGAAAGATTATGTGCCAAACAGGTAGCTTTTTTCTCTACACAATAGGTATCAAAAAGATTATAAGCAGAGGAAACTCCCCTTGTAGAATACACATTGTACGTGCTTACTTGCCCATGGTGGGGTAGAAGGGAGAGGAGAGATGCAGTATAGGCACCTTTTCCTTACACACTTTTTATTCTCTGCCAACTCAATAAAAAGTGGGAAAATTAAAGACAACCCTTGTGATCATCAACTGATTTGTTAATCAGTTTTCTTCTGAGTAAGATTCAAAAGACATCAGATACACTACTTCAAAATCACAATCAAATAGCTGTAACAATTAGTAACTAACATTTTCTGAATCTGTAATTCAGATACTATAAGCAAAAGACATAATTGCCATTCAGATCTCATAGCAGTAAACTTTTCCAAAGGGTGTCTCAAAATTAATTGATAAATATAAATATATTTTAATATATTTATTTTAAATTCAAGAAGACGCAAGTCTGACTGTGTTGCTCGATCAAGGTGCACTGCAAGATATCTAGCTTATATTAGTATTTTTTCTTTCCAAGAGAAATTGGTCATGGTCCATTACAAATTTAGGCTTAATGGGGCAGTAGTGAATTATTTGACTGTTTTTTAGTTTCTTTCTTTCTTTCTTTCTTTTGTTTGTTTTGTTTTGTTTTCAGTTTTAGGAGGTTAAATACATATAAGTAGCCGAAGAGAAAGGAAACACTGATGATATTAGCTAATAAAGACTTCAGATATTCTTTCTAATTAATCTGAGGCCAAGTTGGTAAATAAAAAAAAAAAAAAAAAAAAAGAGGGAGAGAAAAAGAAATCAGTTCCAAAGAAGTCGTTTGTGATATAGAAGTATATCAGTATTTTATTAAATTTGAGTCCAAAATTTTTGTTGTTTTTACAAATAAGTTCTACGAAAACTTTGGTAGAATTCTAAACTTGTAAAATCCCACTGGTCAGAATATTGTCATACAATTTAAGAAAAAGCCTTGTGTTGGCAGAAGTGTCAGAGTAGAAATAAGTTTTTTTAAGCTCTGACTAAATCATTAAACTACAGCTTAGTTAAAAAATAAAAATAAAAATTAATGACCTAATTTCTGTTGACAGAAAAAAAAAAATGTCTTTAGAGCAATTATATGCATTCAGAAGGGAGGACTGGGACCAAACCAGCTCAGCAACCTCCATGAAGAAACACCTCAAGGTGTTTCAAGTTAAGCCTCAGGCTCAACTCAGCCCAGGTTTATGGTTGTCTACTTAACCACATATGACAATAAAAGTGATAAAAAGTGGGAACTATCACTGCAAAGATTGTGAGAACCAAACTTAATTGAATTTGGTTATTTACCTACACATTCATCAGGATCACTCAGCCACCAGATTTATGCTGCAGCCAATTATAGTGAAGGAGAGACAATCTGAACTACCCAATGCCTCAGTGCTTGGAGACTCACTGAGCCAGTCACATACATGAAATGAACTTCTCAAGCTTGAAAAAAGCCTGTATTCTCAGCAAACAAGTAAACTTTATAAAATACTTCCTATTTTCAGTGAACTATTCTCCTGCCCAGACATTTAGCCATCAGTTACTATCTTGACATGTTGTTTCTTTTACTAGGAGAAACTGTTGATTTGGGCCAGAAGTTTCTTTAATGAAATCCTGTATATTTGAAAAGATGTACACAAAACCCTGTTTCCCTAAATGCACTAGGAACAAACAGCAGAAGGTTATTTCCTTGCTCACAAATCCAATTCCTTTTTTTTTTTTTTTTGTTTGTTTTCCAGTAGGTACTCTGTTCAACAGAAGCTTTTTTATCTTGGCTTTCTCCCTGGGCCACCCACATTGCCTACTTTTTTTCCAGCTTTCTGATTACTTTTAAACACATAACTCCTATCAGTTGGTGTCTCAGCCAATGAATATATACTAATTTCACAGGTAAGCTCTTTGTTCTCCACAAATTACTTCATGCTTCAGCTTTTCTTTGTAGGATAACTGCCTGGGTGGTGGCTTCTACTGTTTTCAGCAATTTTACTTCATACAGGAGCTTAGTTTCTTCTACTTGTTTATACTGAATGGAGGGTGTCCACCATAACCAGGGGATTAATGAGGTCTGGAATTTTCTGCAGATCAAAGACAAAATTTATGGCATCCATTAACATCCTCCAGCACAGCAATAGCATTCCTGAGAAAAGTCAAAGAAAAGCTGAAAACAATCAAGATCCAACATTGGCTAATGACCTGTTTCTCCTGATTGTAATATGTCCCTCAGGTTACTCTGCAAAGTTATCATTAGGAAGGAAAATAATGAGTCAAAAAGAAGAAAAAAAAAAAAAGTAATTTTGAAGGTAACAGCAAAAGAAAATTGAAGGACATGAAAATAAACAAAAAGTAGACCCACGAGGAAAGGAAGAGAAATAATAGTATTTTACATTTCCATACTTCATCATTTAAGTGCTCTGATTCACAAAGGTAAATAAATAAAAAATGGCCAGCTTAAGAATGCGTATCTCTTTACTCCTGTCTCTGAAAATGATTGCTTCTCTTAGCTCCTAAACTACTGTAGTTTTGAGCCTGGCATACTACAGTCAGAAGGAACTGGCAATGATCTGTCCTTTTACTGTGGGGTGAAACATTCCAGCAGCTCAGAAGGTGCTTATGAAGAAGTTAAGTCTTCCCCTTGTTAAGGAAAAACAAACAAACAAACAAAACTCCATCTCAAAGATGAAGACTCTACTCAATTAATTATTCAATTTTAACCCTCTATTGGAGTCATAAGATAGACAGATAATTCCTTGTAAAAGAGCTATGAATAGAATGATATAATCTATGGAAAAGGAAACAATGATTTCTGACATTTCCACTGCTTCTGAGTCCTGAAAAAAAATAATCCATTCCTCTTTCACCATCCCTATCCCAAAGAAAACCATAGGAGAGCAAAGACTTAAGAGGAAGAAATGTATATTCTCTAGAATTTATTTAGTGTGAACTGCACAAGAAGTATCACAGATATTTTCTTCGGTAAATGTCCAAATGATATTCCCCAAATCCTTCTTATTTGTATAAATGTAACACCAGAAATGACTAGTTATGCTACTGAAAGCACCAGATTTCCCAGACCAATAAGTACCTTTCTGCATTCCATACCCCACGTGCAAGCACAGTATATTTGATAGGCTAGACTTGCTCTGCTTGCTCAGAACCAATGTGCCCTGGCAGCTGCCTATCAAGTTATAACAGCTGGATATTGCACTGGCTGCCAGGGCCTGAGAGCCCTATTATGAGCATCAGTGAAAGCAGAAAGATAGCTCTAAGGTATTTTGAATGTATGTGCAATCTGTCTTTGAGTACTTCCAGAAAGAATGTTATAGAATCAGAAATACAGATTTGTTGCCCTGTGATGTAATTCCTGTAAACATTATTTTTTCAGTGGAGATAATACAAAAGAAATCATAAGTAGGATCACTTATCCATGGTTAAACTGTCCACTTTTCTCCTTAGCAAAGTTAGCCTGGGTAGAGCATTGTATTAAAACTGTCCATGCTGACTAGTTCTTGGAGTGTCTTTCTTCAGCATGTCTTTCCTTGGCATTAAGTTCTGTTAAGCAGATGTGTTCTTTGCATTAATATTTGGAAATGCTTAGCAGAAAGTATCTCGGAATGACATTGGTTGAATTATTTATCCTTTCTATCTAACCAAGAGAGAAAGTCTTAGCCAGTGCTCTAACAATTGGGTTCAAACACTGAATAGTTGCATGAGCAGTTCATTCTTTGAACTCTGTCTATGCTATGTACTCGATACATATGGCCCAGATATTAAACATGCTAACATCATGAAAAAGCAAAATAGAAATGAATTAAGGTACTTGGGTAATGAAGAAAGTGATGTTTCCTAATTTTATGATCATCTCTATCTTCTAGAACAGTTTGTTTTGCATAACATAAATAGAATTTTTAAAGTTGCTTTAGAAGAAAATGTAGAGGGATCTACATATACTCAACTATAACATTCACTATTGTACTGCGATGAACAATTTATTTTTAGTTTGGGCAAAGCACCAAGTTATTTCTGACATCTTAATTAACTTGGTTATCCATGCTTTATATTCTTCAGATGATATTATTTTAAACCTCATCTTCCAGAAATCCTTTCAAGTACAAATATCAATCCCAGCCATCCTGAGGGTATGATATCCCAATTTACTACTGCCTTTGGCTCAAAACTCAGTGCAGAAATGATGACTCTTCCACAGCATCCCAGCTGCCTAATTCCACCACTCCACTTCCACCAGTCAAAGAACTGAGATTTACACTTATCATTTCAATAATTTGTAATAATTTGTGATAATTAAAGCAGGGGACACTTCGTAAAAGCATTTTTAAACCATATGAATCTGATTCACAGGCAAAGTATGAACAAGCACCATCATAGAAGACTTTCTGACAGATCCCTCTCCCTGGAATCAGCTGGGATCATTTTGAGAATCCAACATCACACCAATGTTGTATACCTCTTATGGTAACTGCTTATACCAACTGATTTTAACAGCTCATTTCTTCCTGTTCTGCTGTTGGGAATTATTCTGCTCTCTGGCACTGTGCAGCATTTAGTGCTCTGCATTTTCAGGATTCAGTAGCAAATGAAAGATCTTTGGTTGCTTGTCTCTGTTTTCTTGCTAAAGGCAAAGTTACTGAATTGCTCAGCGTGAATAGTGACACTCCCACTTCAGGAGCAACTTGTTGGACTCAGATCTTCATTGCTTGACATCAGAGGGGAAAATGCAGTTGAACATGGCACTGTACAGGGACAGTCACTTCAAAGTATGAAAGTATAATAATAGTTTATAAATAGGACCAACATTAAAATCCTCACGTCTCATTTCTTGAACGTTATTCAAACCTTCAATCTCAGTATATGCTTACTAATTTCACAGAAATCACACAGAATTGTCTAGGTTGGAAGAGACCTCAAGATCATCGAGTCCAACCTCTGACCTAATACCAACAAGTCTTCCACTAAACCATATCACTGAGTTCAACATCTAAACATCTTTTAAAGACCTCCAGGGATGGTGACTCCACCACTTCCCTGGGCAGCCCATTCCAATGCCTCACAACCCTCTCAGTAAAGAAGTTCTTTCTAATATCCCTGGTGCAACTTTAGCCCATTCCCCCTCATCCTGTCACCAGGCACGTGGGAGCATAGACCAACCTCCACCTTGCTACAGCCTCCTTTAATGTACTTATAAAGAGCGATAAGGTCACCCCTGAGCCTCCTTTTCTCCAGGCTGAACAAACCCAGCTCCCTCAGCTGCTCCTCACAGGACTTGTTCTCCAGACCCTTCACCAGCTTCATTGCCCTTCTCTGGACTCTCTTGAGCACCTACGTGTCCTTCTTGTCGTGAAGAGCCCAAAACTGAACACAGTACTCGAGGTGCGGCCTCAGCAGAGCCGAGTACAGGGGGAGGATCATTTCCCTAGACCTGCTGACCACACTGCTTCTTATGCAAGCCAGGATGCCGTTGGCCTTCTTGGCCACCTGAGCACACTGCCAGAACATATTCAGTCGACTATCCACCAATACTTCCAGGTCTTTCTCTGACTGACAGCTTTCCAACCACTCCTCTCCCAGCCTGTAGCTCTGCTTGGGGTTATTGCACCCATGCTGACTGGGCCTGATCACCTGGTTGGCCTGTAAGTGCTGCGTGATGACACACAAGATAATCTGCTCCATGAGTTTCCCTGGCACTGAGGTTAAACTGACAGGCCTATAGTTTCCCGGGTCTGCCCTCCGGCCCTTCTTGTAGATGGGCGTCATGTTTGCTAGCCGCCAGTCGACTGGGACCTCCCCTGATAGCCAGGACTGTTGATAAATGATGGTAAGCGGCTTGGACAGCTCCTCCACCAGTTCTCTCAGTATCCTCGGGTGGATCCCATCTGGCTCCATCAACTTGCGTACATCTAAGTGCCGTAGCAGGTCGCCAACCATTTCCTCATGGATAGTGAGGGCCACATTCTGCTCCCCATCCCCTTCCACCAGCTCAGGGTACTGGGTATCCAGAGAGCAACTGATTTTGCCGCTAAAGACTGAGGCAAAGAAGGCATTAAACACCTCTGCCTTTTCCTCATCTTTTGTAACTAAGTTCTCCCCTGCATCCAGTAAAGGCTGTAGATTCTCCTTAGTCATCCATTTTGCACTGATGTATTTGTAAAAACATTTTTTGTTGTCTTTAATGGCAGTATACAGACTGAGCTCCAGATGAGCTTTGGCCTTTCTAATTTTGTCCCTGCAATGACTCACAACATCCTTATAGTCCTCCCGAGTGGGGGGACATCCATATAGTCCTCACCACGTTTCCATGATGGCAACCAAGTCATAGCCTGCCTGTCGCATGATGGCTTCCAACTCCTCCTGTTTTTTACCCATGCTGCGTGCATTAGTGCAGATGTATTTCAGTTGGGCCACTGCCTTCTCTCCCAGACTTGCCATTGTTATCCCTGACACAGCTCTAACAAGCCTTATTTCAGCCTTGTCCCCCTTTTCACCTAGTTTAAAGCCCTCTCGATGAGCCATTCGTTTCTTCATGTCAGAAGATAGATCGTACTATGTGAATGCTTCAAAATCATTACTTAGCATATTTAGATAGTCTGTGAGCTGAGGAGATAGGTATCTCCATTTCATGCGTGGGAAACAGAAACAAAGAAACTACTTTTTATGAACTCAGAGCTCTCAAGTTTTTGAGGTTGTAAGTTTGCACTGTCCTAACTGGAACTAGCAGCTGTATTAGAAAATATCATGCAAATAACTTCACGTAACTTCCCTAAGGAAACAAGCAAAACCTGAAGCCTGTTAGAGCCCTTTAGTGAGTAACCTAAGAATACAGGTATTCAGAGAAAAGTTCATTACCAGTGCTGGAGAAAAGCTTGCAAAACCAATACAAATTTGCAGTAAAATATCTCTGGGGCATAGCTGCAGTTCACATCTACACAAGCAATGATTTTCAAATAAATTTCTAATTTATGGGCATACATATATACAGCTAATGTTTTCTATTGAAAAAAAAATGTACTAAGTTACTGCAGGTTACTCCTCCTAAACATGCCAGTAATATTTACAGAACAGTGTGTTCTGAAGCAGTAGCACTAGTTCATTAGCCAAGTTAATTATACCAAGCATGTGTGAATCTGTTGTAGCATTGCATTGATACATTTTCAATTCTGGCATTTGACCTGACAAGACTTGACAATACATACTGCCTAAGCAGTAGGTAAGGTGTAGACATGAGTATGCCAGAAATACATAACTGAACAGGGAAGCATTTGCTGACCAGGTTAGTGTTGATTCATTCACAGATTGCCATTGGTTTTATAGTCTCCTACAGAGATAGGTGAGAAGCAGTGGGAAATAATGCTGAGTCTTGGGATGAAGGAAAGACATGATAAAACAAGCCCGCATTTTTATCTGTCTTAGGCAATAGAACAGCAACACCATGTTCCCAGGCTTATTCATACATCTATGCAAAAAAACATTTTTCTTGTAAACATGCAGTTCCCTTTGTAGGTACAAGAGAGGAAAGACAACACAAAGGAAAAGCGACACACTGAAGACTAGGCCTGTATGATGAAAACTGGAAATAAAAGGCAATTTTATTTCAGAAAAGTGCCCAGAATACAGCAAGACACCTAGGGTTGGAGTGGTAAGAGTAATAGAATAAGTTTTAGAGAAGATACAGAATGATTGTGGTGATCTTCTTCACTGGTTGAACTGCTGAGTAGTCTAGTCTGCCAGAAAGTAGTAAATATAAATTCATTTCTCTCTTCTGCCAGAGGCAATTTAATCTCCCTCAGAACATCTCCAAGAACAACTGTAATTGCTGGCCTACATTTGATGACTGACAATTTTACATATTTCTCATTGTAGGTTCCACTACAATACATTCCACTTTGTCTGGGTTTCTTATATTTTCATTCACCGAGAGGGTATGAAAGAAATACACTTTGTGGTTGGGTGCATAGGACACTTGAAGGAGGTGAACACTTATCTGGGTCACCATGATCTGAACAGTTATACTTAGTCCTTGGATCCAGAGAAACAACAACAAAAAATAAAAATATTACACACCTCCAGCTAATGGATTCTGTCCACCCACGTGGACTTTAAAGCTGGCTGCTGGATGGTTTGGATCATAACCTTAATGATCTAATGCTTGAAGTGTTGTCACTCCCTGCTGTGCAGCACAGAGAAGAGTTTGACCATTTCTATTCTGCAACCTCCTCATGCATTTTGGAAGCCTTCTTTTAGGGACCTTGAAATCTTATCTTCACCAGTTTATTTGTGAATCTATCTTTTAGATTTTTTTTTCACAGTAAATCTTTTAGGCAAATTCACACCAACTTGACTAACTGGAACACAGAAATCTGTTGATGATAAGTCCAGCAGTCACTGGGGGAAAACAAAACAAAGTAAAACAAAACAAAAACACACACACAATTGCCAAACTTCAGTAAACCTCCGCTTTGCACAGGAGACATTGCTCCTTCATGAGAAATGCACCTATAGAAAAGCGAGCAAAGAGGTCTATGAGAATATCTACTATAATCATTTTTATTTTTACCATCTATTTTTATGCAAAGCAATCCTTGTGTAGACAGACACCAAATTTTTAAGCTTCTGGGGAGAAAAATCATATGGTCAAGTATATATAAAAATCTCTGAAGATGAATCATTAGTAAAATTATCCGACCTACTTCATTCAAATTTTGAGTATTTATTTATTTATTTTATTTCCACCTCCACTGTTTTTAAGGAGTTGGTGCTATGTACCATGAATACACATTTTTTCTGCAGAAGCATATTCCTATATGTTGTTGTGCTCTTGTCCATGGCAGGTACACACTCAGGTAATCAGGCCTTACTTCAGCAAGTCAAGGAGTACCCTACGTGTCATACTCTGTAATAGTGAGGTCTTCAGCTTCAGCATGGTGAGAAATTAAAGAATGAAGCAGTAGCTCTGGGAGAGATTTGACAGCAGTTTTGATTTCATTCAGGCCACTGTATCCCATCATTTCTCAGAATATGCAGACTGCATTGTCATTTTCAAGATTATGTGAAGACCATGAGTCCCATTTTTCCAAAAGACTTTGGGCAATATTCATCTTACATGTATTTATCACTTCATTCAAGCATTAAGTTAATTGTTATAAACATATGGGCCCCAGGGAATCAGCTAGCAGGTGAATGAAGGTTCCCAGTGTCTAGGTTTTTTAATTTAGTGTTTGCTTACTGCTGCAGTTAGACACTGTAGGCACCAAACTTAACTTGTAAAAAAAAGTGGCTCAGTCTGTAGAAAAGTGTTTTTCTATCTGAATATGCTACATATTCTCTTTCATATAGACTTCCTTTGGTCAAAAAAAAAATCTGAAAGACAGGAAAATATTGAATTATTTAATAACATACTTCTATTAGGATTAATCTGACACTTAGATTTAATGCAATATCAGGTTTTTCATGCACTTAAAATTACTTCAGAAATACCTTATTGCAGTATTTTGTTTGTTTGTTTGTTTGTTTTCCAGATGCTTCAGATGAGAGAAGCAGGGGAGTTTACCTCCTGTGTTTAGAGGATACAGATTGTCTTTGTACAGAGTATGTCCCCACAGCCGTGAAGCGACATTTTGTTCTCAGAGGAATCTGAAAATCTTGACAGAACCAGTGTTAATTGGATGATGTAGCTGTCTGAGAGGAGGATTAGGTAACAAGAGATCTTGAAATCCCTATGGTTTTAAATCCCTCCTTATGCATATTTAGACAATACAGTAATCCCAGTCACTGCTTAGGAGCAAATTAAACAGGATGGCATATTATAAACACCTGAATAAACCTTCCCCCCTTTTTTCTTGTTGCATTTTTTTAAGGAAATATACTGAAAGACAAAAACCTACTGGGAAAACAGGAGAGGAAATCTATTTCTGTAAGAGTTAATCCTAATCAACTAGTTTATGATTGTTTATTACTTAACTTCTGTCATTATAGTTTCATGAGAGCTGCCTGAAGATGAGAAAGCTGTGTCTTCTACTGTATGGCAGGGAACAGATTGTCGGCACTTGATAGCTAGTCAATAATAGTGATAGACAATTAAGTCTTCAGCAAAGCACACCTGCTAGCCAGTAAACATTTAACTGCCAGGTTAATGACCTTGCATATAGGATGTTAAGATACTTGTTTTCTGGGTCTTTTTTAATCCATTTGTGTGCTAGCTGGTGTCACTGCTCATGGATTTTGTTGGGAGGAATCAGACTTCACGGTGCAGGGTATGGGCTTGCCATTCACATCAGCAAACAATGAATACCAACAGGAAGCTCAGGGACACTGAGAACCTGTTGCAGCTGAAATCAATACCAGTATGAGATTAAAGATGCCTGGAAAAATAATGTTATCCTTTAACAAAATATTTTTCTTGTTTGAAGCCAATGCAAAAGAGCAGACCAGTACATTCAATGAATAATTCACAAAGAGATGGTGAGAGAGAAGCTTACAACTCTCAGTGTGATCTTTTAAGCAATGTGATGTTTCCTAATAATAGAGAAAAAATCTTTTGCAAAGC
Organism: Anas acuta; assembly: GCF_963932015.1. NCBI lineage: Eukaryota > Metazoa > Chordata > Aves > Anseriformes > Anatidae > Anas > Anas acuta. The sequence goes on from NC_088979.1 coordinate 155,961,582, forward strand.
TGCTTGCTGTATTTCAGTCACAGAGCTTTATCCTTCCTTGCCGGCTATAACATACACAGCTGACTTGGGAACAGACAGGTCTGATGTTCAGAAAGCAGCAACAGAATCACCAATCTGACATGTTAAAAACTATGCTTCCCATAAGCTGTGTAAAAATAGACTTCAATACTTCAATAGCAAATTAAGTATTAACTGCTCTTTTTTTTTTTTTTTTTTTTTTTTTTTTAATTTACTTATCTGCATGATTTTCAATGCTTATTTGCACTTGTGTGGCCTACTTTGTTGGCTGGATGCATAATATGTCAAGGCTGGGTGTCCTGTGTGCACACCATGGTGCTCACCTGAAGCACCAGAGCCATGTATCTTAACTATTTCCCTTCATGGGATGTAGTGTATGTGGACGTATTTCCTATCCACTTGCCCCCATCTACAGCCAAGAATTACTTGGGAAAGTAATTGAAGAACTGGCTACTCTATCTGTCAAAACAATTTCTTTATGATAAGACCACCTGTTTTCAACAGTGATGCTGCCAAGAGGTCTCATTAAAGACCAAGATCTCCTTAGACTAAGCACCATACAAGCTGGTGACAGCAGCCCTGGTATTCAAGTGTTATAAATTTAATTAAAAATAATAAAAGTGGTTAGAGGAAGTTAAAAAGAAAAAAATTGAGACTTGATTTTCTGCAGGTCATTTGGATAAGCTGCTCCTCATAACATATTGCTGTATTGCATCAAACTTCATTTTAGATTTGCAGGAAGCTCTACAGTATATCCCACTCTGCAGCTCTGTTGTGCCCCACAGAACAAGGCTTTGGTCTAGAGTACAAATTAATTTTGCAGTGAACTGCAGGCCCTAAATACAGCACAAAACGTATGAGTGGCTAATCATGAATCTGATTCACAAAAATGAGGTAGACTCAAAATTCTTGAGTTAAAAGTCATGAAAGTCTTTGGCTTACTCAAATTATATCACTCATTTCCTTCTTCAGATAAGCATAAAGAGTCATTATGCTCTCTTTTGTTCTAAGGTAAATCCTAAGTGTCTTCACTGAGATCATCGCTGTTGCCAAGTTGCCCTCCTAATAAACAAGAACAGAAGAACAGGAACAGAATAATCTTTTATTTGTTTATTTATTTTAATTTGTTTATTTATTTTAATTTCAAGGATATTTTCACTCAGCCTAGAACACGGTGACAATTATGACAAAACTCACTGAGCTACTTCAAAAAGTTGTATGTGCAGAGAATGGAAGATCCTCTAAAGAGCATCTCATAAAGAAAGAATCAGCTCCTGCTTTTGTCAGACCTTCTCTTCTACAAATGCATATGAAACATGCAGAACAGGAGGAGGGAGAGGCTGCATGTTCAAGAAAAGTGCAGATGGCCTGTGAATACGTTTCTTTAAAAAGTCACCTTGTGATTCTGTTTTACCAATGCTTTCTCTTCCCCCCTCTATCCACCCCCCTCCCCCCCCCCCGAAAAAAAAGCCAATCAAAAACAAAGCATGTATTAGAAGCATTTAAACATCACAAGCTTCTCAGTAATAACATCATGTTAAAAATGACACTCGTTCCAGGGTCTCCTATTGCGTGTTGCTGAGCCTATCTGGTATGTCTGTACTGTGGAACACTGTCCGGGAGAAATGATTTCCAGAGAGCCTTAATCTCTAAATCTAAACTAGGATTTCCTCCCTGAGCAGAGCCAGCTCCATCCGTAACGCCACCCCCGCCAGTATGCCTTTCGGCAGTGATGCAACCACCAGATGGTGGCATTTCCACTACATAAGGTGCTATTACGGCACTCTGAATCGGCATGTAGTTAACGTGATTCACACCGCTGGTAGTGGGTGTGCAATCTTCACTATAAATGGCAGTGGGGTTTCGAAGGACCTATGCTATAAAACAAGGGACAACAGCTTCGAAGGACAGACTCAAACTGTTCACCCACAGTTTTCACAATACCAAGCAATACCAGGAAGGCAGCAATGGCGTATTAAAGAAAACTGGCTTGGAGAATTAGCAATGAGAAGCAGAGAGGAGTATTTTTTCTTCTGGGTTACCTGTTGATATCTCAGTCGTGTTCCCTTTGCAGATGTCTCACTCTTCCTTAGTAACCGGAGTTTATATCCAGCTCAGGAGTACTGCTGCTTAGGATGTGAAAACTACGGTTTTGGGGACAGGCAGGGGCAAAGAACAATATCTATGTCTATATATCTACAGTCTCTGTATGTGTCTCTATATAGTCTATATGTCTATATATACGGTCTCTTTTCTATATATCTATGTTCTCTTTCATTTCTTCTCCCTAAGAAGTCCATCAGTGGATATAGCCCATGAATGGGTTTGATGCATACAGGTTTCCACTTAAAAAATAACATTTAATCCGATTTATTTCAAGGTAATCTCCTGCACTGGCCTTGTACATCACGAAGGTCTCAACCACTGTAGCCAGGAGTAACAACATGGAGTGGCATTGTTCACTCTGTTGTTCTCTGGAGGTGAAGCTGCTTGCCATTTGGCACCCAGGAGATGGTACTATTGACTTTCTAAATTTGTACAATCTCCTGTTGAAACTCCTAAAATATTAGGATGCCAGAAGGGTCTTCCTGGGTCATCAAGTACATTGGTATCCAGTCTTCTACCGTCAATCCCTGAATACTTTAAGAACATTTCTTGTCCCTACTAGTTCTCTACTGAGAAGCCATTAAAAAAAAAGTTCCTCTAATGGTTAGGAATTTTATTGTTTCCCAGACTAAACTTGTTCCTGTCCGGTGCCCATTTGTTCCCATTATTATGTTAATATTTCTGGTATCTATGTTTCACTTCTTTTCCCATGTCTTTCCCTCCTAAATTACTCCATAGAATGATCCAATTCCACCTCAGTACAAAAGATTTATTGGCAGTTGTCTACATGAAGCAAACCTCAGATCTGTAAGAACTCTTTAAGGAAAATTTTCATCGCTCTATCTATCATTGCTTCCACTCTTCCAGACCTTTTTCTCACACATGCATTTCCTCATAAACATACATGCTGCACATAGTAATATGGAATATGTATTTTGCATCTTTCAACTCCTTACACCTCTGCCCTAACAGAGCTGCACTATCAGAATTCCCTTATGCCAAAAAGCACTGTTAGAAAATACTCCTACCCTCGCCTCACTTGTAAAGGGTAGCTTTCTACAGTTCTGCTATTGTGGCCTGGAATTGCATGAGAAGTTTTTGCCAGTGGAGTACACCAGTATTCTCATATCAGCAAAGAACTCCTTGTGCAAATACAACCTTGTTCAACATCCTGGCAACCCTGGCACAGAATGAATAGAGCAAACAACCTGCTTCCTCACCCCTGAAAAAGGATCTGAGCACATTAGCTGGTGCTGTTGGGCAGCTGGAACAGATATTTCTTGCCTGATACTTCCTGTATCATTAATAGGTGATTTCAAACTCCAGGGCTATAAACTGGAACAGTGAAAGAATACACAATTAACAATTAATATTTTAATGCAATTTAACTGAGAACCCACCAACATTACTTCTTCTAATTAATTATCTACATTTGTTGTGCTGTTCCTCCAGTGTCCACTTCCCTTTGTTATGTTTCCACACTAGGAGACTGTGTGAGCAAGGGCAGGGAGCTGCACCTGAAGTTTACCTGCCTGGACATAGAATGGTGTGGGCAGGCAGAGAGACAAACAAAACTTTCCAGAACAACTCTAGTGAATAAGAAAGGCTGTGGAAATTTCAGGACGATAGGGGCAAACAGTATCCAGTGTCTGTTGTTAGGTTAACATGGAAATGTGGTTAGAGAAAACTGCCTCCCATAAGGCTGGAAATCATAAAAACAGGCATTACTTATCCAAGTTAGCAAAACTATTCCTCTCTTTGAGAGCTTTTTCTGACTCACAGGAAATGACTCTGCAAAGTGCAGCTGCTGAACTGTGCAGTAGCTTTTGTGTGGAACAACTACAAGACTGGTCTCCGCTTCTCCATCTCAAGTGAACTTGAGATACAAGAAGAAAATACACCCGGGGGAGTAACCAGCTAACAGTAGATGTTCTCCTGTAGAATTTGTTTTATTGTTTATTTTGTATTGGAACAAAGCACATCCCTCAGAATCTGAAGAACGCTGTTGTATTTTCACACATAAGATCAGAACTTAGGTAAAAGCAAAAAGACCACTCCAGACGAGTTACAGTGCACTGTGACAACAGTGACACTTAGAACAAGGTAAAACTTCCTTCTCCTCCTTCAGCTAATGTAGAATAGAAAAGGGATCTTAGAATACCTTAAAAAAAAAAAAAAAAAAAAAAAGTAAAACTTAACCCTTCTGGAATTAAGATTAAAATGAAATTTTATTGCAGTGCAGCCTTATTTTACTTTACAGTTTATAAAATGTCACTACAGTGTGTCATTACTGTCGAGTACTATTCCAGTTACACCAGGCTTATGTCTGCACTTCAGATTATTTCTGAACCTTCCTCTTTCTGGTCTCACAGACACATGATATACCTTTCCTACCTCAAATGATAATGATTTCCAATCTTTCTATCACTCATGGAAGCCAACTGTCTTTATCTTTTATATTTCACCCCTTGACCCAGCAAACCAGTTTATATATGAAAAAGGTCTTGTTTTGCATTACTTACCCCACCGAACCAATGGAATGATACATTTGCACCATTCAAAGCACTAGAAATTGGGTCTTTGTCATCAATGGGACAGAATTTCTCTCTAAAATGCTTGGCTTTGGCAGTTATCTAGTCTCCATTTTATTGTAATGAAGTTAGAAATAAGCTGTCCATTAATTCCCTTTGTTTGGGCAGATTATAATAGCAGCTGTCTTATTCCATTTGCTGAAGCTTAAGATGTAAAGTACTCAGGAAAAAAGTTTTCTAAAGCAGTCATTGGATTCAGGTTCTGGATCAGATTTCATATCTTTCTGAAATATCATAATCTTCCAGTTATTTACAACTTTCAGAAAAACATAACCTATACCTAACTACAAACAATTATCTCTTAGCTCTTTAAGCAATAAAAATATGTTCAGGACTTAACAAGTCAAACAGCCTGTGACTGCATAGATAAAATTCATGAAAAACATGGAAATCATTAAATCATTAACAGAAGTACCAGGATTATAGAATCTCATTTACGTGGACATGTTTACTGACAATATCTGAGTAGTAACTCTGAAAAATGTAGAATTGCAATTTTTTGTCACACCTGAAAGACCAACTTGTTGGTGAAAATGCACTGCAGAATGGGTTAGCTAAAGCTGCAACAACAAAAAAAAAGGGGGGGGGAGATGTCACAGAGATACTCAATAAGCATCTCAAGGTGATAGAAGAACATGTTTTTATAGCATAGAAGGTTCAGTTTGGCTATCAGAAATGTACAAACAAGACAGTAGGCAGCAGAAAGAGTGATGCTCCATGGTGTGGTAGAAAGATAAGGAACTTGGACAAAGAAGCTGAAGAGCCAAAATTCTGTGGAAAAAAAAAAAAAAAAAAAAAAAAAAATTCTGGGATTTAGCATGTTATTTTTTCCCTCTACATCTGCATGCCTTCCATGCTGGCAAAATTAAAATTAATAATAATTTTAAAAAATAATGTTTAATCTAACATAAAATGTGTGCGTTTGTGCACTTTACATATGGGCATGCTTCTGAGAAGCGATACCCATGCTCTTAAGCCCCCGTGGGGTAGGCTTGTGGGGTGCAAAGCAGTGGGGGTGTCCTCCCTCAGAAGTGAATCCCCACCTCCAGGTTACAGGAAAGAAAGCTGCTTCTCCCTACCTAAGCATGGTGAAGATCATGCAGGTAGGGTGAGGTGACACCTACGTGGCAGGCTGGCAACAGTCCCACTGGGGAGAGCATAAAGGAGATGAAATCCTTACCTAAGGTGATTAGTTCTATTTACTTCAGCAGAGCTATGACATTTCAACGAAGGGAGAATGTGGCCCCGTTTTCGTCTTTGTTGCATGTTCTTATTCACGGTCCACGTGAAGGCTGAGATTGTGATCACATTACGCTTTGTTCAAGACAAGCAGACCCATACACCTGCTATTACTCACTGTACACCTTCCTTTCTAGTTCACTGGGTTTTTAATTGTGTTCTTTTCATTTTATGCTTATGCAGGGACAAACATGTCTCTTTAATTCTACCTATTAACATTGTCCTCTCTAATCCTACCCTGAAAATAGCAGAACAAAGGCAGTAAGTAAAATCTGTTTTGTTTGAATGAATTCAAAATGTATTTTTGTTAAGGAAAAACGCCAGGCTTTCATTAGCAGAGCAGTGAGTCATCCTATCAACTGTACCAAGAATAAATAAGAACAGCATCCATTGAAACTGAAACTGTGCTTTCCCTTAATGGGCAAGTGTCTCTGAGGAGAGCCTGGTGGGATAAAATGATCCAGCTTTTGGGGATGTCATTCCTTCCTCCTCAACCACATTACTCTGAAACTTTCCGAAATCATTTTTGTGCTCCTAGAAACAAGGCACACAAGGTGTAAATCTATACTCTCTGTTCTTAATTCCAACCATAAGAGGTCTCCATCACAAAAATGATCACAAAAATGATCATATAAAGAATATTCCTAAAGTCATTCTTCATATCACTTATTAGCCTTCTTTTTATTGCCAGTATTTGTGTGTTTGTGTGTAGTCCCACTGGACTCATATCTGAGGACTTAAATCTTAAAAGCATATCAGAATTTGGTCTAAATTGATCTCCAGATTAAAATAAGATAAAGATAAAATAGTGGAAGACTGCTCTGTATTGACTGGTCCTTGTTGTTTATCAAGGATGAAGCAACCAACAATCGTGTTATAAAGAGTGTTATTTTATGTAATTACTTTATAACTTTGAGCTTGACAGTTTTTGTACTTGCAAATATCAGGGCCTTATCTTTTTGCTGGCCAGTTAGAATGATTTACCTAAACTCTTGTAAGGTAATTTAAAATTTCCTTCTAGGAAGTCCAGCTGCTTCTGATTTCTACTATTTGTGTATGCTCTTGCTGTCACAAGAAACCTTGCGGGCTGCCAGCTGCTGTATCAATTCCTTGCAGCAGCAGACAGGCAAGACAAGATTGAGCAGTCAGAGGATTGCTCTAATTGAAGATGGGACACTGATTTGGCAAATTAATCTCTTAGCACTCTCTGAGTTTGCCACTGCAAAGGAATGACACCACAGCTGTTAGCAATGGAGGGTCACATAAAAGTCTTTTATTTTAACACAGACTTAATCCTACTTGTATATTTCTAGTGTTTTAGTCAGTGTTATAAGCATTCTGTAATTAAGTTATGGCACCTGTATATATTCTGTAGGAAGGTATCCTACCACCTGATGGGTTTTCATTATTAGAGAAGTCACCTTTATTCATCACTGTGTACAATTTAATCCCCCTCTCTGTCTAACAAGACTGCTTAGGAGACTCCAACATTTTGGGATTCCCTTTGTGGTCTGAATGACATAGCTAACATGGACACTTCTGTGGTTTTTATTAAAAAAAAAAATAAATCCTTAACATTGAAATTTACTTCATTTATAGATAGATAGCACTCCTTTGCTAACAATTATGCACAAATCCAGCTCAGGTATGCTAAAGCCATCCATCCAACTATTTTTAATGCAACCCTAAATAGATGCCTGTAATAGAAAACATGGTTTTGATTTTTGGAATTACACATTATCGAAACCACAACTGAAAAGGTTGGAAGTTCACAAAGTGAGGCAGGGAATATGCATGGATACACTTGAAAATGCAGACTTGCTTCTGTTGTGCTAGCAACAAAATTGCTCTGGCAACCATTTCTTCCTCCATCATTTCCGATTTATTTTATTTTATTTTATTTTTTGCAAATTTAGTGCAATAGTTAAGTCTCAATAGCAACCAAGAATCCCTTCAGGCCACAGGTATGTATGTTCAAACCCCTCTAATAGCCCTATAGGCCTAAAGGGAGTACTTCAAGTGACAGAAGGAGGGAAGCATTCCTGTTTTGTTCCTTGGAGGGTGATTACAGTTGTTGTTTGAGGCCTGGAAATTGCAGAGTATACTTTCCCATTTCAAAATAATTATTTCAGATGTTTCATCATAATATAAATTTTGTCAGAAGTGTACTATGGCAGAAGAATTTGATGATGAGATTCATTTTGGGAACTCCATGTGTTGTTTCTAGTTCACAGTCACTTAAGATATTTTTTTAGTGACATTTTGCAACATCTTACCTCACTTGTGACTGCAAGCCAAGACGTGATGTGACTAACAGAGAAGGGAAATCACGCATAATGAGATACAGATAAGTAAGTATAAATACCCACCTTACTTTGAACAAAAGGAGTAGAGAGGAGGGAAAAGAGATTCTCTGTGACATATTTTTAGACAGATTCATGAAAAAGCCATTTTTGGAATGATTTGGATTACTCATCTTAGTCTTTCAGAGCTTCAAGTACATTGTTACAAGCTGTCTCCATCTGTCAAACCAGCTATGGGCTTTCTTAAGTAATACAGAAATCTATGCAGAGAGAAGAAACAAATACCAGATTTAAAAAAAAAAATAAAAAATCCCTCTAGGTTGAAAGCTATTAAAAAAAAATAAAGTCCTTTCCTTTCCTTTCCTTTCCTTTCCTTTCCTTTCCTTTCCTTTCCTTTCCTTTCCTTTCCTTTCCTTTCCTTTCCTTTCCTTTCCTTTCCTTTCCTTTCCTTTCCTTTCCTTTCCTTTCCTTTCCTTTCCTTTCCTTTCCTTTCCTTTCCTTTCCTCTCCTCTCCTCTCCTCTCCTCTCCTCTCCTCTCCTCTCCTCTCCTCTCCTCTCCTCTCCTCTCCTCTCCTCTCCTCTCCTCTCCTCTCCTCTCCTCTCCTCTCCTCTCCTCTCCTCTCCTCTCCTCTCCTCTCCTCTCCTCTCCTCTCCTTATCTCATTTTTATTTTTATTTTATTTTATTTTATTTTATTTTATTTTATTTTATTTTATTTTATTTTATTTTATTTTATTTTATTTTATTTTATTTTATTTTATTTTATTTTATTTTATTTTATTTTATTTTATTTTTCTGCTAACCACTGTTAGCACAGTTACATTTTCCTGAATATGTAATACAGAAAGAAAAAAGTCCTAGAAAATCTTTATATTATAAACAAACCACCTGTGTTTGCTTGCCTTGCCTAACTACCTTATGTTTTCAAAAAATCAGCAGTTCTTTGTTGCTATAAAAAAAATAAAAATAAAAATGATGGCAGAGGTGATTACTGGGGTCATTCCAGGTTGGAGATGATAAATGTTTTCCATACATAATTTTTTTGTTTCTTTGTTTGTTTTGTTTTGTTTTGTTTGTGCGTGCGTTTGTGTGTGTGTGTGTGTTTTAAGATCAATAAATCAAAAATTCAGAACTAGGCATATTTTTTCTCAGCATTATTAAATTTTCTCCTTATATCTGCTTTTAAGCATTCTGCTCTGATGTTGATTTCTGACAGTATGCATATGTAAGAGATATATGCACATATCTGAAAAGAGTTAATTGACCGGATAAAGGATTGCCAGAAATGGTGGGATCCCCAACTCCCACCCCCATTCCTATGCAATAGCTGATGAATGCATTTGCAGATTTCTGTTGGATCTCATAACATAACATGATAAGCTAAAAAAAAAAAACAAAACAAACAAACAAACAAACAAAAAAACATCCTCAACAAGCCACTGCTAAGATTATTTTTTTGCATTCTTTGATTAGCATCAAAAATATTAGTAGAAAAACAGCCTCTAAAAATAGGTGGATGAGGTCATGCTACCAAAATATTTAATTTGAATCTGAAAACATGAAACATACAGTACCATGCGTTGATATTCTTCCCTTACCAAAAGCCCAAGGCTATTACTGCTGCCTGCTGCTGGGTAACTGCTTCCTTCTCCTTTCCTTTTCTGCTTCAAAGTCACAGAAAAATCTCATATTTTTCCCTCCCTGAACTACAACTGCAAGAAATATAAGCAGTTGATCCCGATCCATTCAATATCTTCAGTCCTCCAGCACTAACCATGTAAACAATATTTTCCAACCACATAAAACTCAATGGATTTGTTAATGAGATCATCTATTCATTCAAAGAAAATAGTATGAGTATCAATGGAGAATGAATCTCAGTGGATGAAGTCTATGTAATTCTAACAAGAAGGAAAGTCAAATCCTTTCTACTGGTCCTCTAAGTAGTTTTGTGCCCTTAAATGTCCACTGAAATCTGATACTCAGCAAATGGCAAGAAAAAGTTTTTAAATGATAAATTAGAGAAATATTTTTATATGTATGACAAATATAAAAATATTTTTGTATTCAAAAAATATGAAAAATAACAGGCAGGATGTCAAATCATGAAAGACAAATTATTTCTACGTATTAGTTATCAAGGTTTTTTACATGAAAGCCTCTTTCATATACCAAGATTAATATCAATTGCATGTCTCTTTCATATACCAAGATTAATATCAATTGCATGTGACTTCCTCTGTCTCAATAAATGGCTTTGAAACTGCTGCTATTCCTCAACTGCATTTAAACCACTTGATAAGAAGCCTTTTGTTATATACCAATATACAATTTATGCAGCTGAAATGTGCCTTAATACAAGTCAGAAGTGAAGAGATCAAACAGATCTCTACTATAATTACAGGGCTTCCAAGTGAGCTACAATAAGACGGATTTGACTCAAGGCTGTATATTTAGCCTGAAAACAGCCAGCTCAGATAGTCTGAATCCGACAGACCCGACACATGTGCGAGCGCTACAGCTGCCACCGGGATGCAGATGCTAATAATTCTGCAGCTTTATACCCTGTGATTATGCATGCGCTGTGTAGTGGTTTGGATTAAAGAGTTAAACAAAGTGCTTCTCCCTCCCCTCTTGGCGGAAAGATAATTCAAACACATCTGATATTCGTAGACAGTTGGACAGCAGCTGAGGTTTCATTAGGAATCCCACGTATGGCCAGAAGCAACATACACCTCGGTGTTTCCGGGAGCTGCAGGCAGCCAGAACAGATGGTAGAAATCATCATCCCCAGACAGTCATCAGGGGAACCTCAGGCCACATGCTTGGATTTTTCTCAATGAACCACACACAAGGCAGGCATTCGATCCATGTGACTGCAGCTGCTGGCTCCTGGGGGAGCGGGAGGCGGTGGATTGGAGGAAGTCTCTCTCAGGTTATTAACAGGTCATGCTGTGACATTAGCAGTCCGGAAACATTGCCTCTCCCAGGGGGCTAAAACAAAAGCAAGAGAGAGGTTCCTCATCATTCGAACACAGTTCAGTGCGGCATGTAATCTGCTTGGCAACAGCACAGCACACAGAGACACTCTGCTATCTGATTCCCTCCTTTCTTCTAGCTGTTTCCGTTAGAAATGTCAGAAGGAATCCTTGAAGCAGTAAATGTCCTATGCAAATCTCAGGGGAAGAGGATGACAGCTTCCCTGCAATTTTCAGAATGAGACCTGGCGGCAGGAGTGACTGTGACAGCTGAGCTCCCTCATTCAGACGTCCCCAACCTTTTTGTTCTGTTCGTGACATGTTGGGCGCTGCTTTGCTCATATCCGTCTGTCTGAATCACTCAGCCCCTTCTGTGAGCACAGACACTGACTGCAACTGTCTGCCTCATTAGATTAAACTTTCATTGGTGATATTCTGCAGGTAGCAAGGTATCTGCAGGAACTGAGTCTGAAAATATTACATCTGACAACATGGATGGTTTTAAAAATCACCACAATGCCCCTACAACTGTCCACCACTTCACTCTCAGTTTTTCAGCTGTTCCAACACTATCCAGGGCTTGCCAGATCCTTGGTTAGCACATCAGAGCTCACTTCACTGTCCTAAGGATCCTTCCCAGTATATCCGTTCTGAGGATTGTACTGGAAAACCACAAGTGCAAACTGTGCAGTGTCTGATCCACCAGGGTTTTCCAGGACCCATTGCATATGAACTTCCAAAATTGCCTTGCCAAGCAGCAAAAACCTGGATTTGTTGTGCAAATGCTGACTTGCAGGAAGGAGCCAGGAAGGCTGGCTAGAGAAGGAGGGAAGAAGTGAAGCTGTGCTTGGTACTGTGAGTTGGTTACAGCAATCAGCAGTCATATTTGCCTATTAATCTCCTTTGGAAACATTTACTCATGCCTGCAATATGGGATGAAAACCTGGAGCCTGAAATTTACTGTGTGTGTACAGCCTGTCCATCCCCTCTGTGCATTCAGCAGACCTCCCAGCAGGTCCTCTCTGGATTCTTCACATCTTCTAGAAATAGGCAGTGTTCCACAACACTCTCTAAATGTGACCAAGAGGCAATTCAAAAAGGGGTATGTGACATCAGGTTTGGTATACTGGACACTTACAGTGAGCTGGTGCCTAAAGGCCAACATCTGTGCTGGTCTAAAGGGAGAAGCAACGTCTTTCATAGGGCAGCTGTCATAACCAGAAAAATGAACTGGCTTTCATGCTTGTAGGACCCTCTTCAGGCCTGAAGCCACAGCAGGAACTTCATGTGTGGAGCAATTAGCTGTTAATAACAGTTCTTAATTTTCACAACAGCTAAGATTTGTGAAATTGGAAATAATGATGCAATGCATCCGCATGCCAAAGTCTCACACCTGACATCCTTTCAAATCCTCTTATTGTCTGTTTGCCTGTAAAACATCGCAGCTCTTATATACTGGAGCTCACATTTACTTGTCATAGTTCTAAAAACTGCTCTTCCATTAACATTTTTTTAGAATATGTGATAGAAACAATAAGGAGTCTTGTCAGGACAGCAAATTAACAGGAATGAAAGTGAGAAGTACTTTTTTTTTTTCTTTTTTCCCCTGGGGATGCAAGAAGTGTGCAAAGTTCAACCATCACAAAACAATACTGAAGAAAACGTTCCTTTTTTTGTTAAAGACAGTTCTATTAAAAATACTTTTTTTTCCTTTTAACACAAAAATTACTTTTATCCTAGCAAGAATTATCTACAGTACTAAGCCTATACACGTTCTTCTTTATTAGAGAATATTTTCATATGAGCCACTTTCAAAAAAAGCCTTTTATGTTCTCCCAGCTGATGAGTACTAATGTCAGTACAAAGAACAAGATTTAAAAAGAAAAAGTTAATGATCTGGGATGAAATTTGCATTTGTGAAAGAAGTCAAGTTGACAGTTCCCCATGAACCTTATGTTCACCTACTGGGATTAAGCCCTAATGGGATGTTACATCCCATCCTTCTCCCAGTCCTAAATGCCATTTGGTGCAGCATGTGTTTTCCAGCCCAAAGTCCCCAGTGACTACCTCAAACAACATTTACCCTTGTCCAGCCACATTCACATTGCAGCTGCAGCTGCTCTGGCCTGGGTAAGCCCAGAGCTTTTACCCACTGACCCATGGACACATCAATTACCCAATTACTTCAGCTGTGGTACATAAAGTCTGATAGACCATCCAACAGTAATCAATAGTAAAAGTCTCAGAGATGAGTGCAAAATCAACAAATATACAACAGCAAGCATTTAGACATGTCTAAGGTAATTCTAACACAAGGAGGATGTTCTTAATTGATCTTTAAATTTGTATAGACCATGTTGCCTGAAAGGTCTTTTTGTTTGTTTGTTTGTTTGTTTGTTTGTTTGTTTTAAGCAAGGGTTATACTAGCCATGCTCAATTTATTCTTGATAAAAATCTCCAGTGCAGTGAAGTTTCACAGTTGTTTTTTGTTTGTTTGTTTTCACACTGTATCTCTATACCAACTTTAAACTTGTTACCTTTAATGTTACAGTTCTTATACTGCTGTGAGTAGGAATGCTATCTGACTTGAGGTCATTCCATCAATGACCTTCAGTTTTTGTTCCACCACCGTGTATCCATTGCCTTCCTAAAATAGTTCTGTGGGGGTGTTTGTGTTGTTTTTCTTCTTATTTATATATATAGAAAGCCTTTAAATGGAATCATCATTTTAGAAAGCATTTCCAGAATCATAAATATTTTGTATTGCTCATTTTCAGACTTTAAGTTTTGCTTTTGTAATGGGGAAAACAGAAATTAACACTCTTTTCAAGGGGAGACCACACCACTTATTTTTTCAAGGTGCGAAGCACTTATAACGCTTTTATTTTTCTATTTCCATTCTCTGATTCAAGCTGACAGCTCAGCTACATGCCCATTCACTTCCTGCAGGCAACCAAGGCACTATTTGTGAAAAACATATCAATCGGAAATGGGCAAGGGTGTTCAGTTCATTTTACCATATGCCACTCAGCCTCCCAGACACAGCATCACAACATCACATCTTTCCTACTAATATCAGCTGAATGTCCAAGTTTTATCCTGAGAAAGGCTAATACAAAGTCAATAAATGCATGGGAGAAAACACTCAGCTTTTTAAACAATACCTGCATGAGGAACTGAGCCTCACAGGATGGTATGGAAAACCATAATAATAGGGCTGAGATGCTGGATCACAACAAAAGTTTATGGTTGCCTTTCAAATTTATGTCAGTCCTGTGGAATAAGCACAACATCCTGAGGCAGAACCACGATTAGCATATTCCCTTGGGTTCATTCTGTTGAAGTAAGAGGACAGTGCTTCACCCAAAATGTATAGGCTCATTTGCAGATAAAGCAGAGAGGATATTAGGGTTTCTGGCAAAGCAATGAACTATGCAAGGCCAAGAAGGAGCAAATGAGATCTCAGGGAATGAACTTATCTCAGAGCAAGCTTAAGCTGTTTTCCTACCCTGACACAGTAGTTCAACAAATCTTCAGAGTGTCAGAAAGAAGCAGGCTGAGAAAGGTGACAGGAGGATACCAGGGATGCATTAATTCAGTGCGATCAGTGACTCAGTCACTGAATTACTGATTGCTAAACATAACCCTGCACCTTCAGAGAATATGAACACAGAGAAAGCTTTAAGAAAAGCAAAGGTACATTAAAAACATGCATGAGAAAGGCAAACATTGAGAAAATAGGAAGGACAGAAAATGGCAAACACAGAAAAGGAAGCAACAGATAAAGGCAAACAGGCACAGAATGAGCAATGGGCAGAAAGAAAGGCAAATACATAAGCAAAAATTAGTGACTAAAAGAAAGGTTATCCTATAAATCTTTGTGGAGATTTTTTTTTTTAACTTCTGAAGAAAGAAATTGTAACAATAATTTCACAACTCAAAGACAGAATGGAAATTAAAACCTGCTTTAATTAATAGCTTTGCAAAATCTATAATTATAAAATCATAGACTTTTCTTTTTACATTGTTTGTCTTTCACAGTTGCAGGAAAAATAATTCCAAAGATGCAAATGACAAAGGGTCAAAATCTCTGTAGTAAATTAAAAATAAAAAAATAAAAATAAAATAAAAAAGCAGGAAAAGATAAGGTGATTTTTTATGAACTTTGGATATTTGGAAGGGCGAAAATACTATAACATTGCTTAGTTATCACTGTATTAACTGTATCAGCTTTTCAAACATACAAATACTTGTATGTTAGTGACTGACTAAGAAAAGCAAGAAAACTCACTCCTTTAAAGTATACTTCCGGCTCAGAAAGGCTGGACTAAGGTCAAGATGTAGTACAGCATGATTTCTTTCTAGAAAATTTTGAAGTTTTCACCAATCCAATGCTTCTAGTAGCCTTTGGAATACATTTCAGATAGTATAACCTAACAGACAAGAAAAATACGTTTCTGTATTTTTCTACTACAGTGTCAATCTGAAATATTAACAGTGCTGAATGAAAAATCATACTGAATTTCTTCAGAAACCACCAGATGTAGGAATTTTATGTTATAAAAAATCCTGACACCTTCACTGTCCCAAAAAGCTTCTAAGTCATAACCCAAATTAATACTTTAAAAATTATTCTTGACAATAACAAATATATCCAGGTATTTTGTTGCCTCTTTGAGAAGCATAACAAATCATCAGGTGATTAGCTGTCCCATTGAGCAGCTAGCCTGGACAGATTATTTTTCAGGGTCAGTGTTAAGTAATTAAAGCTCTCTTTCAAAATTCCTCTGGGATTATTTCTATTGATTTAGAAGGCTGTACGTGGGACCTCTGATTCTTCACCTCCTTGCTCAGTGTTTCATGGGAGGCTAGAATGCCAGTAGAAACAGAGAGGACTTCTCTGGGGAAAAAAAAAAAAAAAAAAAAAAAAAAAAAAAAAAAAAAGAGGACTTGTGCTATCTGTCAAAAGACTATGTTAGGTAAATGTCTATAACCACACTCTGAGAGACTTCATGAGGTTTAACAACAAAGTATCAAAGAGAACTGTGTGTCTTTTTTAAATAACTAAGCTAGGAACCTACCAGAATGTATAGAACTGACTCAAAATGAAAGCAGGCAAACTGCCCATTTGCTTTGCAACATTAAAGTCTTCAAGAGAATGAACTAAAATCAAATCCAGCTTATGCGCTATATTGAAGTCCTTGATGAACTTAAAATTCAGTTGCTTCCTACTACACACAGACTTGTGTCCCTAGTTCTCCTGTCAAAAACAAACAAACAAACAAACAAACAAAAACAATCTATGATACCACCAAGGTCATCACAGTTGTTCTGAGTCTGTTCTGGTGAAAAGTGCAATGTCTCCGAAAAAATTATGGACTTAAAAAAATTTGTTGTGAACTTGGAAGAACTCCACTGCAGCAACAAAAATCGTGCTCGGTTGGAACCAGAATATACTTTTAGACAAAAACAGCAATTTTCCACCAGCCTGAGCAACACATAGCAAGGTAAGGAACATAATTTCAATAAGGTAGACGTGAAACAAAGGTGAAGCTAAGCTCCAGTAGTGGTGGCTAAGACATACTCTAGCACTTGCAAACAACAGCAGTACTCCACTGCCATTGGCAGTCTGCTAATGGTAAAATGTCCTTCCTTCTTTATTTCCTGCCCTATAAATGGGCAATGTTGACCATTTTCATTCAAAAATTCTAATTGGCATATGCTGTACAGCAGGTGCTCTAGTGAAATCATAAGCATCTGAATAAAAGCTTAAAGGTCTTGGATTATATTTTAACACCAGAACAGGAGACTTTAATCAGGTCTGCTATGTCTGGCACATACTGAGAGTTAATTAGGTTTAGCAGTAGTAAGCATAATGAGAATGCTTGGTTTTGTGGGTTTTGTTTTTCTCTTTTTACGTCATTATCAAGACCTGAGGAGAACTCAGCTTGCTCTTTCAAGGTGATTTTCTCCCTGTGCTAGCTTGGTGCTCTGAGGATTTATCCTTTTCTGGTCTCTCCTGGTGGCCAATTTCCACACTGTAAATATTACCACAGTCCATGGCTCTGCCTTTCAGATAATTACTTAAGTGCATGGGTATGTCATAGCTGGAGAATATCACCAGTTTAAAACTGAAGCACAACACATGCACTGCTGTAAATTAGCATGTAAAACATCCACTTTACTTCAGGGAAAATGAATATAAAAGAAACAGGACATGTCTGAATCAGGCCCTCAGTCATGAACTCTTAATCAACCCAAATAAACTCAGCCCTGAGATGTAAGTTTTATGCTTTCTCATTTATTGCCAGATATGTGGCCTAGTCACAGCGACTTAAATTCCCTTGGTTTAGGAGTGCAGAATTGTTCCCTTGGGTTGCATGCTGTTGACGTAACAAATCATAACAGCTGTTTATGACAGAGGTGCTAATGCAGCTTTTTCACATTTCCAGTGAACCTTTTTGCGAAGTATTAATACAGTAAGCATTTGACCTCAAGTCAAATAACTTAATTTGTCTTCTTAGCTAAAACAACTGTTATTGTCCTTCTGCACTGAAGAGTCACAACTCACAGACTTCCTTATTACAAACAAATGTGTGCTTCCACACAGTAACAACAAAAACAAACAAACAAATAAAAGAGGAAAGAGAAGAGAAAAATCATAGAGGCCAGAAAATATGAATGCAGGGGGAATGAGCAAAAGGGGCTAAGCTACTTCCACACTAAGAGTCTGGCCTCCCAGAAGAGACATTGAGTACTTGCATGATTAGGCCAATGAAAGTGATTTCACTTTGGAATGAATTTATGACCCACTTTCAAATCCCTGAAGAAAACAGGGATTTAAAATGGGAAAGCTGAAAAGCCACAACAGTGGCAATGAAAACGTCTGCTCTTTTTCTCAGTCTTATAATAGTGTCATGGCCCTGATGTTGGAAAAAAAAAAAAAAAAAAAAAAAAAAAAAACAGCATGTCAGCAATGTGCTAGAAGCAATGGAAGTTATCAATCAGTAATGTGAAGTGGATTTAAGCAGCTTAATAGAGGGCAAAATTCAATTGATTAATGGCTAAGGAAGTACTCACTGAGGTGGAGATTTCAAGGAATTACAATCTGATTAAAATTCCATTTTAGAAATGAAGAATGAAGGGATATAGGATGCTAATCAGTCTAAACCACAGATTATTAGTGCTAGCTATTTGTAACAGCTGGGCCCATTGTGATAAAAACAAAACATGACTCAGTTTTGATGAAAGGAGGGGGTCATTTATTTATTTTGAGACCTAGAGCATATCAAAGAAAACTGCACCTACTCAACAAGCTTCCTGATTACTGTCTGCCATTTGACGCTTGAAAGCCTAGTTGTTTTTTGATCAACTTTGGCAGGAAGGGGAACACCCGGAGTTCTTCATATCACCTACATCACAATAAGGATCTGCTTGTTCAACAGGGCCACCTCAGGAGGCTCCAGAGACCTCTACAGCACTTCAGACTAGGATGAATTGGGAACAATGTATTTAGAAGTCTTGTCAACAAGACAAGCCATAAGAAGAAATGTCCCTTTTAGAGATATTAGATAAAATAAAACCAGTTTCTACAGCCCTAAAAAGACTCCTTTCTTTCTCCCTGTTTTAGGATGAATATTTATTTGGGCTAAGTATTCAATTCAAAAATCCAAGAAAATCTTTCAATTAGAGTAGCTGAGATATGCCTCATTGCACTTCAGTCTCCATAAAGTAGCACTCTGATGGGCTGGCTTGAAAAAGAAGGAGATTTAAGGCAGACTTCTCAACACCTACTAAAATAAGCAGACCGTTGTTGCACTGCAGTATTTATATTACAGATTTAGTAGCCTTAAATTTGAGTTTTTCCAAACTACTTTGGTATAGTTTCTGGAAAGTTGTACCTTGTACTTTGTGTGTTTTCTCTCAGCTCTGTTACTGACTGTATTGGTTTGCTCTGGCATGGCTTCTAGATATGAGAACAAAGAGCTGTGACATTTCAGAAGGAGATGTGTAAAGTCATAGTTAAGATTTAAATCCTTTAATAGGAGCCAAACATCTGTTGTCAATTGAAGTTGTGAGCACTGATCCAAATTTGGAGTTATTCTGGCAAATTATACAATTTCGAAAGATTTATTGGTGCTACTTCTAACTAAGGAGATTTTCTTTGGTAAGAAACATGCAGAATAAGTGAATAACTCCTCTTTACCATGTATTTGATTCCCTGGAAAGAATAGCATTTGGTCCTGGAAAAAAAAAATCTAAATTATTTCTAAGTACCTATGTACCTATCTATATATGGCAGTAAAATAGAAAAATATATTACTATTTTATGTACTTTTAACATTAATAATAATTAATAATAATAATAATAATAGTAGTAGTAGTAGTAGAACTAGTACTAGTAATAAAGAAACAAAACTGTTCCCTGAGCTTGATGACAGGATGTTCATTTCTGGAAGGATATCAAACACACAAAGGAAGAATTAAAAACAAAACAAAGAAAGGGAAACACAAAAACAATAAAACAGAATCACAGATTCCAGTCTGTCCCCTACATCTACTGGAGACCACTAGTGTTCAGACCTCTATGGTCTAATTTAGGCAATATTTAGCTTCTGTAGCCAAGTGCTCATTATGAAGCAGAAAATACCCATGGCAAAACAAGCATCCTGAATGATAGACTTGAAAGACTGAATTCACCTAGCAAGATCGAAACACTCCTGTGTAAAATAAAGAATCTGTTACATGGTCCCCACAGAACAAATGGGAACTAATATTTGGAGAATCTTAGTAGTTCTTCTGATGTGCCTAGCTTTGCAGCTTGCATTACCAGGTAAATAATAGTTCTTTTATGTCAGGGGTAATGTATATTCACTGAATTGCCATGGGAAAGCTTCCAAATGGAGTCTAATCTTGACTTATACTACTCCCTATCACCCACTGACAGGCACATACCAGACCTTAAAGACCTGCTAGAAAGAAAAGCACATTGCAGAGGTGTTTCAGCCTTGATCATGGAAGTTGGGTTTCAGGCATGCATTATTCAATAACACTAGATGGCAGAGCAGCTGTGTTTTGAATTAGTTAAAATGGCATCTTCTGGAGCGGTTTGCTGTCATTCTGTTTTATAACATTACAGTTTGAAATGATATCGACTTGCACATCTATGCTTGCTTTTGATTTTAATGAATTTCTTGGGTCATTTAAAAAGAATGAAAGACAAAAGTTTAAAAGGATAAAAAAGAATTTCTTAATCTAGTCCAAGGGTGACAGAAGACTAAGAAAGAAGAACAGAAAGGACCCTCCATCAGACATGTGGCCACACCAGCTGAATCTCTGTTCTTTTGACAAAGGAGGATATAAAAATCTTGGGTCTAAGAGAAACTGTTGAATTGAGGAAGTGGAATATTTTGGACAGGGCTCTGAGAGAAAGTTCAAAGCACTACAGAAGCATGTAAAAACTCTTGGATTATAAATGAGCAGCGCTGGGTCTGGTCTGTGAGATGCTGGAAGAAGTTCCTCCTGTTTCCAGGGACCAGCTTCAGACATGCGCCCACACATGTCCATGGAGGATATTTTTTTGGTCACATCTATTGCAAGGAGGCCTGTGAACCCTGTTGGGCCCTCGTCTCAGAGCTACTTGCATTGGCTTCTGTGGAGATTTTGCTTGCAACACCTTCCCACCATCATCTCTGCCAACAGGCTGGGTTTAACCTCATGGTTATCACCTTGCAGAATAATTGCTCCTTGCACAAATCCATATCAAGCCTAAGGCACAATTCCACTGTGGCTTGTCCTTAGAATAGATGGATGTGGCTGTCTTCATATCCCAGAGAAGCATGGTAATGTGACTAATTCCTCCCACAACATTGTTTATGACTGTTTACCTGTAAACACAGAAGTTTTATGGGTATCCTATCAGGGATGAGATCAGTATTAATGCTTGATTATTTTCCAGGAATACCAACACAAGTTCTAAAATAATATCTTTTTTTTTTTTTTTCTGGAAAAAAAAGTAATTTAGAAAGCAATAAAGCCTTTCTTTATACAACACTTTTCAGTTAACACCCTGTTACTAACTTACAAAGAAAGAGCTCTATGGTATCACTGCTGCCATCAGACACAAGGCAGAAAGACACAGTTGCAAGGAACTGGAGGCATGATGAGGAGCAGACTCACACAGAGCCCAGTCCTACCCACTGGCCAGTGAATAACTCAAACCATTTCCCTTCAAGACCATTTAAACAACAACAACAACAAAGTCTGTTCAGATAGCCTTGCATCCCTTTCCTGTCTCCTTCCCTTCAAGAGGATCTAAGTGAGGGTGCTGTACTGAAGCAAACATTTGCAAGCATAAATTTCAGAACTGAACTACTATGTCACAGAAGAAATAGAGATAACGTGAGTGAGACTTCTTCTAGAACACTGAAGCATGAGGTTAGGGCTACCAGGGCCTGATTTCTGATGTTTTGAGGTCAACTGGAGCGTGAGCCAGAGTGTAAAGGATAAAGCACTTTGCAGATGGTAATTGCTGTTCTTTGGCTCTGCACATAAGGATAAGGCCATCACCCTTCCCTGAGCAAGTGTGGCTGCCAGCAGGGAAGAGGATGTACCCTGCTGCCAGAACAGACTGCAGGCACACATCTATAAACATCACTTTACACCTCTGCAAACTGGACAAAGCTCACAAGGAGGGCTGAAAGAATGAATTAATGAATTCAAAGAGATGCTGGCATGGGAGTTGCTATGGAAGCAAGAAGGAATATTTTTAGATTGTTCTTGCATCACATACTCTCCCACACAGAAACTCTGGTTCCCTCAAATTACCTTTAGCGAGGAGTGAAAGATGAGCATCTCTTCACTTCATCATCCATTCTGCCTGTTTCCTGAGCTGGTAGTGAGCCATGTTGGACTCACATTGCAGTCCCCCAAGAACCTGAAAATCGTTAAAAGACAGGAATATATATGTGGCTGTTATACAGAGAAGGGATCATTTTTTTATATATATATTTTATTTTATTTGTAATTTGAAATCCATGGCCGACTTCTGTGCATTTGTGTAATGAACACTCATTTGTTTCTTTCTTCTGCAAGTTCTGGAAGTGCAATTGAAATAATATTAACTCATATACACAACCCTCTTGTGCAAGAAAAAGAAATGCGCTAGTTAAGTTATATGCATTATGCAGAAGACATAAACAGACACATGTTTGTGCATAACTGGATGATTCCCTAGGGAGTAATTAGCATTTTGGCAGAGCAGCTAGCAACTATTTCTGCTTTTCTGCCAGATAAATTTGATGGGGAGAGGACTGTTTTGGTTACTAAAAACCAATGGATTGTATAACATTTTAGTACAACTACAGGATATATTTCAAGGCAGATAAGCTATCCAACTTTGATATTATCTATCTACCAGTGACCTCCTCCCTCATGTTCTCTTGCCAGTTTCTAATGACAGTTTTATGACAGAATGTGACCAGAAAGAACTGCTGCTAATGGAGGTTCTTTCTGAAGTATTGCTCCATTCTTCAAAATATACATTTTTAAGCAAGCATGTAATTTTCTACTCAATTTTGTCACATAGTAAGATTGGTTCAAAGTAACATTAGGCAAAACACTTTTGGGACTGGCCAATGCCTTACTCAGAGTAAAGGCCTGCTGCAATATCTACAAGCCAGCGGGCTGTGGGGTTTACAAAGCTCTACAGGCAGTTGCCAGGTTGCAGATAAGGATCACTTTCACACAGCCTCTTCAGCAAGTGGCGGGATGGTGGGGAGAGAGCCCGTGTCTTCCGGTTTGCACAAGTTCCTCTTTATAGTCACGCTAAGAAACATCACTTCCCAGATAAGGCTTCCCACAGCAGCCATTTCTTTCCTGGATCCAGCACAGCATGCCGAGAGGGTGCCATCGAGCACCCCGCTGCAGCTGGGGGCAGGCTCTCTCAAAGCCTCAATGTTTGTTTTTACAACGGACTGCTTTAGCCAAAGAGTAGAATAATGAAATAAATGTCATATGCCATGAAACGAATGGGAGATTCCACACTTGTTCCTTTCATCCCACTGCTGTATGTCAGAGCCAGCCTTTTTTCCCCGTCCTGCAGGAGAAACAGAAGATGCTGAAACAGAACACAGGCGCATGCAATATCTGTGTTTGCTAAGAGCTTGGGAAGGCTCCTGACTGCCCATTTATAGTGGCAGAAGTACCACTGCCCACCCCACCAGTGGCACTAAGAAAGACCAGAGCAGCAGGCTTGAAATGAGGATTCACTGCAGCAGCACACAGGCTGCCCTGGAAGGAAATCTCCTGGGAGGAGGAAGGCACCCTGTGATGAGGTGGCAAGCAAGGTTCAAGAAGAGAATTGCTGATAGATATCCAGTGGGACTAGTCCTATCCATTCATCTTCGGCAGTCTCCTTTTATTTACCATGGCCTCATCCCCATTGTGTCAACCAATGTGCTTTATTAATAGGGTGAATTAGCTTGAAGCTCTAAATAAATTACTGGATAACATTATGTTTTGGCTGCTCTTGATTTGATATAAGGAAGGAAATGCAACAGTAATCACTGGAAGGAGTGAATATCACCATCCATCACATGTCAATGTGATTAATGGCACTGCTTTGACCTCTGCCACTTAGCCCTAGCCAAGAAATGGAAAAGTAGCTTCTCTCTGCAGCCCTGCCTGGGGCACACCTTCTCTAGAGCTGCCTCCATGAATATTGAAAAGGAGACCTGGTGTTACCTCTGTTGCTGGGAGAAGGGGGAGTGAGTGGGCTCCACTTTAAGATTAAAGATGCAGGAGGGAGCAGGAGTCTGAAAAAATTCCTTACACGTCTGTAGGAAGGAGAAATGCTTACAGAGGGGTGTTTCATACCTGGCACCCCTAACACTTTCCAGCTCTCAAGTGTTATAAGCAAATGACTTCAGGTTTAAGGTTACCAACAGAGTAAAAGCTGCCTATCCAGGGACAATTTGCTGAAACATGAAAATCAGAACACACAGAAAGCTTGGAACAGCTAGTTTCCTGAAGATTACTGAAAGCTTGTTCTTCTGCTCAAGCCCTGTTTTTCAGTGAGCTAATTTCTTCTTTGATATCTAATGGTTAAATCATTCCTTGCTGTTATATGAATCTTAAACAATATTTTCTCTTCTGACTTTTTAAAGCAGAGTCACTATTTCAGGACAGGCAGGTACTGCTTTGCAGAGTTCCCACCAGGCTGAGCCACATCTGATGAAAATATCTAACAGACATTCTCTGTTCACTCATGATGGAAAGCATAAAACATAGGTGGACCAAATCAATTGTACTGTAGCAACTGTGTCATTGGAGAGAACAATTGTCAGCCCAAAACCAAGAGAGGGCAATGGGTGAGGTAATTCCAGGCTAGTTGGTAGGACAGTGAGAGGGTGAACTGCAACAAATGAAAGCCAGAGGAGACAGTTCTGAAGCACAGCAAGCTTGGTTTGGATGCTGAGATCTGCAGCAGTGAGACTGTCAAAATCAAACAGATTAAAATAAGTGGTTCAGCAGTGACTGGGAAGGGAGAACCCAGCAAAAAAAAGGATTTAATCAAAACTCTCAAAAACTTTACAGCATCAAAGATTATCAGTGACTGCAGTAAGGGATGATATTTTATTCTTCGGAGACGTACAGGTTGAGGGCCACTGGAGTGATTAATCAGATGAGAAACTTAATCTACATACTTAGGTCACAGAAGCTGGGAACACCGTAGTACCGCCAAAGATAGTGTTGCTGGGTAAAGTGTTTGTTCAACTCAGAAAAAGGCTGCATTGTTCCAGAAATAAAGAGCACGTTGTCCAGCTCTCTACTGTAGTACTCTGATATACCTTTCTCACAACCACATCATGGAAGTAAGAAGGGACATTGCCTGGCAGGTACTTCTCCCACAAACACCCCAGAAAGAAAAGGAGGAACCCCTCCAGACATGGGATGTATGAGAGCAGAAAACTGCTTAACAGTATCCACTCCTGAGGCTGAGCCCTTGCCTCCCTGGGAAGATGTTTTTCCTGGCAAGAGGTAAGAATATCATCACAGATAAGAAAGAATGCAGTTCCTTCTGCATTCCTCACCTAATACAAACCTGGCAAAGCCCCAGCAAAACTGTCCTGATTGGAGGAGCATAGCAGGGAGGAAGCCAAAGTGGGCATAGATCATCCTTTGTTATCCACGCCTCCAGGGCAGGCCTTGCAGCTCTGAGAGAATAGGGTGATGTGGGAGGCACACCCGCCGGTACACAGTTACCCAGTGACAGCATTCCCTGGGCACCCATGGCAATAGGGTCAAGGCAGCAGACCAAGGGTTCGTCTTCCATATTGTAATGTGGAGCAAACAATTCTACTTTTGTTACATGTTTTTTAAAGAATGCTGTGCTTCAGTGTCTTTTAAAGATGTCTGGAGAATGTTGGTAAAAGAAATAGGACTGGGATACACATTGTAGATAGCATATTAGCAGAGCAGGATCATCCGTGCCAGTGCAGGCAGAAAAGAAAGGAATAAAATAAGACGTAAGAAATGTGGATTTTCTGGCTTAAAATGGTGGCCATTGTTGCTGGTTTGGTGGGTTTTTGTTTGTTTGGTTGGTTGTATTTTTCCCTTTCTTACTGCTAACTCTCTTCCCAGCTGGCTCTGTGATAATTGCTTTTTCTACTCATCCCATCAGTCACTGTGTAGTAGGTATTATATCAAATAAAACCATCCTCAGTGGAAGACCCAGACTTTTCTGTTTTTATTGTTGTGAGGAAGTTAGTGTCAGTAATGGTTCATTACACAGTTTATCTGCCTCAGTGATCTTTCCTTGACTGAAGTGAAAACTTTTGTTATAAACTTTCAATTCTTTTCCTTCACCTTAGTATCATGTGCTGACAAAGACTCTAACTTCTACAGCCATCCAGAAGTAGATCTCATTAGAGATACTTTTAACCATTTTTAAGAATAGGATGGTGATTAAGAACCTTTGCTTCACCTAACAGGCTTTTAAAAATTTCTTTTCCTTATTAAAGTTAGGAATGGATTTCTTCACAGCAGAAATGATGGTTTAAATATTGTTTTCTTCTCTATTGTACTTATATTTCTATCTAAGCTAAAGCAAACATAAATTTGATGTAACATTGAATTGATAAATAAGGCATTTAGGTGCAAATTCAGAACATCCAAGCTGGGACTGAAGCACAGGTTAGGCATATTTATCCTAAATAACATATCTGGAAAGTCTTGCTTCTGGTACTGTTTTACATCAGTCATGTTTACAACTCATAGGGGAAGACCAGGCTTAGCCTTGGAGCTCTTGGGACCCTAAGATTTAGCTGCTTGGGTGTAATTACCTACACATGATGAGTCTGGCACTCAGTCTCGTATTTAGGTAAGATCTGTGATTCATGAGGAGGTACAATGTAGATAGGCTTAAACTTAGGTGATCACACAGAGCACCAGAGTTACGATTAGCCTGCGTAGGTGTCAGCTTCACATTAAGACTCTTAAATGTGGGTGTCTGCATGTGTGCAAGGTATCTAAACTCCCATCATACTTAGCAGACACCTAACCATATAGGTGGGAGTAATGAAACCAAAATTTGACACAGAAGGAGGGACTGAGCTAACCAAGTGTAGAGGTCTATTACCATTTTGGAACATCCTCCCAGGCCTCCAGCTGCCACTCTAAGAGATGAGACTCTCCTGTATGTCAAAGGTCTTTCTTACCAGCACTCTGCAGACATTTTAGATGCTCAGAGGATCCTAAACGGCTTTAGATGCCTATGTGCAGGCAACTCAATTACAACTCTAATGACTAACTAGCTGAATATGTCTCTAAGTTCCAGTAGTACTGTACTGATTTGATCTCCTCTGATTGTAATGGGACCATGGACATAGGTGTCGTAATCTGAAATTATAACCAACTACAAATTTATCTTTAACAAATACAACTGCTGATGGCAATATATACTTCTGCACTTCTGCATAATTTTGTAGTGGTCAACACAGTCATTCAGGAAAAAGAAGTCTTGGTTTGAAGCTTTGCCAAACTTGGGAGTTGGACTCATGTTCTATCTTAAGAACACATCGAGATTACTGCAGTATGCACTACCCCAGGGCATGAATGACGTTTCCCTTTCTTTATGTTGAAGAGCCCTGTGCAGCTAGAAAAGCAAAACTTGGGGAAATAGTTGGAAAGTGTGTAAAAAGGAACCTGTCTGTGAGGTCTAGCAACTAGGGCCTACAACAAGGTAGAATCTGTCTCCTGCATTCCTCTCCTCGGGACTTCTTAACGTAAAACACACAGACAAGAACGGAGACAGGTCTGTCTCCCAAAGGCAGCTAGAGGTCCCAAACAGAAGGTTACACAGCCAAGTTCCTGTCCCAGTTATTCATTCATTGGTGCTGTGAACACTTCATGTAATCATGGACTCACACAGTTTTTATTCGTGTATTTTACTGCTAGACAGAAACTCAGGGTCATACAATTAAACTCCGCATATATCACCACCCACTATATTTCACCTCTACTAGGGCCAATAATTTGGGCTTGATTAAAACTTAACCTTTCAGAAAGATATCCAGGGTAGATAACTTATTGCTTCGCCTGGAAGCTTCCTTCTCTGTTTAACATCGTAATCATTGTTAGGAAATATGTGCTCTCTCTTTTTTTATTTGAATTCATCCAGCGTGGGCTTCAAAACATCAGTTCTTGTTATGTCTTTCTCTAGTAGATTCAATTATCTTTTAGCAACAAATATTTCCATGCTGCTTCTAATAGCCAGTAACTAAGACATCTCTTAATGTGTTTGTTTTTTTTTTTTTTTTAATAAACTGATTTGTCCCTTTTCAATGCTCACTGAAAATCAGCCTGAGTGGTCTCTGCATCCTCTACCAGTGTTATTAACTCGTTTTTAAACTGTCATCATCAGACCTGCATCTGCTCTCATATACCACCTGCTTTCATACACCAAGGGTGTATGAAAACTTTAAATCATGACAGCACATTTATATATCTTATGCTAGCTCCTTTGGCCAGAGAGTTGTACATTTGCAGTAGTTTGTTGCTCTCTGTTTTGACTCTCCAGTGCCTGTTCCCTTGCCCAGGAGTGGAGATTTCTGATCCTGTGCCTAAAATGGTAGAAAAGAAAAGAAAAGAAAAAGGAGGGAGAAACCCCCTGCTACAGATGGCAAGAGTTGGCAATGGTGGACATTGAGGGGTTGCAGCAAAGGCAAGCAGATAGCCCAGCTGGGCTGTCTAGGAACTGACAGTAACTTAAGTTTTGTCTGAACTGAATATTTTCTGATAATGCTCTCCCTCCTTGTTCCTCTGGTTTTAAAATAAAAAACAAGGAGGTTTACAGAGCCTCATACTAGGGCTTCTAACAGTGAGTTAGCTGATGAAGTGTATTTGCTGTACCTGATGAAGTGGCAGCACAGGCTAATGAAACCATTGTTCACACAGGCATGTGAAAATTTTGACTACAATTCCAGCCCTGCCAGTTCTTTTCCAAAAGTAAATCAATGTACTTCAGTTTCCCCAATATCCCTTTTCCCCTCTTTTATCTAACTCTAAAGTCAGGATTTAGAGTTAACACAACATATTTTAATAGAGAACCCTAGAGTCACTTATAATCTCCAGGCATTACTTTCACCTTTTTCCTGTTCTCCTAGATTAGCAGTGACAATGAAATTAGGTGCAATGTTTCTGCTTAATTCCTGTGGCTAATATCTCATCCAATACACAGATTTCCTCATGGTCTCACATTCAAGTATAGGACAGACCCATAATTGCCTTCTTTCCAGCTACACATCCTTGGGAATAGCTCTAGTTAGTAAATATTGTGTTCACCCTGACATCCAAAGTGCCACCAGCTTCTTTGATGTGCTACTGTGGGGACAAAAAATGGCAGGAATGCAAGAATCATTAGAATGTAAGTTAACTGCTGTGCTTTCTAGAACAGGCACTTCATGCAGCTGCTGAAATAGCTCTGCTGAAAAGCAGACTAGCATATCAATTTCCAGATTTTCAGATCTTACACTGTACGTACCAATGCATTTGTAAATTCTTCATCACTTATGCAGACATATTCTTATACATGTAAAATTTATTTCCAAAAAAATACACTTAAAGTGACTTTTTAAATAATCCAACCATGCAACCCTGCAGGAAGATTACACAGGGTACTGATTTTAACTTTTCCTAGTGAGACACAGAATACAGGTTTGCTACTTCTCACCATACACTATGAGAAAATAATTTTCCTTGGGAATATAATTTATCAGAGTTGAGCTTCATGTCTTAATATGTCATTGGACTCTCAGAGCAAGGGTTTTTTTTTATTGTTTGTTTGTTTGTATTTGTTTGTAAGTTACGGAAATGTCTTAGTTATTTTATTGGATATATATGTGTGTGTATATATATATATATATATATATAAAGAGAGAGAGAGAATAAGGTTACTTTCAGTTCACTCACTTGATCTAATGCCAGCATCCACAATAACTCTTTGGATAGGAATGGACCTTAAAGCATTACACTTGCCAAATTTTCATCATAAAAATACAGCCAGTATTAATAGCTATGAGCATTTCCGGTGTCACTCTTGACTTGTGGAAGGGGATCCCCTGCCACATTCCAGACTGACGTCTGCTGGGGACAGCCACCTTTGCAAGTGCCAGCTGAGGTCCTGCAGGGAAGGGCCCACTTCCAACTATCACCCAGAAAACAGAATTATCAGTAGGGTAGAGAAGATACATAAGAAAATCTTGAAATCAGCATGGCATTCTAGTGATGAAAGAGAAGCAAGGTATGAAAAGAAGAAAATAAAACATTATAATAAACTCTTGGCTGGTAGAACTTCTTACCCTTTCAATACATGCAAACATTAATCTTGTAGTTTTATAGTTCCATAAAAATTTTAAATGAAGAGCCTAAAAGATTTTAAATTGAAGGAAAGAAAAAAATAAGTAAATTTAAATACATTTTAAATGTGCTCTGCCACAGAAGTAATTCTCCTTGTTTCTTCTTAAGTCTTGTATGTTTACATTTTTACATATCTATTTATGGTTAGAGCAGTCTAACATAACATTAAAAGAATTAATCTTATCACCACTGAGGAAGCCCTGGAAGATAAAATCAGGATTGCTCTTTGATCATTAAATGGCTTTAGAATTCAGCACACAAACAGAACTCTCTCTTATCAAATGTCAGAGACACAGCTATGTCTGCTTGTGAAAGACATCCTTTTTTCCTTCTCAAGCATGTATACACAGATCTTCACATGCAACACATACCTTTTTATTTTAATTTTTTTCCTCATCTAGTTCTATTGGTTGTACTTGTACAGTGTGAGAGGAAATTTTTTGGTTTTGATTTCTGTAGGGGAGGGGATAAAGAAGAGTTGAATAAAGTAGATTAAAAAAGAAGGATCTCTGTCCTTCCAAAAATTCATGTGGCCAAACCCAATTAGAGTGTCCTGAGGGTACTTGTAATCTTGAAACACAATTACCTACCTGCATCAAAGTACTCTCACATCCACAGTATACAGCATGTTCAAAATATGTGTAAAAATACTAAAGCATTACCATAATGATTTGCAAGTAAATTCATAAACAAACATGGAAATATTTGGGGTGATGTTGATATGCATAATGAATATACTAGTTAGGACGCATTTTGGGACATATTACACTTATTCACAATATATGTATAAATAAGTAAAATATCTTTATGATTCAATATTCCAGCCCCAGGTTGGGGCTGAACCATGGTGTCTGCAGTGCATGGTGACAGGTTGGCTGGAAGTGCAGAGGCAGAGCAGGAAGGATGATGTCAGGGGGCTGTGGAGGCTGGAAATGAGGGTGGAAGCCAAGGATGAGAATCTCAAATTGGTAAAAGCATTGACATAGCCATTCTCCTCCCCCCCACTCCCCCCGCCCCTCTGTTGTTTTTTTTTTTCTCCACTCAATTATCAGCAACAAGTATGAACTGACATTAATAGTCAGTAGAAATCTCAAAGATTGGCATGGATTGAATCATGGAAGGTCAGATAGAAAAGGGTCAGGAGGACTGGCAGCTGATCTATTTCTCATCAGCCCCTGGTGATGATTCAAGCTTGTGGCTTACTACTGCTAACTGCCAGGCATGGTAACTCAGAGAAAAACTTGATTCAATTAAATCCTTGGGTTGCAATGTAGTTATTAAAAAAAAAAAAAAAAAAAAAAAAAAAAGGTTTACTGCCTTTCTATTTCTATCAATTTGTACTTTTCCCATAGCCTGGCATCTCCCTCACCTCCTCTCAGGCTCTCAATCACATTTCTTGTGTCTCTTTTCACACAGAAATCACACAGATTGGTCTAGGTTGGAAGAGACCTCAAGATCATCGAGTCCAACCTCTGACCTAATACCAACAAGTCCTCCACTAAACCATATCACTGAGTTCAACATCTAAACGTCTTTTAAAGACCTCCAGGGATGGTGACTCCACCACTTCCCTGGGCAGCCCATTCCAATGCCTCACAACCCTCTCAGTAAAGAACCTCTTCCTAATATCCAACCTAAAACACCCCTGGCGCAACTTTAGCCCATTCCCCCTCATCCTGTCACCAGGCACGTGGGAGAATAGACCAACCTCTACCTTGCTACAGCCTCCTTTAATGTACTTATAAAGAGCGATAAGGTCACCCCTGAGCCTCCTTTTCTCCAGGCTGAACTAACCCAGCTCCCTCAGCCACTCCTCACAGGACTTGTTCTCCAGACCCTTCACCAGCTTCATCGCCCTTCTCTGGACTCTTTTGAGCACCTCCATGTCCCTCTTCTAGTGAGGGGCCCAAAACTGAACACAGTACTCGAGGTGCAGCCTCAGCAGAGCCAAGTACAGGGGGACGATCATTTCCCTAGACCTGCTGGCCACACTGCTTCTTATGCAAGCCAGGATGCTGTTGGCTTTCTTGGCCACCTGAGCACACTGCCAGCTCATATTCAGTCGACTATCCACCAATACTTCCACGTCTTTCTCTTACTGACAGCTTTCCAACCACCCATCTCCCAGCCTGTAGCTCTGCTTGGGGTTATTGCACCCCAGGTGCAGGACCCGGCACTTGGCCTTGTTGAACTTCATACAGTTGACCTCAGCCCATCGGTGCAGCCTATCCAGATCCTCCTGCAGAGCCTTCCTACCCTCAAGCAGATCGACACACGCACCTAAGTTCGTGTCATCTGCAAACTTACTGAGGGTGCACTCGATCCCCTCATCTAGATCATCGATAAAGATATTAAAGAGGACCAGCCCCAGCACCGAGCCCTGGGGAATGCCACTAGTGACCGGCCTCCAACTGGATTTGACTCCATTCACCATGACTCTTTGGGCCCGGCTATCCAGCCAGTTTCTAACCCAACGAAGCGTGCGCCAGTCCAAGCCAAGAGCAGCCAGTTTCTTGAGGAGAATGCTGTGGGAAATGGTGTCAAAAGCCTTACTGAAGTCAAGGTAGACCACATCCACAGCCTTTCCCTCATCCACCAAGTGCATCACTTTGTCATAGAAGGAAATCAGGTTCGTCAAGCACCCATTTTATAATGGGGTATTTCACAACTTGATCACAAACTCCATGGTGTTCTGAGCAATATTCAGCCCTAATGTGTCCTAATAGAATGATGCAAAAAAAAGTAAATTGTTACTTCTCCCTCAAGACTGACTAAAAAATATGAATTTAAGTTTTTAGATATTTGTTTTAAATTCAGCTTTTTTTTTTTTTCAACAAACTATTTTGTTTCTATTCAGTCCGTTTTATTAAACTAGAGCAAATATTCAAATATAATGGAGTAGAGCACTAGAGTCAATAAATTAATTGATGGAAGGAAGTACTTTCACAGTTGGTGTCTATATATGACTTCATATGCATGTACAAACACGTGCACACACGGCTGTTTCTTAGCAGAGGTTCCAAGAAACCCAATGAGACTGCAAAACACCCTGGTAAAATTTTCTCCATTTTCTGACAACTGGACAATAGCACCTCTTTATTTTACTGGGGAAGAATGCACACCCTAAACTGAACTGATCTTAATGAAATTTGCAGAAATGACAGTAGAATCAAGCTCAGCACAGAGCTCAGGAGTGGGCGATGGCAGAGCAGGTCAGCTTAAAAGTGTCACTTCCCAGTGTGTGCACACTGCACTGAGGTGCTTATTCTAAATCTCCACAAAGAATGAAGACAGCAGAATTACACCAGGGTTGAATTTAGCCTCATAACTTTACTGATCTATTTTCTACAATTCTCTTAAGTATTCAGTTGCTTCCTGCTAATTATTTTTGCATTATTTTATAGAAGGCTAGTGTGTGCCACATGGGCCTTTTGTACAATGTTCTTTAATCATTGTCACTCAAAGTAATTTAAGTTCCTGAATGAGTTTATACAGTAGTAAAGAAACTGTTAGAGAAAAGGCTATGGCCCTCGCCTTATGGGTTATTAAAGTGAAACTAGTATTTTCCACACAAATCTCTTTAGCAAAATTTTGTAAATGTTCATGTCAGGCCAAATTTGTACTTTCATGAAGTTAACGAAGATCCCCAGGCATGCACAAGACTCTGGTCTGGATGGGTGTTAGTATACAACTGAGCAGAACAAAAGTGTTCACATCACAAACTAAGCTTAAAAAAAGACAGCTTAAATTTAAAACCTGACCTCCAGAAGTCTCTTTTTATATCTTATATCATAGATTTCTTGCTGGTAGACAAAATGAAGCAATCACCTTGTTTTCGGGACGCTTCTACTTTTAATCAGTTTCATAACAATGAAGGGTAGGAGTGGGACATTGTAAAAATATGCAGAAGTGTAAAGATAGTTGGAAAGCTCAAAAAGACCAGCTTCCATTGGGACAAAACAGTTTGCTGCAGGCTGCACGTTGTACACAGACCAGCTCCTGTAATGTTAATATTAGGTAAGATATGAAAACAATGACTCAGACACTAAGTGCAAGACCCATTTACTTAAAATACCCTGCATGAGGTATAACAAGCTTCAGCAAATGCCTGAAAAATGTGAACAATCTCAAGTTCTCTGCTTTCAGTTACATGAAGTCTGCCTCAGAGTAAAATGCTCTTTTCTCAGAGACATTTTCTGTATGATTTAATACTAGAGTTTTATAGATTCCTTGCAAGTCACTCTAAATACTGTATTTACTTAAACAAGCAAACACATAAACAAACATAGAATGGAAGCTTCATTGTAGTTTTCAAGCATGGTCAAACCAGACTCAGGATCCCATGAAAACATACTACTCCAATTCTTGTTCCAGGACTTTTTCAACATATCCGTCTTTCTGAAAGATGTTGAGCTATGGTCCACAGTGCTGGGGAGATGGTTTTGCCAGTTTATTCAACCAGGCCATCAGACACTAGCTCTGAAACAAGTTAAATGAGTATGGGAAAAAGAAACAGATTGTGTTTATCTTGCTAGTGCCTTCCTCATAAATCAACCAAAAGATACCTTAGTTCTATATGACTACTCTGCTTAAATCTGAGTAACCACTTATGTAAAGTTTGTATTTTGTTAAAAGTCTACTAAGTTTTCCTTGGCCAGAGAAACTGCCCCTTGTCATTACAATTAAGGGTTGTTTTTCATATGGGTTCCAGCAAAGGTCTTGCAGACACAGTGACTGTTGCAATTGCACAAGACATTTTGGCAGCCAAGCTGTACACTGAATATAGGCAAGATGATCTCCTAGCTTGTTCTGCAAAGGTTGCATTGCTCTTATGCAAAGTCAAACAGCCTCTCTCCATGCGTTATCTGCCATCAATTTATAATTCACCCCACTCAACATTAACCCCTTAGGTATTGTTTCAAAATCAGATAATTACTCCTTTCAGCTCCTTTAAAATATTCTCTACAGTTTTGAAATAAGAGAGGATGGGGTGCCTAGCACATAGTCTTTAAGTTCTGTTCATGCAATTGAGTGAAATGACTCATACTGCCGATGTGGATTTACTCATTAGGTTTGTTGTGCTAGTAGATGCTCTGGGGAAACTGATGGTGACCAAATATTTCTTTTTTATCAGTGCAGCTATTTCTCTCTCATCTTGATACAGAGCAGCTCTCGTTGTCACTGGTATGCACTGCAGTCTTATCAGATCTCCCTTCTCTTTCTTTCCTCCTTTCCTCATAAAAAATTTCTCTACTGACCTTCTCAAAGTACATTATCAGTGCTATTTTGCAACCCCATCACTTTAGTTGCCAAATACATAAAAAACGTTTTGGTCTGTAAGGAGATAAAAAATATTCAGAGGTGAAATGTGTAACACCCACATGTTTTCAAAGACCTTACTGTACAGAGAACCTTCATTTTGTCCTTTGATATGGCTTTTAAAATTATTTCTAATTCTGATCTCTCAATTCATTTGCTGAGTAAGATTCATAAAACTTCAGAATAATTGGTGAATTTAACAACTTTTCAAATCATATAATTATGCATGTGTATAGATGAAAAAGCTTTACTACATCTTTCACCCCTTTTTGTCTTCATCTCATAGCAATAAAGAGTAAACCTTCCCAGGGAAGAAGTCAAGGACTGCCTTCGTGATAGGCTCCATATTCACCAGAATAATCTGTTGTCATTGGAGACCTAAAGCAAGCATGGTCTGGTACAGGGGGCCTGACTTAGCACTCCTCATAGAGTCTGTGTAGTCTCAGACACCTTGATGCAAACATTAAACTGCTCTTGTGTTATTTCTCTCAGAAACTGCATGTGTCTGTATTCAGTTCATCAAATTACAGGAGATGATTAGATCAAAAGCATTCTCTCGTGAGTAATACCTCATGAGTTAATAGTCAATGAGTAATAAGTGATCATCAATGAATTTGTTTTTTGCAGGCTAAGTGGGGAACCATTTTAAAAAGCAAATTAACACTGCTCTGGAAGCAAAGGTATAAGGACCTCAGTAGCAGCATGCCCCCTGTAGATAGTGAGTTTAAAAAGCAAGGTTGTCTGTGGGTGAGGAGAGAATTGGCAGAGTGTTAACATGTTATCTAATTACTTCAGATATCTTCCTGGTACTAAGATTTCATATACCATATAAGCAAGCAGTTCTGTTACATCAAAATGAAGGGGTTGTAGCATGAGGAAGGATTGAATCTACAATTTAATAAAAGTGTATCTATGCCTTTGTACAGCAATTCAAATATTTACCTTTACAGAAGGCAATATGCTCTACAGTAAATCTTCCAAAAGATGAACAGAAACCTGGTTGTTTATTTAACTCTAGAGCAGCGAAAAATGCTACATAAAATAATTTATATTTAATGAACTGTTTTTAATTTTCTTTCTATTTCTTTTTGTTAAGATCAATCTGGCATGCATAAGTATTGGGAGCTCCCCAGTACTCTCTTTCCCATTCTTCTTTATTTCTTTTAAATGATCCCAATGTTCCACAGTGCTTAATCTAGAGATTAAGTACTTAATCAAGAAATCTCCAGCATTTATGCAACTAGACTCTGTTTCTTTCCTCTATTGCTCAATTATTGTATCTTGTTTGTAATTTGTAGACAAAAGTTTTTCTGTGTAAAGAAAATGTGTACATTATTTACATGTGTGTTTTTTACTTTTCCACTATGCCTTTTTGCCAATATTATGAAGAACTTGGGTGATGATTTTCAGTTGAACTATTTGGCTTCACTCTCGTTGTCAGATATGGAATGTAGCTCTTGTGATATACACCAGGGAGATATGTAGGCATCAATATTGTAAGTTGCCATAACATCATTTTTTGATAAACACTTTTTAGTATCTTTGGGACACTAATTTTGCACTCCTTCACATGTAAGAAAAGCTATATTTGTGATCTTCTGAGATTGTCCTTCTGGACTCTACGGTAGAGTCCAGCCTATTATATAGACAACAAGTATTGTTGTACCTAGATTGATTTAAATCCTTCTTTCATTTTTGTCATTGTATTGAACCAAGCCAGTAGAACAGAGGAGCTTAAAACCCTTAAAATCTTGTCAACCAAAAGTTTGGAATTATTTTTATCTCCGACAATGGAGGTCCCTTAATGAAATGCTTGACACCCCCCACTTCCCACCCCGCTCTCCTTAGCACATATTCATTGAAAGAGGATATTTATTCTAACAAGCCTATCCAGCTACTTTTAGCTACTAAGTACAACAAATGATCACTTTCATAGGATCATGGAAAAGAGGGTTGTAATGGTCTTTGAGCCTATGTCTTCAGTGCTAAGAAACAGAGAGTCAGGGAGGAAGCTTGAACAGTGGAGCCCTGATTGTCCACACTGTTTTTTTGTTCACTTGCAGTAGCTAGTTTTCTTCAAGACAAATCTGCTATAGAAGGGGAAGGACATGAGCCAGTCCATGTGACTTGGTCTCAGGGCCAGGAATCAACCCTGAGGCCTATTAGACATAGCCTGAAAGGTTATAGAGCCATCTCTTCTTCTCAAAATAGAAAAACATCATCAAGCAGTAATTTGTTCTTTTTCAATATGAACTGAATCCAATCAATGAGCTTTGTTGACTGAACACTCTAGGGCTGTGCTCGACCCAAAAGCTTTTACTATTTCTGATTTTTGCTCTGCTCCCATGGACATCAACAATTCCTTACTGTCACAAGACAGCATAAATAACTTGCTGACATCCCTCCTAAATCTCAACTTGTAGTATTCCAGTAAATTAAAATATGCTTTTGCACCAGTGAGTATGCTAGTGTTAGATGGTATACAGTTTTTTTCTGCTGAGAATAACTGACACTTTCTCAAGCCTCAGGATAGAAAACCAATGCTTTATTATCAACATAAACCTATTTGTTAGGGGCCATAACACCAGTTCCATGTATAGTCAGGAACCCACATAACTCCACTGGAGTTAGGAAACAGTTAGGAAAAGTCACCTCAAAATTCCTCCTGGGCTGTGCTCCTAGTAAGCACTCTGGGAATGAAGGACCTAACCCCTAACATGAGTCTTTGCAAAGTTTGTGGCCTAAGAAGTATAGAATAATAAACCTGTCTTATATGATGCTGTGTATTATCTGTACTGCAAGGCATCAGTGACATTAATTTCTCAGTTAGACCACAGTGCCACTGAACCTATACAATCAGGCTTTATGAAATTAAATAAGGGCAGAACATGGCCTTGTAATTCTATCCCCTAAGCTGAAGAAGAAGCTCCAATTACGACCAGTACTATTAATATTGCTATCCTCATTCAAGACATCCAACCACTAAGGAACAAAGCAATTACAATTATTGCTAAGGTGATAGAGATGTCTTCATGTAACAACTTACAAAAGCAAATATATTTTGAACTCTGTAATGTGTTGTTTTTGACTTTTACCACTTCTTGACTATTAGCCGAGTAGAACAAAATTCTGGAAAAGTCCAAACCCTGATAATCACAATTTTTATTCTTCTAAAATTAATAGGGAATTATACAATACTTTATGGATTCTGGGCCTGGTTTTCAGAAGTGTTAAGTTATCATAGCTCCTATACTAGTCAGTGTAAGCCTTCTCTGCTTAATGTATGTTGAAAGTAGGTCTTCAGTCAAATTTATGCTATACCAATCTTCTGAATATTTGGGAAGACATTCCATTATAAAGAAAATAACGTAAATTTTATGTGCATATATGGATTATTCATTTCAGATGTTCTGGTTTTCTACTTCCCTATTTTATTTTATTTTTCCTAATGCATATCATTTACACAAATAAAACATGAGGACAAAGCATATGGAACAAGGTAACTTTTGGACTATGATAAATGTGACCTAGCAAAATGAGGGAAAATTTCATGTCTGTCTTCACAGAGACAGAAATTCCCAGAGCAAGCAAGATGCCCACACAGGAATCCTAACTGCAAATCCAGATCCAAATCACTGCTTTTTCCCAGGCCTGGGAGATAACGGGAGGAAGAGAGATGCTGGCAGAATAAAACTCAGGAGCAGAAAAAGGCTCAGTTCCCTGTATCCAGCACTCTCATAACATCTGTTCCCAGACTCCAGAGAATATTATTGTTTTCATCAGGTTAGTCTAAGCACAAAAACATGCATTGCTACCTTTGTCTTCTTTCTGCTTGCCTTCTTTCTGTAAACCATGAGATAGTCTTCAACACCCTCCTCCTCCTCTATATTTACCCACAGAAGTCTCGTGGATGTCCCAGGACACTTTTCAGCCAGTTTTGCAACACTTAAAGCCACTGTTGTTACAAAAGAGCTTCTTTC
Organism: Anas acuta; assembly: GCF_963932015.1. NCBI lineage: Eukaryota > Metazoa > Chordata > Aves > Anseriformes > Anatidae > Anas > Anas acuta. The sequence continues at coordinate 156,001,033 of NC_088979.1, forward strand.
AGTTCCTCTCAGCAGGCTGTTGTGCTATGGGCCTTCAAATCAAGAACAGACTCCTCTTGGGTTCCTCTTAGACTTTTTAATGTGCCTTTTCCCTAGAGATGCCTCCTCTCCCCACATTTAAATTTCCTTTCCTCTTTTGCCAATGTTAATGTTATACATTAGATATTTGGCACAGCTGTGCTGATATGTATTTCCTCTCAGCTGACTTCAGCCTGTCTCTTGTTTCTGAATGAAAGCAGACTTCAGAGCATTCATCCCAAGGGGCTGATCTCTCTGTGCTATACCTGCTTTCACCTCACCTGGAACTATGAAGGAAATGTCACCAAAACACCAGTGTGTAAATTAAAAATAAATTAATGGGTTACCCAAGAAAGCATGGTAATGTAGCACTGCTAAGGGGCTCCAGCTTCTTCCTGCTCATAGGAAAGCAAAAGAAGTACCCACAATGTGAGTATACAGGAATGGAATACTGGTATTGTAATGTATTTTTTTTTGAGGGGTGCCATATATTTCTGTTTTACAAACTATTCTTTAAGCTATTCTGACATTTTTTCTTTCATCTTTGTTAGCTTGCAGAGCATGGACAACATGACTTCCTAATCATCTTCTTCCAGTCTCTTATCTCTATCTAATCATTATTTACAAAACACTGTGTTTAAGATTCTGCCCCCAACCCCCACCTTCTTGCTCTATCTGTGGAAGGCTGAAGGAAAAAAAGTGTAGGAGTTTTGGAGGCAAAGTCAGGCTCAGACAAGAGCCTGAGGCAATGGTGGCAGCCACTGTATCATATCTCACTGTGATGTCATTGTCGGTCTGATACGTACAACACCTTCACCATATTTACCATAACTGAGCACGTCAGGATCATTACAGACAAATGCTAAAAATACTTTCTCAAAACCTAAATTTCAAGATTTCTTAACCATAACATATTGTTTTTCTTATCCTCCTGCCTTCATCAATTTGCAGAAAACCAACATATAATATCTGCTTTTGTGAATCTACAAAGGTGTTTACATCTTTTCTGAGGTTAATATGGTGATTTTCTTTGAAAATGTGATCTGTATCATTACTGACACTTACTATTTGCTTTGGAGGTTTCCAATGCCCTTCTGTGAAGCAGGGCACCACAATGTTGTCTACTGCTAGCATATAAATTCAGCATTTAAAATATAAATTGACAGAGATATCAATGTATAAGAGAAAGAGAGCAGGCCCCATTTTTTTCTGGGGAATTGAGGCATGATAAAATTGACTTAGCCAACATGGAGTTGAAGCTCTACCATATTTTTCTTAAGTAGTGAGAGAAACACAGTGGTTTCACTATTGTTGCATAGACAGGATACATTAGTTTGACATATGCACTGTGCACTTTGTTGAGGTTGTAGAAGGCATTAAGATGCCTTGGGGATTCTACCACCAAAGCCCTACTTTTGGAGCTTAAAACTGCAGCAGACTGATTTCCCTTATATTACAGAGCCCCAGTAAGACCACATGTCCACAAGTGCTGCAGAAGCAGGGCCCTGGAGGGAGAGCCTAGCTATAGGTCAATGGGAAAACAGGGTCAGTGGCTAATGAGTCTGCAGCACTGTATGGGGATGTGGTAAATAATTTGCAGTAGCTCCAAACTGGAAACTGGAAAGAAATAGCGTAAATAGTACTTTTTCAGAGAAGAAGTATTTTAGGTGGAATCTTTTGAGAGGAAGAAAAGCAGTTTTATTTCCACCTTCTCATGTACCTAGGAGCAGATGAGCAGCACAGCTGGCTAGAAGGCTTTTCTCGATGTTTATAATGTAATAAAGATTCATTGGGTGTGTTTAATCTTTCCTGTTAGTGTTTTGGTGTTTGCATTGGAGATATTCAAATCTTGCAAGTCTGGAGCCAAATATTATCTGTATGAATCTTTGTCTGAGCACTACATCCTCCCTTGCAACATTATTCACATGTAGCTGTTCTGTTGCCAAATTCTTCAAAATTCTAAGTAACATCCCTTTTACTGACTCTCAGCCAAATCAAGTAACTGAATGCTTGCAGTGTTTCTTAGATTCAGGTTATAAACTGCTGTACAATGCTACTGATTGCATTTAATTCAGTTCTCCCACTTCCCCTTTCCCTCCCATATGGGACCAAACTTCCCCTCCTTCTCTGATACCTTCCCTTTCACCTCAGGGTGAACAACAACACACTTCTTGCCAAAACACAAACACACCTGTTTTTAAGCACTGTTCATTGTACCTCCTCCCCCAAGCTCAATGTCACAAAGTCCACATGTTCTACGTTGTAAGGTATAATCTGGTATTGATTTTGAGTAGCTAGTCAAGGATCTAGGCTGAGTTGTCTTTTTTTCCAGTGGGAGAAAAAGAGGTTCATTATGAGTGAGCTGACTGGCATAAAAACAAATCTATATTCTCAAAATAATAAGAAGAATAACAATAATAAATAAAAGAGCTTAAAGGATAAAATTGAGGAACTCCAGTGGTACAGGAGGTGAAGAGATATGAAGACTAAATCAAATCGCACTGTAGTAAATGACAAGTTTTCCATTGACTAAGAAGTACTTGATCAAACTAAAAGTTCAGAACAAGATCCATTTTTAGAAAAGAAAAAGTGAGGTTGTCTTAATTAGAATAGAAATTTAGAAAATCTCCAGAGCCAAAAGAGAAATTAAACAGTCTAGTTTTGTTTTTTTTTTTTTTTTATTTTTCCTTGTGTGGACACAGCAGAGCAGCGTTAGTTCAAGAGACAAGCTCACCAGCACCATTTATTCAGATGGCTGAATCTTGGTTAATTACTGTGTTAAAACTGACTCTGAAATATCAGGATTATTAGTGATAACAATGTGTGTTCTAAGAGACATCCATTTCTAAGATCTTTTCACAAGGAACTACCAGTGGTAGAGACCTCTACAAAAAGATCCAAATAAAGAGAAGGTTCTTCCTGTTAATTGTTTAAGGGTACTTAGAAAGTACCAAAACTGCAGTTGCAGAGGTAAAGAGAGGAAGGAACAAGTTTTGGAACATTATAGCAAAAATTTCTATTGTAGAAAAGAAAGTACAAGTCAAGCTTGGAAGTTTTCCTCTGCAGATATGCCTGAAACAGTCACCAGTGCTAACATCAGCACAGATCCCTTTGGTTTTGAATACAGTGAAATAAAATGGTATATTTCTTTCATTTGAAATATTGTTACTATAGATTTGCAAATCAGTGTAGGAATTATACTGCTGACAAATGCAAAAAAATAGAAGCTTGTAAAATATTGGTGCCAGAGAAAAGAAAACACATTTTTAGAAATCTCTTCAATTAGAAGGTAGAATTTTGGATTAGATATATTCAGACATACTCTGAATCTTCTAGGTTTATAAATGCCCCAGCACTCAATCCCCCAAGATCAACATGTTTTACATGCAGAACAAGAACATATCACTGAGATTAGGCCTTTAAGTCCTCATTTTTGGAGCAATGATAATATATGGAATGGTTAGGACATGATAAGGTGATATTTCAATCATACTTTTCAATCACACAATCATAGTGTAAATGACTATAAGATGTCTAAAGTGGTGGCAAACGTGGCTAAGGTGAGTTAAGCCTGAGCAGACATATGAGAAAACCACCTGTATAGGGAATTTATTTTGAATGTAGTGAGCTGAATGTGTTATCATCCATGGTCTAACCTTCAAAGGTACACATACATAAAACCCAGCCTACAAATACAGATTTTAATGGTGTCTATGGCTTTCTAGATAACTTTAAATGTACCTTGAAAGATTCAGCTTCAAACATGTTAAATGCAATCTCTTTTAAAATTCTGTTTGATCCAACTGTATCTGTAGTCTGCTGCAGAGCTGTTAGACCTGAATTATCCTGACAACCTTAATGCTTCAAAAACGTAACTATTTTATGAGGAATGAGGGCTGAGTTTTCTTACATCTAGAAAATAAATGTGCAGAGGAAGAAGCTGAAAATACCACATAATTTATCAATAATCATTCTCTCAATGACTGTCAGGGATTTTTTGCCTGTTTGACAGTCATTCATGAGCTCTCCCTGTCTGTCTGTAGTCATAGGGGTTCACTTGCATGGTTCAGATGGACACATTCCACTCTGCAGATTGTCCGCCAGAGGAGCGTTTCAGTGTTATTCACTATGTACTGTTAGTGGTAAGTAACATGGAATTTAGGTTCTATGGTTTTGTTTGTGCTATCTGGTTGTGCAACTGCAATGCTGAAGCAATGAATGATGAACTTGCTTCCCAGATGAAGTTTCAGATGAATGACTATTCATGGTACTACCATAAGACATTCAAAACTTACTTATGTTTTCCATGAACATGTTTATAGTCACCCAAACAATAAATTTAATAAGCAGAAGAACAAACTTGTTCTGTAGATTCTTAGAAACAAATTCAGGCCAAGAGATCCCTGAGCTCTAAGCCATTTTCAATATGCTGATGGGAATTTAATCGTTTTCAAACCCTGATAAATACATTCCTCCCTTTTCTGTCTCCAGCAGCAAAAGTTGAGTAAAACTATTGTTTGTTTTCATGCAGTCACCATAGGAAAGGAAGTTTTTAAACAAAGTACTGGAGGACAAGAGCTCCTGAGTTTAAAAGCCAGCTCTAGCAATGATGGTTTCTGTGACTTGGTCAGTTATGTGTTGCAATTCAGCTTCCATGTCAATGTAATGATAGTGTGTATTTGCTTCATGCAAATGACAGGGGGAAAAATGTGATAAAGCTGGCTTTTTGCTAGTAGACTAGGACTATCTGTGATCTGTTTGCAGTTTACTTATACTATTAACCACATACCTATTTTTTTTGTGATTTTTTTCCCCTTAACTGTGGAATGAGCCCAACACAGCCCTTAGAGTACTTAGTGGTCAAAGGTGTTGTATAACCACAAGTTTATTTATTATGAAATGAATGCACTCTTGTTCAAGTGAACTCCAGCGTGAATATCATATGACAGGACTGAAGGGAAGCTTGTTTATTCTATAGACGAAAGTAGTATTTGTCTTAATAAAATAATAACATTTTTCATTTATCTTTAGAGAACAGATCTGATATGTCTCTTGGTTAAGCTTTAGGGATAGATTTTTCAACCGTGATTCACCTTGCCAACTATTTATTCATGTGAACAGTTCTACAAAATGTTCAGATCATGATATGTGTGAAAGAAAAGAAGAAACAGTTTATGTGTTAACCTCTATTCAGGGCAGTCCTGAGACTAGCAATGACATTGACTGGGAATATAACTGAAATAATCCAGGATATTATGGTTTTACATTGGAAATAATGTAACATTAACCAAAAGAAAAAACAATTAGATTGTATTAAAATAAGATGAGAAAGAATAAAGACAATGGGGGTTCTTCCTGTTGAAAATAAAATGCTTCATGATACCCCTAGCAGAATTTTGCATAGCAACACCTTGAAGAAAAGGGTAGGTGAGTTATTAAAATAATTTTCTTAATATTTAGAAAACTAGAATAAATTTAATAACATTAGACTAGGTCTGCAGTGAGTCTGAGCAATGGCAGCTTCTTTGTTGCTTGAGCATCATTTCTCTTTTGGACAAGAAAATATCAAGTAGCATATGTATTGTGAAATGCACTTTTGTTAATGAAAATGTTCTTTGACCTGCCACTATTGCTTGTGCTAAAAGATCTTTGTGGAATATTATATCCATAGTGCCTAAATTAATGAGTTTTTCTCAGAAAATATTGAGTATGGGCCTGCACAATCACCACAGCAGACATTGTGTCATTCCTCACAAAACCATGGCATGCAAGTCACAAAGATGTGGCATACAGGACATTCAAAATGGGTGTTTTCACCTTCCTCTGAGTGTCCCCATCCTGGTCAGTGCTCAGGAGAAAATATGAGATGAGCTACACAAGCAAGGTCTAGGTCATGTGGCCAATCCACAATAGATCTAGATTTAAAGAGTTTCTTCCATGTATAACCTGCAAACAAGATCATCACTTTTAGCACTGTTTGTTAGTCAATTTGCAATAATAACCACAGCTGCCAGGTGTTCCTACCCTCAAAGCATCACATTCAAATAAGATATAAAAGAAACATTAAACAGAAAGCAAGGCAATCAGGAAGAAAACTTGCATGTTCTTAAGTAGGGCCATGTTTATTTTTGGATTTTAAAGTTTGGTACATGAAAGCCTCAAACCCTTCTGTCTCTTACACCCACATGTAACATATAGTTTTAGTTTCATGTTATGAAAACACCACTCTGATAGTCTGCAGGCCAGTCCACACACTATTTTAAAGCCTTTGAACTAACCCCTACCCCCAACAAAACAATTATTTTGAGTTCCAATTATTTTTACTTGAAATTATTTTGACTTAATTTGCCCCACAGGGGTTCTACTAGTGCAGCCATATTTTATTTTATTTTATTTTAGTTATTTTATTTTATTTTAAGCATTGCAAGCATAGACAACATTTCTCTACCCCCTTATTTTGGCACAAAGTGCTTACCAAACAGTCACTATGGCAGCAATAAGTATTACCTCTGAAGGATTTCAAAGAATAGCTTGGGTTGAAAGGGATCTTAAAGATCATCTAGTTCCAACTCCCCTGCCATGGATTTATAACAGTCTTGCAACTCGTCTTTGAGGAATGGCTGTGTGCTGCTGCAACCCTTGCATGAAACACTTAATCCACAGAGGTAAGATGCACTTCCAGTATCTACAGCTCTTTAAGGCTGTAGGTTTTGATGGCTTATGATTTTGGTTCTGGAGGTCTCAGCTTCTGTTCTGTGTGGTTTGGCCAACAGGTGACTGCTGTGTTGTAAATTCACTTAGAAAGTTATGACCGTGTAGTGACACGGTCACGGCTGTGACTATAACTCTAAGCCTGAATGTTGTTAGCAAGCTTTGCTTCCTTCACTGCTGCATTTTTAATGCCTGAGCAAACTAAGATTATTCGAATTGCTTCAACCATTTAAAATATTTATGCTGCTACGGAAGTCTTAAGGTCATAAAGAAATTGCTACTAATAGAAGCAATGTATTACGAGAGTCAGTGTTTATGATTCTTAACTTTTTCCTGCTACATGACTCACCCTACTCAGTTATTTAGAAGTGGATATTTTTTTAAAAGGACTGACTTCCTCTGAAAGAACTCTTCACTTAGTTACTGTCAGAGAAAAACAGAACCAAGAAATTGAATTGAGGGAATTAAACAAAAATGAAAATACAAAACCTGATTCCTGTATTATTTTTAGGCATTCAGTTTCGCTCTATGTGATCTGTCAGAGAAAGCAAGAGGAAAAGCAGCAAATTCAAAACCATACGCTCAAACAACATTCAAGACCTGACCTGGAAACTTGGTTTCTAAAATAATCAAGGCCAGAAACATCTCCACACTGAGAATCAGGAGCATCTGTGCAGAAGCTGCCTGTCACTCTGCTGTGTTGGTTTGAAGGGAAAGGGGGTGAAGGTCAGCCTGGTGATGCAGAGTCGTGTTTCCCAATGTTACCCCAGTTTGGGAAGTGGATCAGACCTAAAGCCCAGACCCTAGAAGCGCACAGGAATGTGGAAGTGTGTAGATCTGGATTTCTCATTTGCATTTTGTACAGGTTTTTAACCTGAGGGAAGAACAGGAGAGTGAGATTACCTTTAGATCTGAATAACACAGCAGGTTACATTACAGCAACAACTTTTCTGATGCATTTCAGGGTGCTTGATCTCAGATCCCTACTGCAGCTCTCTCCTTACAGGCACCCAGTTCTGCAAGTGAGCAGGACATTGTCACCCTTCTGCACCCCATTGGCAGGCACTACAACCCCAAGAGAATAGGAGGAGGAGGATGAACATCTTGCCATCAGAGGGGACATAATTCAGCAGAGTCCTAAAAGCTGCATGTGGGCTGAAGCAGCTGCTGTGAAGGGAAGGCGGGTCAGGAAAGCAATGCAACTTGCAAAGGGGTCAGGGAAACAGGAGGTGCTGGCAGTTCAGATGTTGCCCCAACAGGAGGTTTTGCAAGTGCAGCCAACCATCAAGTCATATCTGTGCAAGGAGTTCATGCACTGGAGGCCTCCTTTGCAGAGCTGTCTTTAAGCATCTGCACTAGATGCTACCATTACATTTTGTGCTTGCATTTCCACAGATCTTTTAAGGTAGTTCAGTGTTCATGAGCTGAAGGATATTCTGAAACCCTGTGCAGGTCTCTAGCCTTGTCCCTAGAGAAAAGCGTGACCAGCTGCAGAAGGGAGGGTTGCAATAGAATGAAATTTCTACATCCAGAGCTAACAGAGAAAGAGAGAATGGACAACAACAAAGGGATCTCTGCAGCTTTTTAGCATTTAACTCTTGAATTGTTGCACTATAACAAGCCCTGTGATGGGGCTGCACTGCACATCTGGCAGTGACACAATAGTGTTGCCACTGGCACTGTGGTCCCCCATCTGTGGGAGAAGTTAATTATCAAGAACTACCAAGGCCAGCATATTCTGTGAAATGCATCTGCAAAGGCACACTGAGAAGCTGTTGCTGCCTCCCATCTGTGAGCATTTCTCTGTCCTCTGGGGTTCTGAAATAAGCAGCATGTGGCTCACAACCTCTCCTGTTCTGCAAAAGCAGTCCTGCCTGATTACAAGAAGCAAATGTCAGATGTTGTGTCCAGGGAAATGCCAACCTGTATTACTAACAAGATACTCAAAATCCATGCTAGATGTTAGCAGCTGTGTGCCTAGAGGACTAATGAGGAGCCTTGGCCATGGCTGTATAGAAAATACTGTGGTGAATACCTGTGTATTTAGTGACTGATCCCTCTGTCCTACAGGTAAACAGGATCATGCAGAAGGTGTCCTAGCATGGGAGTAACTTATCTCTGGAAGGAAGATGTATAACCAGACCCATCCTGCAACACAAACCCTAGCTGGTCGACAGAGAGGGTCAGTATAAGCAGAGGTGGCACTCAAGGGGAGGGACTTCTTTGACCTGAATGCTGCCTCTGACCTGTCCGAGTCCTGTTCGTAGCAGCACTACACAAGGTCTTCTGCAAGAATTTGTAAGGCTGTGACCAATTTGGTGTCCATCTGTGCATCATTGGTGTGTGGCAGCACTGCTTGTGGCCTCAGCAGTGATCTCCTGCAAAGTCTGTCCACATGAATTTAGATGTCCCTGGGCTTGAAAAATAACTGAGCTACTGCTGATCCCACTACAAAGTTCTTTAATGGCAATTTTTCAGAGCATGCTGAGTAGTTGCACAAGGGGATCTACAGTATGCCTGCCTGCCTGCCTGCTTTCCCTGTTACCCATACATTCTTTCATCTCACCTTAAGCCTCTGTTTATTTTGTTTGGAGCAGAATACTTCCATCTTAAACACTCACTGAAAAATAAAATAAAATAATAAAATAAAATAAAATGTTAGCTGGATTGTTTTTGTGAATGTAACTTTCACTATTAACCTTAAAAGTTCATTCTAATTTTGTTTGCCAGAATCTGTACACTGTTTCCTGCAATTCATGTTATATGTTTTGTACTGTTCTATCATTCGATTTCAGAATACAGTCTGTGTGTGACATGCTTCACAAAACACAGCTGTATTATATCTAACTCTCTTGTTGGGCTCAAAGCCCAAAGAACTATAGTGTTTCTTAGTTAACTATCATCTGACTTACACAGCAGTGATATTTTTGTAGTCTCTTTTAATTTGATTTCTATGTTTGTTTTTACAGTGGTATCCTGAAATAAAATATCTTCATTTCTCTGTACATCAAAGCTCATCAGTACGAATCAATTTCCACTCACAAAGCTGGAAATCAAACTGAAAATCCTAAAAGATTTTGGAGCATTTAGAATTTTCAAAGTATTTGAATGGATTTTCAGCATAGTGTGCTGCTAATGCAAGCTTCTTTTTACTGGAGAAATAGGATGACTTTTGATCATCATGGTGTAGTAAGCTGTGCCAATTTGAAAAAGCAGCAAAACCACTTTTCAAGCAGAGACTAAAGAGTGCAAAGTATGATGTTTGTTGATACTTTTCCAAAATCAAAATCAAATTGTGAAAATTTTGGTTCTGCAAAATGGAATTTGCATTTATGGAGTTAAACTAGTCAGGGCATAGACACTGTCCCTCAGAGCAGAAAATATTTCATCATTTGAAAGCTTTCCTAGGAAATTTTCCAAGACTCCAAGTGGAACATCAACTGATATTGTCAATATTGGCAATGTTTCAGATAGTCTGACATGAGATGTTTGCCATGCTAGAAAAACCTTACAAATGTTGGCCTGTTAGGGTCTGCTGAGTTTTGTTTAAAAATGGAAGCCAACATAGAAATATTTAAATGATTAGAAATATCCCTGGATTTCAAAAGGTTGTACTATAAGAGAGAGTTTGTAGTATAGTATTTCCTCAATGGCACTGCTATTTCTGATAAATGTGTATGTGAAGCAGCCCATCAGGTCAGCAAATCCTAGCCTGGCTTGAAATGCTTGCGCTGCTGGAAGGACTGTGTGCCCACAAGTGATCTCACAGGGCACTGCAATGAGGCAAAGCACTCAGCCCTGGGGAAAAAAAATAATAATAATAAAATAATAATAATAATAATAATAATAAAATACATTAACCAGGTCTGACTGTGCTTCCTTCCTTGCCTTGTAGAATATACAATATTTATGAATAAGCTTTATAAATTAGTATCTGAGAGGTTTCTGTGCTAGTTAGAGCTTCACAGCCTTATTCTGGATGATTCATTCATTGAGTCAGGCAGCCATGCATGCAGTCATTCATAAGTAATGCCGTACTTCCCTTCAGCATGCAACAATGCTTTACCTCCCCAGTGCCTTTCAGTGTTTGTTCAGCAAACACGTTAAGCTAAAGAGTTCCTATTTCAAGCTTTACCATTATTTTTAAAGAAACAGTGTTACCTGTATGTGTACAGGGTGCTGTACAGAGAGCCAGACAGCAATATCAGTAGCAAATGGCTGCAACATTTTGTTTGACCCAGAGTATACCCCAGAAATTTTCTGACTTCATCCATCCATAAGAGGAGGCTTGTACTGACAAGCAAGACTTCAGCTCCTTTTACATTCATGCTACTTTAACAACATTCCCATTTTAACATTCACCTGGACTCCTTGAGGAAGGCTGTCAGCTCCTTCTAGCCTCATAAAACCTGAAGCACCAGGATTCAGTCTTTTGTTATCAGCATTTTTTATTTTTTAATTTTATTTTTTATTATTATTATTTTTTTGCTAATTTCAGCAGTGGACAGGGAAAAAAAAATACAGAAAATCACAGACCAAGGAAGAACATTTGACCTGTGTGTTTTTAAGGAGCTATGAAATATTAAGATCTGGCCAGAGCTGCAGATTGGGCAATAACATTTGTTTGATTTCTGTAAAATCATAGAATATTGGATTGGCCTCATCCAACTTTATACAAATAAAAGGAAGGCACTTAGTCTAAACTAACCATTTTATTACACACACACATGCACACACACACGTAGAGGGGAGAGACAGAATAAGTTTACATGAAACGAAAACACTGTGTGACACTGCATAGAAGATTGTTTAGTCTTCTGGTAACAGGTAATTTCTGCCTATAGTGGAATAACAAGATCAGCATAAGTAAATATCAATAAATACACAGCTCATTGCAACTGACACAACTAACAAAATCTAGAGTACAGACACACTTGTGAAGAAAATGATTATGCAGCATGGGTGCCTACTCCTCATTTTGGGAGGAGAAAATATTTTTTTTCCTCATTTCTAAATAGACTTCTGAGCTGAACAAGTTCCAGTTGAGAAAGCTGGCCTTAAACATTGTTTTATTTCATGTAAATCCACAGGAAAAAAGGAACTGAAAGTTAAAAATATTGCTGGGTGTGACATGTTTGTACATCCCAGACATCTGGGGTATCACAATTAGAAACTCTTTGTGGACATATTTTCATTAGTCATAAAAAGAGAAGTCATTTTTTCCTGTTTTTTCAAGATTTCAAAGCTCTGCACTGTATCCCTAAACATAAGTCATTAAATTATGTTTCAAGCTTAAGGAATTTCATGCTTTGAAATTCTTTTGAAGTTGGCAGATGATTTTATTTTTCTGCTTTGCCTTTTTTTTTTTTTAATTTTTGTTCTTACAGAAGGAGCTTCAGTTTATCTTCCATTATTGTTCTCTTTCATAGCTCATCAAAGGACACCCTTATGAAAAGGTACATAATCTTGTTAAAGAATAATGTTTTGAAACACTCTGCTGTATTTTGAAAGCCTTGGTAATGGCATTACTTTAAAAATAGCTGTTAAATGGTTTTTCTTCTTTTTAAACAGATTTTCAAGGAAAATAAAATTATTTTCTTTGAATTTTTGTTTCTTTACTTTTGATGTATATAAGATATTGCACCAGAAAAGCAGTTATATTTCCCACTTTTTTCTTTTTTTGTTTGTTTGTTTTGCTTTGTTTTTGTTTGTTGGTGTTTTTTTTTTTTCTGTTTGTTTGTTTGTTTGTCATTTTCTGTTGTCATTTAAGTTCCGAAGTGTTTTAATTTTAAAAATTTACCATGTTCAGGACACCATATGGTCAATTTTCCAGTTAGCTATCTTAGGAGTTTGCATGAAAGAAAAGTACATTTGCAGACAGGGTACTACCAAGTTATGGATTTACTCGTATATTGCTGAGAATTATTTTTAAGGAAAAGTAAATTTTCCACTAAATGATAAATTTTCTGGAGTGTCTGGAAAATGCAGAAAAGGATAAAACACCCCAAAACCTGAAATATTTTTTTCTGTTGTGGTACTTTGTTTCTCTGTTCTTACAAGTTTTGAGTCAAATTTCTACCAAATAAATGAAATATGCATGCTAGTGCTGTAAATGTTTCATTTTCACTTTACACATGACATGGGATTCTGCTAGACTCATTTGGACTAAAGATCTATAACTTGACATACTTTCTATAAATTTCTCTGCACTCTGGTTGCTCAAGTAGACAACTCATCATACTCTATCATTACAGCCATTAAAATCTATTATGCTTGATCATTAAGTGCTTGTCCAAAACTCAGAGGAAGATTCTGATGCACGCCATATCTAGTTATATGTTTAATTCAGTAATAATATTGTGTTATTCATAGTGATAAATTAACATTCCAGTAAAAACAATAACTCCTTTTCTGTCCAATACTTGCATCCAACCTGGCCACTTCTCTACATAGTTGGCTACAGAACAACAATTAGAGGATGGATTATGACTTCTTCATTATTAAACAATATTTGTAAGATAAATATTAACCTAAATTTGTTTTGTTGTACTGTTTTTACATACCTACCTAATCAAGGAGTTTTAATGCTAATGTGCTGTCTGTGCTCAGGGCAGAACAATGGAAACAGTGGAGACACAATCAACTCTCAGTGTTACTTAACACTAAGACAATTATTATCATCAATATAAACAAAATAATCATCTCTGTTGTTCAGTGCAGAACCTTAAGTGAGTCTGGATTGCCTGGGGTAGGCAGTCCAGCTTCTTGTCTTGTCTGGACAAGGTTTAGGTCCTCCTAAAAGACCTCAGAACTATAGATGAGAAATAATTTTAAATGTTATGATTATCTTAATTTTTCAGATGAGGAAATGAGTCAAAGGAGCATTTGCCTGCATCAGCACTAGGGACCAAACCTACAGCCTATGATTTCACTAACTCTGTTTGGCAGGTAGTGTTTGGCCAGTGCAGTGACCTCTGCCATCACCATGTCTTTTTCTGCTTCATATTTACTTGCCTTTTTTCACCTTCCTGAAATCCCAGCAGTGCCCTACTCTGTCTGTTCAGGCTTTGTGTTCTTTGTAACATGGATGGCTGAGGAGGAGTTGCAGACAAGTTAAATTCATGCAAATCTGGATTTTTACACAAGTTGGAAGGAGCCTGTCGTAACTGAAACATATTCAGTTATTTTCTTCTTCACAAAGGGCTGCTCTTGTCCTTTCTGAAGCAACTTAGGCTGTGTACACAACTCATGTGGAAGAAAATCTCTGCTTTCAATATACAGCATAAAGTTGAGTCTTAGAAACATCAAACTCATCTACAAGAAATCAGTTTTTAATAGGATTGTGCTGGTGTGGACTACTGGCTATAGAAACCACACTAACCTGTTACTTTGTACTGCACTGAGTAACTTGTTATTAATTTGTTGCATGCTATCTAAACCTCAGTTTGCGAATCTTGTGGAACAGATGTTGTTTTAGGATTATAAGTCTGGACAGCACAGGGGGAGTCATATCCTCCTTGGAAGCCTGACCACAACAAAGAGGGTGAATAATCACTCATATGAATCTACAGAATGAGCACGTTTCATACACTAGCCCACTTAAAGCACAAATAGCTCAGTCATCAATGAGCTGTTCAACAAGACATTTCCAAATACGTGCATTAACAACTCCTATAAGAACCAGGATGTTATGGGTTGAATGACATTTCTTCTCTACTTCTCTCTTCCACTTTGAACCCATTCAGGCACTGTGAAGCCACATGTAGAAGCTGCAGTGACACTTACTGGAGAAGGCTGAGCTGATTACTTTCTGCTTCATGGGCTGCTGAGATTCCAGGCAACAGGTTCTTTAATGTACTGATTACCCTTGCATTATAGTCTATTAAACATTGCAAATCTGCTGAGCTATCCAACTTTTATTCAGAAACCTAAAAACTTGTGCCATCATCAAGCACTCCACAGATGCCCCAGATATTACGGCAGCACAATCACTCTACTGTTTAGAGTACTTTGTTTCTGTCTCTGTGAATTATGGGGTGTCACATCATGGCATGTATTGTTAAAATGGGAGGTAACCCAACATGACATGGCATAATGGGATACAGCCTGTGGGTATAGGGAGAAGGGTGGGAAGGGAAATACAGCTAGACCTATATCTGATGAAAAATCGGTGACCAAAAATTTAGCCAAGTAGTCACTTGTATCTTACCAGGTTATTCAAAAAATGAGTCAAATTGTTGTACAGTGACTTGAAAGCAAAGTAATCTGATTCCATAGCTGTAATAATTAAATTCAATATCTTTATTTCTATTTCAAATAGATCTTCTGCTGATCCAAAAGATGCCACAATTTGTCAACATTAGCAGCTTCTGTTAAACCGAAATGTTCTGTAGAGTATGTCCAGTTTCATCAAAGTTTGGAACAGAACAGAGATGGATTTCAAAACACATAGGTTTCCATCAAGAATGTGTATGGTTTTCTACTCCTTCCAGTCTCGCAGCTCCTTGGCAGCAAAAAGCTCCCAAGATCCACCAGTCTGTTATGGGACTGGAGCTCCTCTTGCCATCAGAAATGATTTTGGCACTTTGTAGTCCCCATTCCACAGCAGATAAGAACCAAGAGTCAAAGTGCTGAAATTGTTTGTGCAATGACTTTAACTTTTTCCACACAGCTCTAGACAAATACTATATGAGTAACTATATTAACTGCAGAACTGCTGTTCCAGTGGCCCATAAAATCAATTCCATGCAACATATTCAGGTTTTAGCCACATACCAGACTCTTCTCTCTTTTTCTCTCTTCATCTATACCTAAGTACTCTCAGCAGCAGGCAGCAAGGAGTCTCTCAATAGAGGCATACGTTAGCCTGCAGCCTGACTGTCCTCGAGGGAGAAGTACTTTCCCCATCCTAGAGTAATTGTTTTTAATTGCAAAACATCCTCTGCCTAAATAAAAATAAGACTCCCCTTAGCAGACTCAGACAGGCCAAAGATTATTTATTTTTTGCAACACCATTACACATAGGAACTCAGTCATGAATCAGAATCCCAAGGGCCATCTTGCTACTTATAAATGAATCTAAATATACTGTTTTGTATCCTTCCATTTCTGCTTAATTTTTTTTAATTAGTGGGTCATTGAATTAGAGAAATGGGTGCAGACTGCAAAGAGCACTGGAAAGCCATTTCTTGCAAAGTGCTTGTCTTCTATTAATGTGGTACTTGTCCCATTGAGTGTGTTTGAGCAATATGCACAGCATTAGTTTCTGAAAGCAGAAAAAAATGAATAGAAGAAACATTTCAAATGGCTGAGAAGCTTTCAGAGGGCAGAGGGGAATAAATTAATAAATAAATAAATAAAGAATATGTCACCTGGAAATTACAAAATGTATTATACTGTGTAACCTTTCTGAATGCAAAAGTTTATGTTCTTGCCAGGCCCAATTCTTATTTTGGCTTTGTTTTCAGTATCTCTGATAAACTTTCAGAACAAATGTTAACAAATGTTGAGATTATATTTTGCGATGTATCAGATCACAGTGACCCAACCTTTTCTTGCAGCTCTTCGCATATTTCTGAAAGGTAACTCAGAACAAAATAGCAACAAGGCAATGTGTCCCTGCAAATATAATGAAGACTTTTTCTCCTCAGTTCCAAATCTACCATCTCTGTCAGGTGCACACCAGAAAGTTTCTTCCACATTCTGTTTAATGGTATACCTACCCCAACAGAAAAATCTCATTCCAAACAGTCATTACCTCCAGAAAAAGGCATTGGTCACTATATATTTTCCTTGCAATCTAAATGCTTATAAAATCAGTCCAGTAGGTCTCCAAAGTCTGTCTGTAAGGGCACCATCTGATGACTCACACTCATGTTGCAGATGAGAACTAAGATGGAACAGAATCAGCAACTCACTGCATCTTTGCTGAGTTGGCAGAAATCTCAGAAACCATAGCTCTGGATATGAGAAAACAAAAGAAAGAAAAGGCAGAGTAAATCTCTCTATTTGCCAGAGAACCAAGTCCACTTAGCTTTGAGGAGTTACTTGCTGTATGCCTTCTTAAACAGGAGTTTAAAATGTATTTTAAAGAATAAAGGGTAAACTCAGTGGTGTTGTCTGCTTCCTGGACTAACAACAGCTCCCTTAACTTTGCTGTTCTGTGAATGTTTATAAAAGGCATCAGCTCTGTTTTTCTATATTTTCCCATTTATTTGCCAGTTGCTATGTGAAACTTTGCTGTGTTTTGAAAAGATGATTTAACAGGATCAAACAGATGTTCCTTCTGCATGGAATCTTCAGCCTGGGCAAGCAGAGGATGAACATTTTCATGTGGCTTTGAATACATTTCCACTCACATGCAATCCTTCCAATGGTGGGAAAGAATTTTCTCCTTCCAACAGGCTTCTGAGACTGGATGTAAAATGAGTAGGGGAAATAATTATTTTTTTCAGGTGTTCAGCTGGCAAACACAGCCCCCCAAATTCAGAGTTGGGAAATGAGTTCTTCACGTTTGAGGTTATTTGGATCTTTAAGGGAAAAGTAAATTAATTTGCCTTTTTATGTAGCATGGTTCACCAGCTTCCATGATCTGGGAAATTTTTAAATGATTCCTTTTTTAGGCATTTTGTTCCCTTGTGTCTTCAGACCATGGCAAATATGATAGGTTGGTTTGTTCAGTTGGGTTTTGAGAACTGGGTTTGACTAATGCTTTTATAGGAATGAAGAGCACTGTGACATCAGGTCACAATGGTACTGATTGAAAGACAAGTAACTGGTTCCCATCAATGGCCCATAGTGTATGTGCAGTTGAGAATATAAGAACAAATGACTTGTGTGCAGAGGTATTACCCCACAATACTTTCCTAACCTGAGGAAATCTACTGTGCAGAGACTTCATTAAATAAAAATCCAACAAGACCGGTTTGTTACTAAATGTAGATTTTTCTGGCTCATGAAGTGGATGTATCCAATCATTTCTTGAATTCACATAGGTTTCTAATGCCCCCAGTGTATCCACAAGTGCCAAGAAAGTCTGATGAATAATCTGATAATCTTAGATAATCTTTAGTAGTTTCCTGAATTTAAAAGTTGTGACACTTTTTCATATTACTGTTAATAAACATCTTATGTCACCCTGCAAATCCAGGACAAAAATTTAGTGCCAGTAAAATTCATTACATTTCATTTTTCCTATAATAAATAAAGAATTCTTTTGTATCTGCATTGTCTTTGTTAAGCGGTACGGAGAAGCAAAATCTACAAGCTTTGTAAGCTTACACACATGCTGTATTTGTTGTTTTTTTTTTTTTCATTGTTATTACAACATAACATAATCAAATCATTCCCCTACTCTTTTTTTTTGGTCACATGCAGATTCTGAATGGACTCTTCTTGGATCACTTGGAGGAAATTCTTATTAAACAGGATGTGCCTCTTCCTTAGGGTGACAGGTTATATACAGAGATTTTTCATCACAGTGAAAAATGCTTCATTTTCTGCCAACCATATGTAAAGCAAGGAGAAAAGTCTGGCCTTACTGACTCCTGGGGACTGAAAGTGGAGACAAAAAGGAAACACATACATTATAAATGTTCCTTTTAAAACGTAGTTTTACAAGACTCAAAATACGTGAAATTGAAAAATACGTGTAAAAACAAAATAGTTAGGAATGCAAGCATATGCTGTTGTGAAGATGATGTTTTGAAGATGGATTGGTGTATTTTAAGCCTAGAAGTCTTATATTTTGCATATTACAAATGGACAGGCTTTTATGAATCCACTCGTGCCTTAAGCCCAAATAGATTTAGTGACAACAACAGATCCCATAGACCCAATGACCTTAAGATTAGGCTGGTTTGGGGAAAAAAAAAAAAAAAAAAAAAAAAAAAGTAAATTCTTATAGCAGTTTTTAGACAGGTGTTTCCAGCATCCCGAGTGTCTAAAATAACAATTTTTTCCCCAAAAAAAGTCCAACCTGATCTCAAACATTTATGAGAATGTTGTTTTTTAAATGCACACATTTGATATATTTATGACTTATCATTGTTAGTGATGGGGCCATTAGAGGGTTGAGACTTTCATTTCTGAGTATAACCTTTTTGTTGTGGTATATAAGGATTAATTTTATTATACAGTACCACCAATGGTAGAGGCCTCTAATTGTCTATCTTGAGATTTTTTATCTGGGGTTTAAAGGCTTGCTATAAACTTATCCTGCAGTGTGGAGGAAACACATGGCAAAGGATAAAAAGCAGATCATGTACTTGGGCTTGAGAGTGTTGTGTGATCTTCCTTTTTTTTTTTTTTTTTTTTTTTAACCGGATATTATTTGTTTGGTTGGATGTGAAATGTGAAGTGTGGCAATCTTGAAAAATGAAGTAAATCTTGCCTTGAGGCAGAAAAAAAATACTAAAGAAGCTTTTAGGTCAAACTATCAGTTTTACAGCAATAGTTTTGTATACTTGTATATACTCTGGAATATTCTTATGTACTCTTCTATTACTTTTTTTTTTTTTTAATAAGAAATAAAAATACATATAAGCTTGTGCAGATTCTGATGCAAAATCACCTTGTTACCTAGTTTTTAGACTTTTTCTTCTTTAAGGAAGTGCACTGGGCAAGATTCATACAAACCTGAAAGATCTAATACTGACCACCAGAGGAGCTGGCTGCATGAAACTTGTTTTATTAAACTCTGTGGTGAATTTTTGTGCTTATGCCATACTATTGATGTGCAGCATTATTTACTCTGTGCTGTTTAAATCTTTCATGACACTGCTAATGCCTATAAGAACAATTCTTGCAGTGACATTACATCTCAGCAAGACTCAGGGAAGCTAAGAGATCTGTCTCCTGAATAGTCATTTGCAGCTTAGCCTGGGTGCATACCAGATCCTATGACAAGAGGGCTACTTCATCCTATAAGGAGGGCTTCTACAGAATAATGCCACTGGCAGGTCCCCTTTCATGACTCTCAAGATCCCCTGTGCTGCTTCATCTGTGATCCTTCTGAGTCCCACAGAGTCTCCATATATTGTACATGCAACAACTTTGCTCTGTTTATTCGTTCTGTTAGACAAAAAGTGATTTTTTTTTTGTTTGTTTGTTTGTTTTCATTGGTTCAGTTTCAAAAAAAGTGGAAAAGAGTAAAGTGGCATTCTGGGCAGCACAACCCGATCTCCCCATCTTTGATGGAGATACCGTACGGAAGCAGGGACACTGCAGGACTAAGGGTGCGGCTCAGGATCAGGCAATACTGAACAGCAAACACTCTTTCAAAGTCAGTCCTGCAACACTGGTATTTTGGGTTATGCATGTATTGCAGCTGATCTAGTACTTGCTGTATCTTGCTACTCTCTATCCCACCTTCCAGTTCCGAAAAGTGAAACCCTTTGTACTCCATATACAAGGGATTCTACATATATGTTACAAGTCACCCTGCAAAACTAATACATTTCCTTCTTTGCCATAATTTGGTACTAACCTTGTCATCCAGGTCAAAAAGCTGCCTGTCTTTCTCACAAGATTAATACAAGCCACTGGGATGGAGATCCTACACATCAAAGAAGGTAAACCCTGCAACAAACTCTCAGCTTCACATGAAGTAATGGGTGTGTACAATCAACTTGTATACAAGCACATCTGCACTTGCAATAGCACAAAGATCTCACTTCACAGAATAGCTCAACAAACGAGGAGTAAAAGCCTTTTCAGAGGCTAACTTCACTGGGAGATGGCACTTGCCTACATCACACACAAAAAAAAAATTAAAAAAAAAATGTGGGGGTGGATTTGAATGTGAGCTAGCAAGTGGTTTAAGTTACCTCTGTTTATTTCACTCTTACAGCACTCTTCTCCTATGATCTGTACCTAAGATAAATTGTTCTTCTGTGGGTTTGTTACTTATCTTAACAGTATTTCTCAAAACAAGTAAAGGTCACTTAGGAGACAATAAAATGTATCAATTCAAATCACATTAGCTGTTCAGAAAGTCTAAGAGATGGACATCTGTGGGGTAATTTGAGGAGGCAGGAGGGAACACCACATTTGAGGTTAACAGCTAAACTTTCAGCCTTTGTCAAAATTATGTTCAAAATCCTTTTGCTGGCTGCGTGTCCTGAAGCAGCAATCACAATTTAAGAAAAATACACTAAAAGGCCAAAAACCTAAAAGTTATTGTAACTGTAACTCATGCTCAATGGGAAGCTAACTAGCTATTTTAAAAGCACCTTTTTTTCTGCTCTCTATCAGTATGCAAATGTTAGTCTTACAGTTCTGGAAAGCTGTAATTCTTAACAGAAAGAGATTTTCCCAACACGAGAAATTGCCCAAATTATATTCCAAGTGCATTATGAATAGGAACCATGATAATTTTGCCATTGTAATCTACAGGCAGTCAAACTGAATTAATTTATTTTTATTTCTTTAATGTAAGGCTCCAGCCTGAAGTACTTTATGTTACTTTTTTTTTTTTTTTTTTGGGGGGGGGGGGGGGGGGTAGGGAGAGAATGTAGATCCACTGACCTACTTAAAGACATAAGAAAGAATAGTTGTTGTAAAGTGTTTTGAACTTTTTTTTGAAACCAGCACCCAGGTCTATGCTCAGGGAGTGTGACTAACACAAGAAGGTGCCATTCCACAGATGGAGAAACATTTCTCAGAGGCAGGCTCCTCCTGCCCGAGTTGCCTTCAACAAGCAGGAGGCCACCCACTGCATATGCCAGGAGAGGCAGATCAGCTTCAGGGAATGTGGTGTATGGCAGGGCATCACTTGCCTTTTGAGTAGTATCTATGTACATGTTCACATCTGAATGCATTCTTCAGTTCAACCCCAACAAGACATTTCTCTTCCTTTTTCTTCACTTGGGTGAAACAGACTCTTGTTTACTCTCCCCAGCTCTACCCAGGAGATCTTCTTCACACCTTAAAAACTCCTCTATCATGGAAACAGTATCAGGCCGTTGGCATTATAGTAACACCAGTTACATATACAGTATTAAGTATTTGTTCAGTCAGAGCTAATTTACAACTGAAATGTACCTATACTGAGATTTAATGGTTTTATTGACTTGCATCCTAATTTTATTGATATCTAAAATAGGAATAAAGCTTAGTATGCCAGGGCAGTTTTGCTCTTGAGGTCCAACACACACTGTGGTGCTAACTGCTGTTCATATCTTCTCTCAGGACTCAAACGACTTGCTTTTGTGTTTGGATGTGAAACCTTTGCCTTTGCTTTCAGTGCTAAGGAAATCCATGCTTGTAGGTGGCTACCACATGACAGCAAATGTTTGGCTATCTCAAAGCATGATCTATATTGTAGTTTTCTACCCTGAAGTAAACTAGGCCCAGCCAACCACAGGGCCCACTGTTAATAATCTCGTGATGAAAGAGAGTTTCTGTTATCATCAGTGACAAAGTCATACAAGTTTGACGCTTTTGCTATTTGTGGAGCCAGAGCAACCAAACAGTTTTGGGTAGACAAACACATGCACTAGCACATTCAGGCTCTTATTTTATTTTCAAGTCTTTGGGAAGAAAATCATTAGGAAATAACTGCAATTTCCATGTTACATTTTTCCAGAATGCTTTCTCCTAACTCATTCCTATGCCAGAGTTACTCTGGCTGCAGCTAGTGGAAGTTACATTGACAGCCTCTGGAGAAAATTACCAGCCTGTTTCACACCCCACACATTGATTTCTGTGTCTTTTATCAACCTTGCCTCTACTATAATTGTACCACGATTTTTTCCCAACTGAAGCCTCGGTGTACCCATTTTTGACATGGAAGTATATCTGTAGCACAGCATCCTGCTGCCTGGACTGTGCCTTTAGCAGGGAGAAAAAACAATGGTTCTGTCAGCAACAGCAAAGCACATGGAGACAAGGAGAATTATGCTGGGACTAGGGGAATTATGCTGAAAAAAATGAACAAACTTATACAAAACTAGCGTTTTCATAAAATGTACCGTAACAAGGATGTTTGAGCCAAACAGGAAAAAGGCTTTCTGGCCTTAAAATGTGTTTTACCTCATAATTAAAGTATTTGAATATTTTGTACAGTTTTCTATGAGAAATACTAGTGCATAAGCATAAGGGAAGATATAAATTAGTAAAATAGCTCTGTTTATGATAGAAATAACATATTATTATAAAGTGGTTATTTACTTATTTATTTATTAGGAACTGGGTAAATAACCCAAAACATTTCCAGAATAAGTCTTCTTCAGTCACCCAAACTCCTCAAATTGGATGAACACTATTCTGACCAAAGCTCACTATCTCCCTTTGAAAATCACCCTCGAGTCAATGGATTCTAATGAGCTGCATCAACTCCCTGTACAAGGATAGAATTGCACAGGCATTTTATTCTTTTGTCTGCAGGTTCTTTTGATTAAAATTTACTCAGGGTCTTTTGGTCATTTGGCGAAAGGCATTGGATTTAAAAATTATATAGCAGTCTCCCTGCCACACAAGCAAATGTTTGATTATTGGCCCATGCCTAAACAGAGATGTTAACCTAAAGCCCGTGTTCTTTTCTCTTCATGCATGATTCTTGCTCACAGAGCTTCATGCAGAGGAGCTGAAAAGAGGATTTGCAGTGAAAAAAGCCTTCCAGAGGCAAACAAGCCCAGAGCCTTTAATATCTGAGCTGTCATTATAAAAGAATAAAACAAATGAAATCAGAAATATTCTACACAATTTACAGTGTTTCAGTTAACCTCCTAAGAATGACTAGCCACTGTTGCATATAATGGAGATACTTGACAGGTCCCAATTTACATTAATTATTTGTATCCTAGGCCATGGCTAAATGTACAATGAATCACAAATTAAACACGTAAGAAGCAATGTGATCTACCAGATAAGGCATAAGACCAGGATCCAGAAGACCTGGATTCTGTTCCTGGCTGACTCCAGTGTATTTAGCTCTCCTATCTGTGCATCAGATCCCTGGCTAGTACTGCAAGAGAACAACTTTCTCAGAACAATGCTTCTTAATGCTACAAAATCCTGTTACTGCAACTTGTAAAACCTTTAAAGTGTACCTGCCTTAGGATGTACCTTAGAGAATGGTAATGGGAAGTCTCTGTCTGAGGAGTGGTTAGCATTAAAAGCAAATGCTGGGCATGAATGACATTGAGTTACCAAAAGGTTTATGTTGCAGTATAACTTTCTTCTTTTGTTTTTGTCAGCAATGCAGCCCTTTCCTTATGCCAGGGACCCTTGTTTCAAGAAGCCTGAATCCTTGTTTCAGGAAAAGCCTCTCTTTCTGCTGTGACTGTAAAGATCTCTAGCAGAACCAGTGAGTATTTCAGTGTTCAAGGCATGGGGAACACAAGAGGGAGAAAAATTTTAGTTGTATTCTCCTAGATGAAAATACAAATGTTTAGGCAAACGGGCAAACATTTTATACAAATTTTTACCCAATATGCAGAAACTGGTGGTTAGGTGCAACTTTGTGCAGTATGGTCCTACTGACAAGTGAAGCCTACAAACAAGGGTTTGTAGGGTTTTACTGATCACTCCTATATTTCCTTCAACTAGTGATAATAGTCACAGAGTATACCTTCATCTTATAGGATGTCTGCAGATTACTTTAGTCTTGCTGTCCCCTGTACTGAGAAAGAGAGGAACACTTTCAGCTTTGAGGAAGGATGAGATTCAGTGCCCCACTTTAAGTGCAGTGAAGCACTTTATCTGTGTCATTCCTCTTGGTACATTCCTCCATGTTCTCCTCTTTCTTTATCATCTAAAATCATTCTGTTTCACTTCTTTGGCCCTGTATGGCTCTTATCCCTATTTCATTTTACTTACTATAGTCAAACCATAATACCAGGACATATCATGCAATATTTTTGAATAACTACTTATGACTTTTCCTCTGTCCACTGTGTTCCACAGGGTGGAGCTCCTTTAAAGGATCCTTTTTCCAAGCAAATTCATTGTCCACCCTCAAACTTCCCTTTTCTGCCTATAAAAAAATGTTACAACACTTGTGCCATTTCACCACCATCTTGAGCCTGCAATAAAGAGCACTGACAGTAAAAAGGGCGCTTCCCTCTCGCCCATACAGATCACTCCGTTTGCCCCTTTTCAGTCCCCGACTTGTGCCAGCAGAAGCAGTTGTGTGGCAGCACAGTGAGGAGTCAGGAAACTGACATGGGTAAAAATATTTTGCTCGGTTAGCTGTTTTCTGCATCAACACTTGTTCTGGGCTAGAGTAGCCAGTACGGGGACGTGGCACAAGGAATGAAGGAATAAGAATAACCAGCAGGAGGAGACGACAGGGCAGGACTGACGCTTTGCATTGCTGCTGTTTTCTGTTGGCTTTAACAGGCCATAAAGCCATGGTACCAAGCCCCTCACCATACTCTTTTTATGCAAAGATGTATCCATTCATTGCTTCCTTGTACCACTTTGTCTCTGTTTCTGTCCTTCTTGCCTTGGCATGTTTTCATAAATGAAGGGAACTGCTGCTGTTCAACCCACCATATCCCATACCCCCATCCAGGGAAAAATTTAAAACAAGTGAAACGCTACACTCCATCACAGTCAGAGCAGCATCTGGCCTGGGCATGTTTAACATCAGCTTTAAGGCACAGACTGTATTTTTGTCTGACATTTGGTACAGTAGGTTTTTAGAACATGTTAGA
The DNA here is from genome assembly GCF_963932015.1 of Anas acuta. NCBI lineage: Eukaryota > Metazoa > Chordata > Aves > Anseriformes > Anatidae > Anas > Anas acuta. The sequence goes on from NC_088979.1 coordinate 156,026,421, forward strand.
TTTTGTATGGTGATTAAAACAAACAAACAAACAAACAAAAAAAAAAAAAAAAAAAAACACTAAGAGTTACAGTAATAGCAGTAAGTATGTGTAGTAAGAGAAAAAAAAAAGTGTTTCAACCAGTACAAAATTATTTTTTTTAAGTTGTAGTATTTACTCATAAAATAAAAATTCTGGTTCTTTTGGTTCTTTTAAGCATAGATGTATCTTGCTGTAGACTCAAAAAATCTCCAGAAATCAAATGTGTTTGCACAAAATATATATATCTAGAGAGAGAGAGAGAGAGAGAGAGAGATTTACTGAGATTTTGCCTCTCTCTGCTCAGGACACCTAAATCTAAAATGCACTTTTTCTCTCTGAGCTTCCAGGCAGTAGTCGATATGTCTTTCATATGTCTCTTGCAAAACTTCCTTTTCTTTTTTTTTTTTTTTTTTTTCTTTTTTATTTAAGAGCTACCAGTAATTATCCTTTTGAGAAAAAATGTTATCCTTTCAAGAGAAAGAGGCAAGTTTTGCTGCCTTGACAAGTCATTTCCCACAGCTACAGAATCCACTGGTCGGAAATGTTCCTAACAGGGTTTTAGAAAAGCGATTTCTTTTCTCGCTTCCCCTCAGCTGTTGTCTCTCAGCCGCCTGCGGCTTTGAAGACCCAGGAGGTGAAACAGTATCTAGAAGCACTTCCACATGGCAGTGGCAGGAGCAAAGGACTTTCGGAGGCTGAAATAGCAGCAAAGGAGGTATTTAGATCTAATGGAAATCCTTAGGAACGTGAGGCATCTTCAGCATCTTCAATATTTTTTACTCTCTTCCTCTCCTATGACAGGAACAGAGCCTCTCCAGGTCCTGCAGTCCCCTGGGGTGGAAAGTGGGAAGTAAAATCAGCAGGGATAGGCTTATCAGCAGAATTTCCTCCTTCCCTCTAGATGATGCTTTGGTGAGACATCCACTCCTTGGCTCATCTCCCTTCCTTCACCTACATCCTGTCTTCCTGCAAACTTGCCTTTTTGCCAAGTCAGTGCAGAAGTGGTGGCAGCACATGAAACCAAGAAATGGCCATGAAACCCTCAAAGGTGTGCAGAGATCTCTCTCCTCTTTGTCTGCAGGGGACAGGAGAGCACAAGACAGTTTCTTTGGATTTGTGTAGGGGCCATGGTGTTGCTTCACCTCAGGTTTAGAATGCTGTACCAAGGCAAGGCTAGGCTTGTACTAACACACATTTCTGTGCCTATTCTGGTTCTTTGACTTTGGGGTGTTAGAACAGTGTTGAAAACAATTCCATGAATGTCTACACTTACCACACAGTGGTTTGGATCCAGAGTGGTTTTGGTGTACCTTGTCCATGGTCTTCCTGGGGAAGGTGAAATTCATGCCCTTCCATTTGCTTCAAGCCCTAAATAAGGAAAAAGGGTCAAAGCCAAAACCCATTTCTTATACAGTTTTGAGCCACATGTCCTGGAGGTGCATGATCCAGAGACAAGAAAAAAATCCAGCCCCAAGTAAACCCCTGAGCCACATAACACAAGGTGTAAAAGGTCTCAGTGTCACCTGTTTCTTTATAGTAAACCAATCCTCTTAATACAAATCACTTGCTAATGGTGACATAGCTACTGTTGTGTAGCTATATCCTCGCAAGTATTCATCATCCAGGCATGAATGTCTTGCATTTCCTTCTGTTCTCCTTGCCAAGAGCTCTGATTCCAGAAAAAAAAAAAAAAAAAAAAAAAAAAAAGACACAAAAAATCTGCTTTAATACTGCCAATTTGGTGTGCACTTTGAACTGAATTTTGTAATATATTTGTCAATTTATTATTAAAAAAATTGATATTCTCATTTTTATCTTTCACAGATTGCTGCCATTCAACAAAAATAAGTCCTCCTCCCTTTTAAATGTATTTTGAAGATTTAATAACATATTCTTGTTTTGTTAACAACCACATGAAAACTTCACAGGGCAGATTTGAGTACTGACTATGCACATCTGGGTATGTAACCAGGGTCACTGGAGACCTAGACCTAACTAACTTCCCCTGGGGTTTTCCCCTTCATTTTCACAAAGCAGCCAACTCATTTCTTACTTTGCTAGGTTTTATATCAACATCTGATCTAGGTTAGAAAACCCTCTCATTTCTGCTCTTGCCTGAATGTCAGACCACTTTCTTTCCCCCCTCAACAACTTATCACAAGAAACAGTCAGAGTACCAGGAGCAATAATAATATTTGTCTAATGACTCCCTCTCAGTGGCACCAGAGTGGTAAACCATCAAGGAGAGAGCACTCCAGCAAAAAGCTTGTCTTTGAAGGTATATGATATCACATCAAAAACAGCAAAAGAATATCTATTGGTGGCTCAGAAATATTTCTCACCTCTATCTAAACATAGAAATTTTGAAGCGAGAAAAGGGAGACTACCTTACAGATATGAAACATTTAATATTTAATTACTCTTTTTTTTTTTTTTTTTTGGAACAACTTGTACAGCCCCGAGCTTCTTATAATGTATAAAATAGAGTTCACCTGTCATATCTTGAATGAACATGAAACTGGGACTCGCAAAACTAAATACATCTGCAACAAATTGTCTCAGTTTCAAATTATATTTGTAGTAGGTAGTCATGCAGTAGGATGTGTAGCTTATGTATGTGTGTGTTTTTAGTAGGTGGATTTCAGTTTCTGTCTTCCATCTCAGAGGCAGCAGTAGTATTTTGGTATAGGGTTTATACTGGAGGTAGGAGAATTGATATTTCTGAAACTAAAATATTGCGGTGGCCCTAATAGGTTGGTAGACAGGTAAATTTTTATACAACAGATAGAAACTAATTTTGTCCTAAAGGTCACAGGACTGTGTCAGTGATGTTTGGCTCTAGTTCTAGCTTTGCTCCACTGAAATATTGGTCAAAATGAAATCAACATGTTTACAGTGTCTGAATCTGTTTCTGCTTCCCACCCTGAACAAGGTACACCTTGAGTGACCTAAGGTCAGGTACCAGAAACTTAACTGATATAAAATGGGTCTTTGCCTACACTCATCTGCTGAGCTGAGAAGGCATACGTGGGCATAGCTTCCAGCATCCATGTTAGGTTAACAAGAGCTTGCTTTGGTATCTTGACACTAGACTGAGCTTCATTGTGTACGCAGAATAGTTCTGTCATGCACATGCCATAGAGCTGATCTGTACATGCCCTAAGGTAATTTGTTAGGGTTTTCATGATTTCCCACAGCCTAGTCAAAGCTGTAGCTTTGTCTGGGCTAGCAGACATCTAAACAAGCATCAACACTTGTTGATAACATGCAAAAGCAGGGAAAGGAGACACAGAGATATTAAAGAATTGAAACAGATTTTGATGACTGCTGCTAGAGTAAACCTGCCAATGTTGTTTAAGAGAATGCTTCGGAAACCAACACAGGAAAAAAAAAAATGAAAAAAAAATCTCTGGTCTTTTTCTTCCTAGAAATCAAGGTGCAGAGTTTTTATCTTTCTCTATTTTCTAATGTATGAAATAGAATTAGGTTGGAAGCAGGCCCTGGAGTTTCCAGTCCAACCTTCTGTTAAAAACAGTGCCTTACATTAGGTTGTCCAGGCCTCTGTTTAACCAGGTCTTGAGAGTTATTATGTTCTCTGGACAACCTATTCCAAAGTTTTTTGTTTTCTTGGTGAAATATTTTCTTGACACCAGATGTAATTTCCCCTGAAACAACTTCCTCCCATTGCCCTTTGTCCTGCCACCATGCATCTCTGTAGGGAGAGTACAGAATTCTATCTTCTCTGTAACTAACATTTTGGTTTTGCAAGACTATGTTTAAGTCTCCCCAATCTCTCATTTCTCCAAGCTGAACAACTCCAATTTGTTTAACCTTTCTTCATATGCTGATTTCTCCAACTCCCTAATAATCTTTGTGGCCCCTTGTTTGACCCTCCAACTGAACTGACAGGACCAAAACTAGAGATGCTATTAGAGGTGAGGCCTAGAAAGCACTGAGCAGAGTGGAATAATCACATTGTTTGACCCTAAAGAAGCCGGGGTTGAAAGTAAGAGACTTTTTCAGCTCTGTTATAATATCTAGTTTTCTCTTTCATTTTTCCATGTCATTCTTCCGGTTTATCTATACTTCCATTCTGTTATATTTTCTTTTCATCCCAAGGCTAATTCAAGCTGACAATACTTATTGTGAAATATGAATCCTTCCCTGGGAACACAATGAGATTCAGAGTGAAATAACATAGAAACTTTTCAGTACAATTCTCTTGGCAAAACAGAAGGCAGATGTCCAGTCGGGTCTTGCTATAAAGAACTTATTTATTATCAACTACAGAAGCAAAATTTAACCAATTAAATTAAATTAAAAACTTAACTTCAAGCCTCCCTCAAAAAAAAAAAAAAAAAAAAAAAAAAAAAAAAAGGAAGAAATGGGTCTGGAAAAGCAAGAAAAAAGAAATACTGATAAAGCGTACTTGAAATATGTTCATCTTTCTACAGCATGACTTGACACAAAAGCAAGAAGTGTTTTTGATAGAAAGTGCATCAGCCTTTCTATAGGACTTCTTAACACCCTTTCTGTTGGGCTTCTTAACACCAGCAGACCAAGGGGATTGGTTCATTCCTGCTGCTGAAAGTTCTGGAATAGCTGCTTTGGCAGGATCGTGACTCTGGCTCTATAACTGCAATTTGGCAGCAGTGTAAATTAAATAGGGAAAACAGTCACCAGAAACCTGGGCACCTGTGGCAAGGCAGAAAGCCAAGGTGACTTGTGCAGTCACCCAGTTTTAAGAGAGAACAAATCCATCAGGAAATAGGAGGGTCGGTGTCTGAAAAATATCTATGGGGTATTTTTTATTATCATTATTATAGCTCAAATGTAAAGAATCACTGGTTTCTTAATTTATCAGATATGTCAATTACTCTGTTTTGGCAGAAATGCTTGTAGTTTGTGAAATGTTTATAGCAGTGACTGCTCAGCATTTGCTGCCCTTTTCCTCTGTTATATCTCTCAAGTATGCTTTTAATCTTTGAAGGATAATGAAAGCTCTGTCCTGAGAAAGAGGAAGGAAGTCATGAGTGATAGAGCCAGTGAAGCAGTACCTGAGGTTGGCTTGGCAGCAAGCACAGCTGGTGAGCTAATAAAGCCAGATTTGCTTATGGATTCCTTTCATTGTGGACATGTGATAAATGTCATCCCTTACCATCCCCAGTTCTTCACAGGGTAAATAGAAGGTAGCAGTATTTTTGGCATATGCTTTTCTCAGAATATACTCATTCTCCACCTCTAAAACACCTTAATTGTATGATGATTTCAAAGCCTGTAATGTATGACAAAGTACAGCTTGATTTCTTTTGTCAAGAGCTGATGTAGAAAGGAGAAAAAAAAAGATCCATTAGATCAACACGGAGGAGAAACACTGTGGAACAGTGTATGTGGTATTTTATTACTAAGATTTAATTGGGAAAAATAATAGGTCTTTGAAACTTTGGTTCTGTTCATAATAATGGCAGAGTATTCACTCAGTTTCTCTGTCATTGCTATCATTGATTAGACAGGGGCCTTGGGTTTTAAATAAACTGAAGAGTCTTTCAGATTCCACTACAAGTAGATCAAATAAGAATGGCTTGAAAGAGAATGCTGCAAAATCACAGGGCTTTGCATCAGTGTGTTTCCATGGTCACAATCAGATAGGTAGTGAGGAATGCTTTTGTAAGCACATCTCAATGTTCTTTCCCAACATCATCCTTCTGGTGTCATATAGCTTTCTTAAACTTATTTGTGTTTTATTCTGAATTGCTTTCCAAAACACAAGTCAGGTTACAGATAGGAAAGAAAACATGAATGCATCTTGCCCAGGAGTTAACAAGACTCATATTCAGAGAATGCTTGGCAACCTTGGAGTTGTGACTGTCTTTGGTGAGTGCCTGAGCTGCCTAAAGAAACTCATATTTTGTCCTGCTAGAATAGGTAGGTATGGAATGAAGCCTTCACATTATTTGATATCAATACTAGGATCTACTGCAGCTCTGTGTATTCCTGAGTCATTCATCAGGACTCAGGTCCTGGTGCTTCCTCTGCTGGAAATGTGGCTCTCTCCATACAAGAAGGAGCCTGAATCTGTAGCAAATGGTAAAGGTATTCACTTGCTTTCTTTGTGTGTTCATATAAGTAACATAAATAACATAAAATTGCATAAATAACACCGACACATAAATTTTAAAGGGGCAAGGCTTGCCATACAGTATTACACAAACATCTGTATTCATTTCATTCTCTTAATGGTCTTCAGCCATTGCGTTCAGCCTGGAGAAGAGGAGGCTCAGGGGCGACCTTATTGCTCTCTACAGGTACCTTAAATGAGGCTGTAGTGAGGTGGGGGTTGGTCTGTTCTCCCACATGCCTCATGACAGGATGAGGGGGAATGGGCTAAAGTTGCACCAGGGGAGTTTTAGGTTGGATGTTAGGAAGAACTTCTTTACCGAAAGGGTTGTTAGGCATTGGAACGGGCTGCCCAGGGAAGTGGTGGAGTCACCATCCCTGGAGGTCTTTAAAAGACGTTTAGATGTAGAGCTTAGGGATATGGTTTAGTGGAGGACTTGTTAGTGTTAGGTCAGAGGTTGGACTCAGTGATCTTGAGGTCTCTTCCAACCCAGAAATTCTGTGATTCTGTGATTCTGTGATTTAGCAAAACTCTAAAACACTCCCAGCTGAGGTCTAAACTCTGGACTGGAAGCCTATTGCTAAGACAAAACCATCTTTTGGAAAGAGCCAGACACTGGAAATCCAATATAAAGGCTTTTCCTTCCTCCAGAGATATGACAGTGGTCCTTAGTGAGAGTAGGACACCAGGACTTGATTGGATGTTGAGGTCACAGGTGCCTCCCTGTGCTGTCTGGTACAGCTGGGGAAAGTCAATGCCTAAGGGTTGGAAAATTATGAGTCTTTAAGTGTACAAGCACATTACAGTCTAGAACTAACCTAAGAGAATATTTCCATGTGAATACTGAATATAAGTTTGCTTGTTTGCTTGCTTTTAAGACAAATTACAACAAATTACAAATATGGCATATACATCATCCTTTTGTTGTTGTTGTTGTTGTTGTTGTTGTTCTCAAGTCACAGGAATACATTTCACCACTGCAGTTCCTCACCAATTTACCGGAGGGCAACAGCAAAGTCAGCAGTGTTTGACCATGTTGTGCAATGATGGTTGGTGTGGACCTAGCATAGATCCAGCCTGACACTTCATCATAGTCCAGTGCAAGCTAGTCAAAAGGGACACAGCACCTTACACATACACCTGCACTGCTATGAGTCTTGTGGACCTCTGCTCTGCCGTATTTACATGATGAAAACAAATCTCCAGTGATTTCAAAAGAATAATGCTGGACCAGTTCCGAGGTTTTCAGCAGTGTAAGCAAAATGATTTTTGCTGCTCAGTGACACTGGGTTAGAACCCACTGAGGAAATAGGAAAGGGTGCCAAGATAGAGGAGTTGGGGGGAAATCCTGGAAAATCAGCTTTGATGACTCTTCAGGAAGAATAGGAACAGTGATTGCTGGTTTTGGGAATACCTATGCTCCTAGTAATAGCTACTCTCACATATTGCCATGCCACAGCAGCACTCCTGGCTTGTTTAATGTTCTGGCATCCCCAGAACAGGAACTAGACATATGGACAATTTCCTATAAAGGTTTGCTAGAGATTTGCTGCTCTAAGTAGCTGCCAACTTTACCTATGCCTAGAGGTAATCTAGTGGCAATCAGTTTGACACTGGATAAATGCTTCTTTACAATGAACAGAATAACTTACAACTGTGCTGGAGAGATTTTTTTTCAGTTCATTTTTATTCTCTCTACATGAAGGATTAGCAAACTTTCACAAGCAAAATTTTTCTTTTCAAAAAAACAGATTTTCAACTTGTAAGAAACAATCTGTAAACCTCTCTGACATTCTTCAAATCATCTTAAAAAGAGGAAAAAATAGTGAAAATGTCCACAGTTCTACAGCCTGATTTGGGGTATTTTCAGAAGGAAACATTGAAACTTTGTTTCAAATAGTGATTAATTTTTAAATTTATTTAAAAAGAAAGAAATCTGACAACCCTGTAAACACAAGACAGACTTGTGTGTGTGTGTGATTTGTGAGGATCATGGGCTGTGAACCACAGAATCATCTCTTTGCACACATCCTTTGGGCACAGCTTCCACTCTTCTCAGATCTGAAGTTTCTAAAAATTTATTGTGCTCAGAGTAGCTATGAAAGCTCAGTTCAGGAACTGCATAAGGCCTGACTGGTCTCAAACATGGAGAGCAGCAGAAAACAGGTATTTAGAAATGCTGGCCGTGAGGGTTGTATGCAGATTGGAACCAGACACTGAGCAGCATGGAGGAGGCTGCAAAGCAGAGAGTAGGAATGTGCTGATGGTAGTGGGAAGGAGTGTTAGATGGGGCTGCAACTTTCTCATGTTCTTTAATCTGTGAAAATTAATAGGGTTTAGACTATCATGCAATCTTTAAGGCATTTCAGTGAAGAAGAGAATTCAAGCGTGCCCAAACTCAAACCATTCAACTAGTTTTCAGCGTCCCCGATGGACTGGAAATGTTGAAAGGGGAGGTTTTCTCTACAGATGTGGAATAGATCTTGGAAGTGTTGGCAAAGTTTGTGTGTGTTAAACTTCAAATTTAGATTTCAATATTGCAAGAAAGATTTAAAATGATTCCACTAAATGTAGTAGGCTGTAGGATAGTCCATAGGCCTATTAGGTTCCATTACTCTTCTCAAAAATACCTTGAAGGCATACCAGAAGTATTTAAAAATAAGGTAAGTGTACAGTTTCTTGTTTCTCACAACATTTTTTTTCCAAAAATATTTTGTATTTTACATTAATCCTCCAACTAATTTGGAGGGAAAAAAATGTATATGAGGCATTTGTTGTTGAATTAAATATATTAGGGATGCAACATAATCTGGCTTTTTCAAGGCAGCAGAAAACAAGAGAAAAAATATGAATTTTTTTCATAAAGCAATAAAGCACACCAAACCCAAAGTCTACCATGAACACTCCAGGTGGATAAATTTCTCTTTGCCATCCTGCATAGAAGCTCTCTTAGCTATTGATAATGATTGCTAACTTCGTTATAGCACACTTTAAATCACTAACACACTATAATTCTCTAATAAAAGTAAGAAAATAGCATATGTTCCCTGTCACCTGCTAAACAGATGGCAAGCAGTGTAAATTCATTTATTTGACTTCTTTTTTTTTTTATTGCTTTGGGCATCTTAAATTTAAATAATCAGATTCAACACACTAGCCTCAATCTAAAACAGGCTTGCTTTGTAGAAAGGAAGGATCCTTTTTCAAAGGAAAAAAAAAAGGCTCTGGTAAACAGTAAGCAATTAGCCACAACATGCTACCAGGAATTGTTTAATTGAGGCTGCCATACTAAATTAACCAGATACATGCCCTTGGAAGAACTAGTAAAACAGAATTACTTGCAGATGTTTTCAATTATTCTGTAGCAAACCATGTGCTTCTGCTTTGATTTATTTATTTATTTATTTTTCCACTCCAAGGAAAATTAAAGTGCAAAACAAACTTACCCAGCCTTTCTTTCTCCTTAAATGGTAGGACTAGAATGATTGTATATTAGCTGCCAAAATATCTCTGGGCTTCTCATCATAACTGCCCATGGATGGATTCCTGAGATGTAAGAAAACTTACAGTTCTTGTCAGACATTAACACTCATCCTATCAAGTTAGTACGCAATAGTTTCAAGCTTTAAAGAGCAATTATAACATCTTAGCTTTACATGTCCCATAGATAACTTCTTGTGTAAAGTATCCAGATAACTGTAAACTCTTTCATAAAGTAATAGGGAAATTGTCTTTGCTGCCACATGAATGTTAAGTCCTTCAACCATAGAGACGTTCTCTCAAAGCACTGATGTAATGATTGTTTGGTTCCTAGTTGGAACTGATCTTTGAATAGTTTTGTAGTCTTATCTCAGAGTTTTCTCACTTTTTGTGAGGCCAGTTCTTTGTGTGTGTGAGTTTTGTTTGGTTGCTTGGGTTTTGATCTGTATTAATCTTACGAGTTTCCAAATAGCTAAATTTGAGAGCCAACAATGAACTCTGTCCCTGAGGACAGTTTACAATTAGAGAGTATACATTTGCACTAAGGGTAGATTAAGTGCACAAAAGTAGACAGCATAAACAAAGAAAAGGATCTTACTTGAGTAAGTCATCAATGAGATCAGCTCAAATCTCACTAACATTTATTTGGAAACACACCAAAAAAAAAAACAAAAAACAAAAAACAAACAAACAAACAAAAAAAAAACATAGCCTTTAAAGTCATTAACATTGTTTTAAGTTATACCTAAAGAGGCTCCTTCAGCCTCTTTACCATAGAATCATAGAATGTTCCAAAGTCCCCCACACTCTAGACAGCCCAGTAGACAGATGTTCTGGGGCACCCTCTGGGACACCGAAATATCTCCATGAAGTATTATAATTTGTATATTTTAAGATTAGGCACCTGACATCAAAATATTCTAAGACTGAAATTCTTTTTTTTTAGTACTTATCTCTCCCATCATAGTCCTTGAGCAGAGGACTAGAGGGCTGCTGGCTGAGAGCACTATGTGTAGCACAACAGCTGAGGTATTCAGGGCCAGCATGAGAAAGAAATAATCTGGGATGTGACTCTGTAACTGTGATAAGAGCACCCTGCAGGTGGATCCTGGATTGTTAGCCCATTCTCAGCCTGGTTCTATACATTGTCTAACTGAGAGTAAACATAAAACAGCCAGGCTAAGCAAAGTTCAAAATATTGTACAAAAATAAGTGAAATCTTGCACTATGTTGCCTCAAATCAAGAAAAACTCCTATAAACCTGTTACCATAAAAAAAAAAATAAAAAAATACTTAACTACAGACACTTAACAAAAGTACTAAATTAGTAGTTTATTTGCCATTAGCTTCACTTCTAGTCAGTGATGAAAGAGTGGTGAAAGACAGCTCAGTACAGAGCAGAGATCTGTGTGTGCACTGAACAGACAGGGGACAGGTCTGGGATGCAGCACAATCTTCACCCTATAGAACCTATATCCAGAGTGTGGTGTAGACTGACCCAGTGAGATTCAGATCATCAGACCGTCACAAGCTATAAAGTTTATTATTTAAAACCAATAATAAATCAGGTATCTATGAAGTAACTTTAAGAATGTAGTACATAAAGAATACAAAAGTACGAAGGAAGGAAGGAAGGAAGGAAGGAAGGAAGGAAGGAAGGAAGGAAGGAAGGAAGGAAGGAAGGAAGGAAGGAAGGGAGGGAGGGAGGGAGGGAGGGAGGGAGGGAGGAAGGAAGGAAGGAAGGAAGGAAGGAGGGAGGGAGGGAGGGAATCTACACTATAAGGACAATTGTGAAGATTTTCAGAGCTTGCAGTTATAGGGAGGCCCACAATAAATAAATAAATAGTGTATCATACAAGTTATAAATGTGGGCAAACTGAATTGCTTTTCCCACTCTAAGATTCATAGCTAAAGCATGGCCTGTCCCTGGCTCCCCTGACCTTCAATTTTTAGGAAAAATAGACAAATCAATGTCCGTGAATGAATGAATGGTGAGGAAGAAACACAAGCAGCCACTGATGAGACTTGGGAGATTTATGTCTTAAAGGTGGCTGAAACTTAACATGAAGGTGAGCTAGCTGCTGCAGTGCAAAGGCGTTAAAGATTCTAACTAATCTGCCCCTCACAAAACATTGCTATCTGCATCCACTGCACTAATTTAAACTTCTGAGTGGCCAGAAGGTTTATTATCTTGTTTAGCACTTTCCACTGAGCTGTAACAGGAGCTTTAAGATTACTATTCACAACCATAATCATATCGTGTAAGATGATAGTTGGAAGAGTAACTGTGGTCTACTAGCTTGCATTGGTGATATGATTCCTTACAAGGGATCGTTCAGTAAAACCAGAAAGAAATAGAAATTCAAAGCCAGACACAATTTCTAAGAGGAAGAAAATTGAAAGATTACAGCAAGAGAATTTTTAAAACTATAGGTCTGAAGTCAAAGAAAATCCAGAAGGAAAAGAGAAGCCTAAAGTACAGCCAAAGGAAAAATCATGAAGATCAATAAAAAAAGAAATAGAAGACTTTTATAGACAGCCAGATGATTATGGGGCAGTGCAGTCCTCCTGACATATTCTGAGATTGAGATAGCTTGCCCTTTCCTTTGTTAAATATCCATCAAGGTACTGCCAAGCTCCAGAATGTTATTAAGCATTTTTAAAGTTAAGATAGAAGACAGGCTAGGGGAAAAAAAAATAGTCTCATGACCCATGGAAATTTGATGTTTGTTACTGGAGCATGTGAGCATCCAGTGTTTTGAAGGATATTTGTGGTACTTATTTGCATCTCTTTTCTGATGTGTTTAATGCTGTACTTCAGAGGTCCTATGGTATATTGGAAGGATAAGAAAAGAAATTCAGTCCTGCTTATTCTTGATCCTGTGTTTTGCAAGGTGGAGAAGACCACTTTTCTCTGAATATTGTAGGTTTGCTACAACTGGAGATAGGATTTAGGCAAAAAGTGCTGAGGCACATGTTAATATTCAGTTCTTTTCCTTATCATAAGAATATCATGATAATGATTAAACCAGTAAATGTATTCATAGTCAGAAGAGAATTTTTTCCAGGTAAACCAGGAAACATACTCTCCTTTGTAGCATGTCTGCCTCAAATCATCTCATAGCATTAACATATGTGCAGTTATTCTTATTGTGACATTTGGATGCTTATTGCTAGCAATTGGACAGAATGAGCTGAGGGGAAGCACCTTTTTGGTCATGCATACATTTCTAAATGAATGAAGCTGAAGCAACTACCTCTGAGACACCAAGTGCCTTTTCTTGTCTCTTTCTCCCTACCCCGTAAGAGTGGCTCCAATTTCTCAGTGTTTTGCAAAAGGGATTTAAATGATATGGGACAAATCTGTGACAAATCTATCCTTGTAATAGCACCTCCCCTCCCCCAACTTAAATGCATCAGAGACTGAGAAAATCCATTTTAGGTATTGCCAGTTGACTTGCTTTGTAGATTTGTGAGCAAATTTAGCAAAAGATTGTCTCTTCTGGTGAACAAAAAACAGGTTTGCATATCTACACTGTGTGAAATCTATTAACTGCAAAGCCAATAAAGACCAAAAAAAAAAAAAAGACCAAAAGACCAAAAAAAAAATTTTTGCAATGACTACTCCCATGAAAGAAGGAGCAGGGAGTAAATAGTAAATCAGTTCTCTCTGATCCCCATTGTTGGCACCGGAGAAACACACGTCAGGAAGCCTCATCAACAGGGTGTAAAAGAAACAAGAGTTTTCAAACCCAGTGTTCCCGTCCTGCCAAACATTTACAAAAGGTGTTGGCAAGATATGGGCTTCCTCTCATTTCACTGAAGTCCACAGAGAAAAAGGCAATCTTCTTCAAGAGCTCAGAGTCACCCAGAGCTAAGCCTTACAGTGTATGAGACTGGATGGTTACAGAAAATAAGGAGGACTGTAAGCAATAAGCCATGAAGTCCCTTCCCATACTGTGCTCCCCAAAGGGAAAAAAAAAAAAAAAAAAAAAAAGAAAAAAAAAGAGAGAGAGAACACATGGAGAGAGTTGTCCACATTAGTTCCTGTAGATTTTGTTGATACAACTCTAGTGAAGGAAAGAAAAGCCTTACATTTGCCCTCCTTTCAGTAAAAACAATGCTGTCTCCACATGTATATGTACATGTATGTGCTAGGACAGGGCACAGAAGCAAACACGGGTCCCCAATTAAATCCTGAGCAAGTGTGAAATGCATTATGGATTTGATTGACATCACTCTGCAAGGAACTTATCACCACCAAAGAACCCATCTATTAAAATGCAAAATGTTCTAGCTTCTTGCAAATTCTACAATTACTTAATAATCACAAGAATTTAGGGCATTTTTTCAGGTTATGTTATGTCAATTAAAGTGTCACATGCTGTTAGCTCACTTTAGATTTAGTCTTATATAATACTACTGTAAAGCACACCCTGGTATGGCACATCAGAAATAAGAACTAAAAGCATATGTCTCTGTGTCCATAACCCTATAGATCTAATAAAAGTTATGTATAGGCTGGTTGCTGTGGGTATTTTCAGTCATATCTAATTTGCTGCCAAATGCAATTGCCTAGCGGTGGCTTAGCAATTCAAGATTTGGAGGGTTATATATGCACCATAAAAAAGTATGAATGCCTCCATAAAATCAAGACTCATTATTCCTTCCTCTTATTTTTGTGACCATCTGCAGTATAACTTTCTTTATAACACAACTGGATATTCTGATTGTGGAAGGTACACCCAGAAACATTGCTCCTACAGAGCATGTTACTGCTGCTGTGTTCATGCTTGCATGATTTATCAATTATCAAAACTTCAAAGCAAAGATCTTGGCACCAGGTGGCTTCTGTAAGCACCCAACAGTGACTCTCAACCTTTTTAACCTTCCCCATCATTTCAACCTCATTTACCCTGACAAAGTTGTGAGGACTGTGGAGACCACCTCACCATTTGTACTTCGTGACAGATGGAGATCCCTGAAGTGGTGCTGGGGAAGCCAGTGAGTGCACATGATACAGCCTGGAACCGGGTATGTTAATGTAGCCACTTGTGTACAGTGAGACAGTCTGTGGATCCAAGCTGGCTTGCTGGACAAGTAAATTCTTTCCTTTGTATTCTGCTTCTGTAGATCATGCAAGGCCAGTTCAGGTATCTGCTATTAGATACTATCACATATATTCCACCAAAATTTTATGCAGGGCTGTTTACATTACTCTACATGTAAAGTAATAGTGGTGGCATCAAATTCATATCTATTTAAAATCTTTAAATAAGTTTAAATATATATATATTTGGCCATGCCTACTACATGGACATGTAAAAGTAGATTACAGAACAATAAGAAGACATGCAAAAGGTCAACCATCAGTATCTATTGAACAAAATGACAAAAACCTTCATATTTTCCAATCCTTTTTCCCCAGAGAGCCCAGCTGATATTGTTTGATGTAACCCTGAGACCTCTTTGACCAGTCACTAGCACACACTGGTTAGGCTAAATAAGTACAGATTCCAGTGTCCTTTGCAAGGAACAACATCTTCCTTGTACTGTCCTCCTCTGTCACGCCTTATATTCAGTGTGAAAAACACGCTCTTGAGGAAATCAAAATGGATGTCTTCCATGTGAAAAGCTGTGAGGTGTTACTTTTTTGGGTGTTAAAAAGAACAGAAATTAACCATACACCTGCACATCTACCTGTTCCAATGTAAATGTTTCTCCGTGTCTTTTCCAAAAAACATTATCATCCAATGTGTTATGTCATATGCTGGTCTGAACCTCAACTTGGGAAAAGGCAAAGAAACGCTGAGATAGATTGACTATTACTGGAGATGGACAACCTCTGGGCTGTAATAACATTGCCCAGACAGGGATGGTTAGGGCAAATAAAATAAACTGGGGTCTTTTGGAATGAAATAAGGATTCTTGACCCTACTTGGGCTGGGGAGTATTTCAGCTGGATTAACAGCTAACTTTTTGTTTGTTTGTTTGTTTTTGTTTTTTGTTTTTTTTCTTTTTTTCAAAACAGCATTAGTGGTCTCAGTGTTCTGTTAATAGTCACTTGCTAATATTGAAGAGTAAGGGTTCATTGTTCATGTGAGTGATTCAGGTTTACTCTTGTGTTTACAGAACAAATGATTGCATGGTTTGGTCATGCTCTGACCAGTTTGTCATCACTTGTTTCTGTTTCTGTTGTTCCAGAGAAAGAAACACAGATGTGGGCAAGCTCTTCTGTGCAGTGGGAACTCTTCAAAAAGAGGAACTTGGTTATGAGACAGATTTGAGGTGGTGTAGGGAGATTAGTCATTCTGCTGTCTGGAACACTTCTCTTAACTGAGATTTTGCAGATCTGGCTGTAGAGGGATGGAGAATTTCTTGGTCTCTCCCAAGGTGTAACTTAACAGGAACATTATGATGTTTGAGATAACCTTCATGCAAACACCAAAAATGTGCCATTTTCTCTAAGTCACATGCATATTGCCCAACTTGCTGTGATTTTCCCAATTCTGTTCATCCCTCTACAAGTCCACCCTTACTCCCTCTTCCAAACAGTCTTGCCTATGCTGATCTATTCTTATCCCTATGTCTCCATTTCTGCTTCCATAGTTTTCTTTCCAGTACCTCCAGATTTCTCCTTCCAGCAGGAATGTTCCCCAGATGGACTGTCAGATTGCACACAACCTGCAGGGCTGGAGCATGGGCAAGGCTACATACAAGGAGTGCCAGGACCAAGCCTAGGGTCAGCAGAGGGAGAAGGAACCCACAAACCCTCAATGCTCCCCTTCAAGGAAGGTATGCAGTGACAGGTAGTGAGGGTTGCTAAAAGTGTTTTTTAGTCTGTTCAGAAGAGGCAATATTTTTAATATGTAGTTGCAAAGAGATCCATAAGCAGAGCTTTGGTCTCCACTACTTCCATGTGAGAGTGGGTCCTAACCACACCCAACTCCCTCTTTTCCCTTGAACACATAGCTACGTTATTCAGTTTAGTACAGCGGTACATGCCTTAATATACTATGTGTAGCTGAGCTCATTAAGCAACTGGAAGCACCCAACTGTGCAGTACAAATTCTGTTCAGGGGACATCCTAGAGTGCAACACAGACAAGTCATTCTGCCAAACCCCTAAGTGTCCCTCGGGCTGGCTTGCTTTTTCCAGTTGTTTGTCTCATCCTTATGCAGACGTTTATGTTCCATACAGTACTATCACATCTGAGCACCAACTCTCCTCTGAAAAGTGGGGAGGTAACACAAGGGCTCTTTCTCAAGGCAGTTGTTCTTGTCTCTTCTAATAATGCCCTTCAGAGCATTTCTCTGGCTCACAAACCTTGTAAGAAAAAGTAATCTCTGTCTATTTTGGTTCAGATACTTTCACCTACTTCTGCTCCCTGATTTAATCTGATTTCTTTAATTGTTCTCTCTCCCTGACACTGTTCACATATGTAGTCCTTTTCTTGCTTTCACTGCTGATTGACAAGCTCACCTGGAAAGGTCATCACAAGCAATGAACATCAGGCATTGACATTCCATCAGTCCCCAGATTTATTTTGTGTGTGTGTTTTGTATGTTTGGGTGTTGTTTGCTTGTTTGTTTAGTTTCATGCAGTTCTTAGGGTTACAAAAGTGAGGAGTGAGTGCTTTTTAAAGATTGATGATACTCTATGTTCGTATGTTTTTATCCTCTTGCATTCTGTGTAGGGATTGCCTTTTTTCTCTTTTGTTAGCTTTGATACCTATGACCTTAACACCATTTGGACAAAACCTGTAGGTTTAGGTATCATCCAGTTACAGAAGCACTGGTATGAATACAGCAGAGATCATGTTCAGTTCCTGTAATCTCCTCATAGGACTTTTTTTTTTTTACACCATTTAGTGTACTACCCTGACCATGACTTGATGATTTCTTGATGTGGGCATTTGTGCTTGGTTTTGGTTAAACCAAATATTTTTTTCATTCAGAAGTTAATAACTTCAGTTGTTCACCTTAAGCAACACTTCTAGTTTTCCAAGGTACTTGGAAATTGCTGTACTTAGTTAAGATTTCAGTATAACTCAGATGTTCATTATAGCCAAGTGAGATGATTCAATTTTCTTGCTGATATACTGAATTCTTGTTATAACAGGAAACAAACATTTTCTTGGTAAGCTAAACTCATTTTTTACGGTGATGAATGACTCACTGAGAAATCATTCTTGACAGTGGCTGCAGCCATTTTTAAACAGTATTTGTCTAAAGGAGGAAGACTGTTTAGTTGTTTTATTTTATGGTACAGACTAGCACATACATTAGTATTATTAACATTTTTCATCCCCTAGAAGACAACTGTGGCATCCATACTAATATCACAGGATCTCATTTTATTTCCCATGACAGCTAGCAGCAAATTTTGATTTGTTACTAGGTAAAGGAATCATATTTCTTCCAAGGTGAGCTTACCCAATTCACAAAAGAAAGAGTGATACATATACTTCATTAAGTCAATCTTAATTGCCTTGTACATACAACAGGCCCTTTTCCTCTGAGGGGATATAAGTAAATCCTTATTGCTAACAATTGTGGGATGATTAACAAGAGTTGTCTGTGATTGAAACTTCTCCACAGAGTCAGTGATACCAATGTTTCTTTTCACAGGCTAAAAATCTTCAGGAGCATTTAGATTTACACCTTTAATGTAGCAGTAGTTTCCAACCTGACATTTTATGTGCCAAGCCTGGTCTCTCAGATGCCAAAATCATATGCCCTAAAATATAAAGGTTAAGAGCAAAGATGCTGATGGATCTTGATTTACCCTATTAATCTATTTATAACATTTCTTATGCACTTTATTATTTCTTATGCCACTTTGTGCTAGGCCTGCACAGAGGAGAGGAGAGAAGAAAAAAAAAAAAAAAAAAAAAGAAATTTTGCAGTCCTAAGGAGATTATGCTATAGAGGTCCCAGTCATGCAAAGACATGCACAGCTGTATAATCTACACCCATGAGTATTTCCATAACTCTTTGTAGGATCAACATTGTAACGTAGGTCCGTGATGTTTCAGGAATAGCTATCAATTCATTTACTCAGTTTTTGATTGTCCCCCTCCAGAACTCTTGAACACAGCTGAGAAGAACAGAATCACACATGACTTCAAGTGGTTGCACTGAAATAGCTCAGAGGTGAAACTCAGAGACTTGGCAGCTGCCACAGTACATCTAACAAAAGAGTGGCACAGGTGAAGCTCACCATGCCTCAAAATCCTAAGAATGCCAGACACTTTCTATTTTAATAGACAGTACTGAAATACTTTGCCAAATGTGAGTCACTGAAGGAAGTGACAAGAGAAGGATGGCCATGAGATCAGAATGCAGAGAGAAAGGGAAATTGTGACTGTGAGCACAGGACAGGAGAAGAAAAGGGGAGTCTAAGACTAGATGAGAAGAAGGAAGCTGAAAAAAAAGGAGCTAGAAGTAAGAAGGAGGAGAAGTGGCTATGCATGTAATCAAGAAAGAGAGAGCAGAAAGGGATATTGAGAATGGGATCTGTGACTTGGGCTGGAAATAAGAGGATAGAAAGGCTTTGCTGATGTGCTCACCCCTCATTTCAAAGCCCAGGACACCGTTCCCCTGCTGCCAACAGAAAAACATCTTTAAAGTACAGATTTCAACCTTCCCAAAGCTAATTTCCCAGATAAAACTACCTGTTTCAAACCCTAACTGCCTGATACTATTTACTCCATGAACTACAGAGACTCCACAGACATCTAACTCTGGAAATAATCTGTCTACCTTCAAGTTGTAGAAGCCAATATAATATGAGATGATGGAATTTTTTTTGCTTTTTTTTTTTTTCAAACGTTAGAAAATAATACAAAAAGCCATATTCCAAAAACATAAAGAAAACAGAACATACTTAGAATGTTAAGAAGTGTTACATGATTTGCTTGAGCAACCATATATATTATGATAGCTAGCAATTAGATGATTGCGCATTACTATTATTTGCATAAGATGTCTCTTCTATCCTTGTCTGAATTACCATTGCAATTTCATCAGCAAGTTTTCAATATTTTGTTTTTCTTAAAGTTATTTCCCCCAAGCCTTATTTACTGCATAAAACTCACTGTCTTTGAAGACATTATAATTACTTAATTCACAGCTTTTTTATAGCTGTCATCATTGTAGAAACAAGATGTTGCTTTTCCATACGCTGACATGTGGGGCAAAGTGGTCAGAAGGTTTGTTTGCTCTTATTTACTTCACAGTTGTGGCTCAGACTAAGGTCAAAGACTATCTGACAGTAAGGAGCGTTCAGATATCTTTAGCTTAACATTTTAGCTTACTTAACAACTCTGGATGTGGATTCCAGCTCCCCTTGACTGCATCTGAGAGTGCTCAGGAGGCTCTCACAGATGCACAAAAGACTAGGAACAAAAGTTTGGAGGTATCTTGTCAAAGCCTGGCATATCACCACGTGAAAAGTCTCTGACAGAGGCAGGGGTAGAATTCCATTCTGGAAGGAAGCGTTTGGATATCTCAACCATGGCCACACTGTAGCAATCTTAAACATGAAATTGTCCTTTCTGTTTCTGATGTTCTTGGCTTCATTGACTGCACACCTAATTTTGTCCACAAAGGAGGCAGAGACCTAGGAGAGCAGATTTCTCACCTCATGCTGCTGACCTGTTTCTAGAGAAAAGCACTGCATGCTGTTTGGGGCAGGGGTCCCGAATAAAGGACATGATTGAATAATTCTTTGTCATCTTGATCCTTATGCAACCTTAATTTTGTTGTGTTTAAACTTACAAATACTCAGTTTTGCCACACAACTGATCCTTTGTTTCCCATAGAAGCAAATGTAGAAGAATTTAATTTTTTTTTCTGTGTTTATATAAATTATGCACATCTTCTATTTCTCTTTTTATTTTTTTCTTCTTTTCTTTAGTTAAGCATGATTTTGATGAATCTTTAAGAATCTAATATGTAATATGTATTAGATACACACCTTGTCACTGCACCATATATACACCTCACCAAACCTGAAACTTTTGTTTTCTTTCTTTTGCCCTTATACTTTCTAGTACTTTCTGTTCTCATTTAAAATACCAAAATATCTACAGCAACTCCTCTTACTCCAAAGCATCCTAGCTCTCACATTGGGTGGTCCACCCCATTTTATCTGCCCCAGACAGTTTATATGTTTATGTATCTCTGGTGGCAAAGCTTTCTCTTGACCACACTCAGTGCATGGAGGAGTTCCGGGCAAATATTTCTCAAGTCTCATAAATAATCCATGATTATTATTATTATTTTCATCAAGCACAATTGGATAATGGTACCCATCTGGGGAGATACTGAGTAGGTTTGCAATGGGCATTACAGATGCTTTATTCCACCACTTCCTAGCAGACCCCACACTGTAGACCCCACATCTCCTACTGTAACTAGCCGCTTCTGTGTTGATACAACTCCAGCTTCTGTGATGATGGTGCCTCTGGAGCTTAGGGGAGGTGGCTTCATGATTTTTCCAGTTTGCTCAAACCTTCTTGCTCTGTATTTTGCTCAATCCTGTCTGTCACAATTTCCAAATCTGAGAACAGGCAAAGTTCTCACTGTAGAGCTAGAGGAGAGAAAGACACAGATAGGCTGAAGGAGAAAGCCAATACACATGGGGCTGTTGTAGCAACATCAGACTTCTCCAAAGTAGCCAACTAGTCTATTCTAACTACAGCATACAAGTCTTTACCTTATTCAGAGTTTTCTCATGTGTGATTGTATGTCTGAATTGGCAAGGGCAATCTTTGTGTGGGAGTACTGTGGGGGTTTTGAATTAAATCATTTAAATTCCTTTTTTTTTCACATTATTTTTATTTTCCATAAGAGTAGGTGGGGAGACAGTCAAACTGGATGGAAAAGGTGTTACTGACTCATGAGGATGAGAAATAGCCAGTCTTAAGAAGGCATTCTGGATTTATGCTTGCTGATTCATAACTTCCTACATACATGCAGGGAAAAAAGTGTGGATTCTGCTCTGAGCTATAATCTGTAGGAAACCCGCCCTCCCTTCACAAAGTGAGACACTAGTTTCAGAGCTGTAGGAGGACTTAACTTCAACTACAAGAATGATGTTCCCATGAAAAATGTTTAGAATAATGGCCTGGAAACATTGCCTCCAAGCCACCAATTCCTACTTTTTTACTGTCACAGAGAAGTCCAAAACCAGTTATAGTTAAAACTTCCCAGTTAAATCATTAGGTAAAACAAATGTACTAGTCACACGAATAACAAAAGACAGTTGAATAGAAAGAACATAAAGAACTGAAAGATGCAAAGGATTTTGTAGAAAACTACTTTCCATTTCCATGCAAGAAAACAGGGTCAGTTCTTTTCCTTGTGCCCCAAGAAACTAAATAAGACAATCTAAGAGGGATTAAAGAAGAAAAAGATAGAAGGGGAAGGGGAAGGGGAAGGGGAAGGGGAAGGGGAAGGGGAAGGGGAAGGGGAAGGGGAAGGGGAAGGGGAAGGGGAAGGGGAAGGGGAAGGGGAAGAAGGAGAAGAAGGGGAAGAAGGGGAAGAAGGGGAAGAAGGGGAAGAAGGGGAAGAAGGGGAAGAAGGGGAAGGGGAAGGGGAAAGGGAAGGGGAAGGGGAAGGGGAAGGGGAAGGGGAAGGGGAAGGGGAAGGGGAAGGGGAAGGGGAAGGGGAAGGGGAAGGGGAAGGGGAAGGGGAAGGGGAAGGGGAAGGGGAAGGGGAAGGGGAAGGGGAAGGGGAAGGGGAAGGGGAAGGGGAAGGGGAAAGGGAAGGGGAAGGGGAAGGGGAAGGGGAAGGGGAAGGGGAAGGGGAAGGGGAAGGGGAAGGGGAAGGGGAAGGGGAAGGGGAAGGGGAAGGGGAAGGGGAAGGGGAAGGGGAAGGGGAAGGGGAAGGGGAAGGGGAAGGGGGAGGGGAAAGGGAAGGGGGAGGAGGAGGGGAAGGGGAAGAAGAAAGAAGAAGAAGAAGAAGAAGAAGAAGAAGAAGAAGAAGAAGAAGAAGAAGAAGAAGAAGAAGAAGAAGAAGAAGAAGAAGAAGAAGAAGAAGAAGAAGAAGAAGAAGAAGAAGAAGAAGAAGAAGAAGAAGAAGAAGAAGAAGAAGAAGAAGAAGAAGAAGAAGAAGAAGAAGAAGAAGAAGATAAGCCCAACAAGATGAAACTGTTTCTTTTCAAAGGAATTTAAATGTCTACTTATATCCAAACAATTTATTGACGAATTTTAACTTCATATGGGTGCATGGAAGAGGAAAGATTTGGTAGGGAAATAAACAGAAACTGGAGAAAATTGAAAAGACTCCTATTCCCAGTGCTTAAAACTAAAAGCGTATTGCAGTTCATGTAGAACATCAGTAGCTACAGATCTCTTCTCCTCTTCCTTCTCATTCCCTGATTATGGCTGCATGTGAACATGTCCAGCCTAAGGCACTGCTTCAGCAGTGTGCAAGATATCTCTGAGCTGGGATTAAGAACAAGACATTCCCAATTTCTAATACCTTAGACAAAAAATCAAATACCGTGCCTAACATGTTACAGGCACTCAAGCTGAAGTCCTTTGTTAAATTTGGCTGGTTTATGAAAATATGTTTTCAGGAAAAGGTGATAATGAGCACGTTTGGCATTCTGAAATCAGTTTCAATCCTGTAATATATGTTAGTTGAAGCAGGGAAAGTTAAATCCAGACAGGTTGAAGTAAGTGCTGAGAAATTATTACATATTTTTTCAGGGCTCTTACATTCACAGTCATAAGCTTTCTTGTATTTCTGATTCAAGCCAGAAGGAAAATCAGAAAAGTAAAATAATAATAGCAAGACAGAAAGAGTTGTATATAAGAAAACAATAGATTTCTATTTAAGAATACAAAATGAGAATGTATTTAAGAAGTTCAGATGCTGAAGAGATTGTATGCAGTTTGTGCTGCCAAATTCAAGCAATTATTACATAATCTAACAGAATCATCCTTGACTAGGCATAATTCCATCACGCAACAATGTGAGCAGTAGAAAACAATGACAATGGTGGAATTATAGGAAAGAACAAAACAGAATTAGGTTTCAGCTGTTTAAATACAGCACTGCTGTGTCAAGTAATTACACAGGGCACAGTGGAGTTTACAGTCAAATTCACAGTATTCTTTCATATCTGTTTATTTTACTCAGAAAATACTGTTTTTCCAACTGTCCTTCTTGGCAAGCTTTGTTGGCACCTAGAGAGTAAACAGACTAATTCAAGTGCAGAAGAGTCTTTGGGTCAAATTCTGGTTTTAATTGCATCTGTGTAGAACTGTTACTCATGAGCTCTGCCCAAAAGCTAACTGAATCAGAAGGTCATCCTTGGCCTATGGGAACAGTAATTTAGAGTCATTTTTGTCCCACTGGAAGATTACTGTGAATTACTGTGATGCCTGCTACAAGTTCTGTTGTCCCCAGGGAACTGCTTTTTTTTTTTTTTTTTCCCCCCCTCTGGAGTCTTGATAGAGACATGGCCCCTATCACCATTTTAACGAGCAGTCTTTTCCCATATGTAATGACTCCTAGAGCAGATAAAATAGAAATTTTGTTTAACTGCCATGAATATCTTTATGAATGAGCATAACAAGAAAGGTCTGTGCTGCCACTTCTGTTCTGCAGTTAACGAGGACAGTGCTGCCCTTTATGAAGGGGAAAGGTTTGAGGTAAAATACAAGGTACAGGTCAGGTTTACATCTTGCCACAATATATGAGATTGTTCAAAGATGAAATTTTCTTTCAGACTTCTCTAGATAAGGAATTATCTTGTTTACTTTCATCATGCCAGATGTCACCGAAGTAATTTTGATGTTCAGTGGCTAACATGAAAGATTTATGGTGTAAAGCTGTACTGATAAAATATTTGAAGAGCACAAGGGCTGCTTCAAAACTAGACATGGATCAATAGGAGCAGAGTTCATTAAGATGGCAATGTCTTTATTATATTATGAAAAGGCATGATAGTTTCATTAGCAATAAAGGGAAGATTCACTCAGAGTTTAAAGCTTACTGTATTAGAGTTTATACTGCTCCTAAGGAGTTGATGTTTAGGCCTCTTTCTTGGCTTTATCCTAGTTGCTAGGTAACAGAGATGCCTGTGACATACTAATCTCTAAGGATTGAGATGTAAGAAAATTATACCCCATAAATATATGTGTGAATGATTGCTCTTTTTTCAACCCCACTATAGATTAAAAGAAAAAAAAAAAAGAAAAAAAAAAAAAAAAAGAGAGAGAGAGAGAAAGACAGAGAGACAGAGGGGAGGAGCTAGGATAACACTTGTAATAATTCTTAGAATAATTCTGTCAAGGTTATGGAGACCTCATCAGCTCCCCTGCTATGAAGTTTTAGCATCATGTGGCTAGAAAAATAAAGTTCTTTTCTCACATTCCCTGGAAGAGACTGAAACCAGCACAAAAGCAGATGACCAACTCATTTGTTCCCCTCTGGTTGTAGTACATCCAGTCTCTCCTGACTGTGGCAGTGCCCATAGGTTTGATCCTGCTGAAACTTTGGAGAGCAGAAGATGCTGTGACCAGGGATGCAGCTTTAGTTTCTCTCCCCAGTTTGCAGCTGCTGGTGTTCAGCACTGAGATTTATGGTGAAGCAGGTTGCAGTGGGTTTTCCTTTCTCCCATGCTCCCTGGTCAGCTGTCAGTCACCCACCAAAGCAGCCAAAACAGCAGCAGAAGCAGGTTTTAATGTCATCAATCACCAGTCATTACCTTTAACTAGACAAGAGAAACAGCCTTCATGGAACTGTTGTTATCTCTAAAGGAGACGAAGGAAATGAAAATGTGACATGTCTCTGTGGGGTCTATAGATACCTGACTTCATTTCTTTTAGTGCCTTAGGAAAAGAAAACAAAGATGGATTTCAGATTTTAGTGCTTTACCGCTAAGATTAATGTTTTGTAGCACTCATAACAACTATATTATTCTTATAATATTAAGAATTATTATCTAATGTTTTTCGCATTGTGTTCCCCTTTTGCTCACAGCTTTGGTGCATGTCATACACCTGCTTGGTTAAAAAATAAAAGATTTACTTGACAAATTCAAGCTAGCTGCTGGCAAAGAGCATGTGCCTTACTCAAAGAGCTCAGCACAACACTGTGAGGGTTAGCTCTTCTATTAGTTGCTGGGACCTGATTCTATCCATGTTGTGTGTGTTGTTTAGAAAGGTTCCCATCAATAACACAAAGAAAAGCAAATGGATTTCAGTAGACATTTCACCAGTTAACTTGCAAAGAGTCTTCAACAAAAGCAGCAGACTAAGGCCATCTTTGAAACATTTGTTGGAAGTACCAAAAGATGAACTCTGTTGTGTCTTTGTAATTGGTTAAAGAACTTATGTATACTTTCTGTTCTACAGCCATGGCAGTGTAACTCTAAACATGACACCATCATTACAGAGAATTTCATATTTAGAAAAAAAAAAAAAAAAAAAAAAAAAAACCTTAACCTTTATTTTCTAAAGGTGGGTCTTGAACCTCTGGAATATGCTATAAGGATTCATAACCATTTACAAGTAAACAAATAAAAAGGGAGAGCCAGGACTGAAGCCAAATCTTTTATGTTTTTATTTATAAAAATAAAGTATTTTATTTTAATTTTAGCAAAGAACTATAGCTAAATACCTATATGATGTAACTCATAAGGTGCTATGCTACATAAAGCCAGGTACTGTAGTAGCTGCACTACAATTTTCATGTCTCATCCCCAGAGGGAAATCCTAAACCCAGAGATAGGCATTTACTTCTGCTAAGCAACTGCCATTCAGTAAGATGAATCCCAGCTCTGATCAGTAAATGACAACTGTCTATAGACAATCAGAAATTGCACAGAAAAGTGTTTCAACTCACTCCCTTTTCAGAAGTTATGTTCCTACTTCTGAGCTACCAGCAAGCACCTCCATCCCTTGTGATCCAGAGCCCATATCTTTTCTCCTACAGCTTTCTTTCAAAGAGCTTGGGAAAATAAATATATAAATAAATAAATAAATAAATAGAATAGAATAGAATAGAATAGAATAGAATAGAATAGAATAGAATAGAATAGAATAGAATAGAATAGAATAAAAATCTTTTATCTATCTCCCTGTAGAAGTGTGAGATGAAGATTGCTTATGCATCTCTATGTGAGATGAAGATTGCACATGCTCCCACTGAGACCTCTACCCTAGGAAGGAGAGAACTAGGACATCAGTCTCTCCTACTCCACCACAGCTGAAACCTCACCACAGTCCTCAGCTCCTTTTTCTCCTTCAGTCCCGCAAAGTTTCCTTTAAAACAGCTGCTCCATTTGTGCTCTAAGGGAGGTGCAGCTGGGGCCTCTCTGGGTCTGTATCCCCCGGGCCTGGATGGCCCAGGTGCCTAGGAAGAAAGTGGACTCAGGGATGCTACTGCCGAGGCCACCAGAGACAGCCTTGTGGAGACCAAGGGATTTACCCTGTTACTGTTAGTGCTCACCCAGGTCACTTGACCTCCACACAACAGGATGGCAATCTGGGGGTTTAATTAGCATCTTTCTACACTCCAATTGAAATCAGAAGGTAATCACTGAGTGGCTTTTTGTTTTACATCTAATAGGTATATTGGCAGAGTTTTGAGGATTAATTTGGGTCATCGTAAAAGCCAGGTACTGCAAGAAATTTGGAATACATCTTTATTGGTCTCCAGAGCAGGCTAAAAATATTCAAAATCTTCTCATTTAAAAAAAAAAAATCATTGCAGTTTTTTCATTTCTTCACAGTTTAACATAAAAGAAAATTCAGTATAAAATCTCCTATGTGCATCCTTTTATATTGCATCATTAAAAAAGAAACTGAACACATTCTGCTGTATTTGAATTATGCTACATTTTTATGCACATAATGTCCAAGCAGATAGATGTATAAATATCCACAGAGTGAATCACACATGCACAATACACTTTTTTTTTTTTTCCTAGTAAAAAATATATCTTCCTTTCAGGACTATTATTTTCTTTTATATAAATCTAGTCCAAAAATACACAAATTTTCTTTAGGTAATCAGAATGACATGGAGTAAAATCCTGAATGATTTAACAAACTACATAAAGCTATTCAGACTGATTCTCCATTGTAAATTGCAAACAATGTAAAATGAAGGTGAGTGAAATCATAACCTCAACAATTCATGTTTGGCTTGCAGGGAGTGATTGTTCAAAGTGAGAAGTCAAAGACATTGGGCTGTTTGCAGAATGAAGAATGTGGAAAGGATTTTGCCCATTATGCCCAAGCATTGGTAAACATATGCAATCTCCATAGCTGTAGCTTCTGATTAGACAAGGGTTTCAATTAACGATAAACATGTCATTTTGCATTATCTGGATGTGCAAGAGATTGCCATTTAATGGTCTGGCTTTTTTAAGTATAGATTAGGAGAAGGTATGTTCCCGTAACATGCTTTAAGTGAGGACTTATGCTCTTTCTCTCATTTCAATGATGATTTCCCATTTTGATCAGCAATATAGTTGAGCAGTACAGCCATAGTAATCCATTAAATTTATAAATATGCACACTTACCTATCTGTCCCAAATATATAAATATGGCTATCTATCTAGAAATATCTATCTATGCATAAGGAGTTTGCCACTGCATTAACAGTGTGGCATGCATATGTGTGTCTGTCACCAGACAGGCATGAACCACTCACATCTCATTCAGAGTAAACACCAAAAACCTATGGGAACACTCATCATTTCAAATTTACCATGTCACTAAAACTTACTTTTAATTTGAAATATTTTTATCACAAAATGTTTGCCACTTTTTAACAGATGTAACAGAGTTGCTTTACTGTTATTAGTAACTATTCATACTGTCTGGTGCAAATGTGCATAGTGATATTAACCACAAATTGATGGTTAGATGGTAAGATGCTTGCATCTTACCTTCAACTTACATGAGAAGCCAGGCACTTCTTACCCTAAAGAAACTGTTACACATTTCTGTGTTTCTCACAGGTTTATAGAAGCCAAGTAGTACTAGCCAATGGCATCATTCTAATGCCCTACTGAACAAAGTTATTTACAACTGCTACCATTAAAAATGCAGTAATTCAGCTTCATAGAACCAAAGAATCACAGAATCAGTCACAGAATGGCTGAAGTTGGAGGGGACCTCTGAAAGTCATTTGGTCCAACTGTTTTGCTCAAGCAGGGACACCTACAGCAGGTTGTCAGGACAGTGCCCAATATCTCCAGGGAGAGATTTGAGTTTCTTTCTGTAATAACTACAGAACTTCTTTTTCCTGGGTCTAAATCTTGTTTTCCAATTTTGCACTTTTATGATCATTCAATATTTGTCCTCATTTTTCCTCTGGGCCACAGAAAACAACAGTGATAAATTAGCTTTAAGGTCTGTTCTTATAGTCCCCCATCTCCTTTTCCTGGGCCTAGGAGAATCTCACTATAGTTTAGTCTGTCATGGTAGAATTACACCAGGGGCCTGGGGGAATTAAAGTCATTTTGTAGAAAGCTGTGCATTTCAAAGCATCACAGGAGGTGGGTGAGACCATGCTGACCAACATGCTGTAAGTGGTGTTTCTCCCAGAGGAGCTCCCTTTGGTGTGGTTAGTTCCTGCACTGTTGATTCATGGACCACAGCAGAAATGAGAGGTGATATATTCTAATTTATACCAATAACTTGTCACAGATTGAAATGGGCAGATTTTCTCCTGAATTAATCAGGAAAGGCTTTTGTTGTGATCTGAAATATTTTTATGCAACAATAACCCACCTTCATTAGCTGGAAACAGCTTTTGTCACACATTTTTTTCAGAAGATGGAGTGCATGGTGCACTCTGTACTACCAAAAGCACCAAAATATCCTGAGTGGTGAGCTGCATGCCAAAATATGAGCTGCACAGTGCCTTGATTGTAACCTCCAAATTTATATCAATCATCACAGAGGGTTTTTTTGATTACCACTGATCAAAAAGGTAGTCTGTCAGTCTTCTATACCCCCACTCACAGTCAAGCTCTCCTTCAGCTCTCAGGTTTTTCATTCAAATGAGAAAGAAAGGAGGGCAAAGAAATTCAGTCATATTTATGTGGCTGCAGCCAGAAAATTATATATATATATATATATATATATATATAAAATGAATGATATAACTTCATTTTGCAGACATCGCTTGTAAATGTTTCGGTGGCCATGATCTCAGAAGACAGTGCTGTAACAGACATCAGCTGACAGCAGCACCAGAGCTTGGAAGAATCACGCAATTGGCATGTACTAAGGGAAGAAGGGAGGGAGGGAGGGAGGAAGAAGGGAGGGAGGGAGGGAGGGAGGAAGGAAGAAGGGAGGGAGGGAGGGAGGGAGGGAGGGAGGAAGGAAGGGAGGAAGGAAGGAAGGAAGGAAGGAAGGAAGGAAGGAAGGAAGGAAGGAAGGAAGGAAGGAAGGAAGGAAGGGAGGGAGGGAGGGAGGGAGGGAGGGAGGGAGGGAGGGAGGGAGGGAGGGAGGGAGGGAGGGAGGAAGGAAGGAAGGAAGGAAGGAAGGAAGGAAGGAAGGAAGGAAGGAAGGAAGGAAGGAAGGAAGGAAGGAAGGAAGGAAGGAAGGAAGGAAGGAAGGAAGGAAGGAAGGAAGGAAATCTTCCCTGAAAAGTCCTTTGCAAGCACAGAACTTATAGATACAACACGGATCATCACAAGTTAAATCACATGCACCATCCCATGCCACTGTACTCCAGATCTATCTCTGCCGGATGCTTCTCTTTGCAAAAACTTTCTATCCATAGCATCCCCTTTCCCTACTTTGATTCTTGAGCATTTTCCACCAGTCTTTCTTCTCAATTTCAGCTTTAGTGCAATTTTCTTCAATACTTGACTTCCCCTTGTGTGTCACTCAACAATAGTAAACATAGACACCAAGCCTGTGAATCATCATGGAGACATGCAGAGTGCTATATACCTGCTCTGCTAATCTACTTGTTTCTAAAGCAGGGTGAGATAGTGATACTAATAAGGACATGAACATCTGAATCATTTGAAGACTAGAAGCTGTGTATAATTTAGTGTTCAGATCTGAAGAAAGAGAAAGAGAACTGCAGGGTAATGTCCTGACATGCACATTCACACCCAAACATCACACAATTCATTGGCCTAATTACAGGCTAAAGAAATTAAAAGAACAGTCTTAAGCTTGAGGGATGCAAAACTGGACACTTTTTCTAGTACCTGTATAAGATATTGCAAAAGTGAGACTGTGTAATTGGGATAGAGTAGACTTTCCTCTAAGAGAATATGCTTGTGTTATTGTTTTTCTATGATTAATGACAAATCTGTATGTTTGACTTCCTAAGCACCCAGTAATAACAAGTCAGCATTCATATGTGATTCTCGACAAAATAAAATTTAGCAAGGAAACAGAGCATTTTGCATGTTGCTAAGAGGAAAATATTTTCAAACATTCTGGAAAATAATTTTAACTTTTCCTTTTAATTTACTTTGATTGATTGGGATTAGGTTGTCATCCTCCTAACTATAACCACAGGCAAAAGGGTTGCAGAAGATTCTTGTGTCAAACAGACAGGGTTCTGCTGATCACAGAAGAGAGACTTAGTTAAAGCTCACTAGAACAGTGCGGTTATTTGTCACATACGAACAATCTTCTATCCAGAAATATTTGTACAGCCTGTTGGTGGAAGTTCAGGGGCAGACACCCAGTTCTGCATCTGCAGGCAGTTTTCACAGCAAGTTTTGATGTGAGTTCATTGTGAAATTTGAATGCACCAATCAATGAAGTAGCAAATTTAAGTCAGGCTATTGTTCCCAGTGGAGAGAAATTTCTGGCTTGAAGGAAGATAAACATTATAAATCCAAGATAATATGATCCTGAAAATATTTTTATAACACGCCTGTGAGGTTTTTAACTCAGGTTATCATTTTCTAAGGAAGAATAAAATAGCTTTCACTCTCTGAAGTGTGAATTATAAACTGATTCTTGCACTTAAGTAATTTTGCAACTAGTTTTAACTTTCCTTGAAATTTTAAAAGTTCACTTCCAGTAATGTATTTGACACTGATTTTGAATAGCCAGTTCAGTCAAAAGCTTCTGCCTTTGGAGCAGTGGAACACTTTAATAATTGCATATTAAGTCTGTGTAATACATTGTTCTAGTTACCATGACTACCTCTAATAAATGTTTGTATACCTCAGCAATGTCTACATCCAGTCGCAAATCCTTTATTGACGTTCGCTTCCTGTTGGATTTGGCACAATAAACTGAAGCCAGGAACTATTATCATTTTAAAGGAAACAGATATGATATGTTCATACTTTCAAACCCATTTTTTTCAAAATCCCTGGTGGTTAGAGTAGCATATACACAATCAGAGTGCTCATAGTGATTTCAGTCATTTGTGGAGCAGCCAGTAGGAGGGCTAATGTTTGTGCATACAAACACATGCTCAGGCAAGCTCTAGAACCTGGTGTTGGCAATAGACAGCCATTTTGTATGAGAGGTAGTCCTCAACCATTTCCAAAGTCTATTCCAAACAACATTTTTATGACTTCTATCTGTTTCTTAAAGTTAGGAGACCCTATTACATGAACTGGATGCTGTAAGTTTAATATCCCTGTATATTCACATTGCTGTATGCATGCACACATATGCTCACACACACAGAAATGACAAATTGCCCAGTACCAAGACAAGAGGCAATGGACACAAACTGGAACACAAGAGGTTTCACCTGAACATCAAGAAACACTTCTTTACTGTGCAGGTGATGGAGCACTGAGGCAGGCTGCCCAGAGAGGTTGTGGAGTCTCCCTCCTTGGACATCTTCAAAAGCCACCTGGACATTGACTTGAACAACCTGCTCTAGGTGACCTTTACTAAGAAGGGTGGTTGGACCAGATGACCTCCAGATGTCCTTTCCAACCTCAGCCATTCCCTAATTCTGTAATTCTGTGAACCTGTACTTTTAAGAACACTAAACATACCTGCATTTTCATTCATGCTTTGTAGACAAGTTCCAGATCAGGACTTCTAAATATCTGCTTTACCTATGTGTAAGCATTATTTTTTCCCCAGCTGTGGGCTGTGGACTCCATAGGCATCTGAAGGATGATTCAGGGAAGGGA
Organism: Anas acuta; assembly: GCF_963932015.1. Classification (NCBI taxonomy): domain Eukaryota; kingdom Metazoa; phylum Chordata; class Aves; order Anseriformes; family Anatidae; genus Anas; species Anas acuta. The sequence goes on from NC_088979.1 coordinate 156,059,156, forward strand.
AAGTTGCATGTAGAGCACAGCAGTCGGCAGCAGCTCTGGTCTGCCAGGCTAGAGGCATAAGTGCAGCTGCTGCAGTCATTTCAACTCGTTTGCCCTCTCCTGCCCAGGAAGAACTGAATGGCTGCTGTCTCAGGAGATAGATCAAAGATAATGTAAATGCGTGTCACATTTTGTAGGGCTTCAAGAGGTACTCGTATTATCTGCCTCTTGCAGTACAAAATTTCAGAGTTTTAAGGTTAGATGAATTGGACAGGTTTACTAGTGTTACACTGCAAGCGTCCAAAAGGGTAAGCTGGTTTTGACAATTAGACAAGGCTGTGATGTTCAAAGAGGAGTAGCTCTTCTGAGCAGCCTCAATAAATGCCTGGGTATCTGGAATGCAATGAGAAGGGGAGGACACCTCTGTGGAGCAAGGCCAACCTTCCATTAACTGAATTCTGCTTTGCTGGACTGATGCTAATTTGCAGTGTACGTTTTAATGGGAAGAAGCAATCATTTTAATTCAAGGGCCAGTTCCATTCTAAGTCTCTCAGGCACTGCAATGCCACTTGAAGAAAAATTAACCTTTGGGCCACAACTTGTGGCTTTGTCAAAAGCAAATACTTCCAGAAGGTTTGGTAAAGTCTACTTTGAAAAGAACAGAGAATAGACATTTTAATTTGCTTTTAGAAATATTTACTAGTCTCAGAAGACACTGAAATTACACACTTTATACACATGTGTATAAAGCTTACAGAAAAAGAAACAAATACTGCAGCTCTGATGTTTAGTGTGCTCACTACCCACAAACCTGGTTGCTCTTTTGTCCCTTTAAGGATCTGCTTTAGGGTCTCCTTATGTAGAAAGAAATCTTCCAGCAGCCAAATAAGCCATAGTGGCAATGCAGCATAAAAGCTGTTCAAACATAGTCTGGAATTTGTTCTTACCACTGAACTGCAGCACTGGATTGAAAGTACACTGTTAACAGATGTGTAGGATTCAAAATTTACTTGATATTTGTGTCCTTGTTCTAACTACTCTTTGCTCCCCTCTCTAAATCCTTCCTCTCGAATCCTTCTGTTTCCTGTTCTATGTTGTCAGCCAAGACACCCCTTTCAAAAGTGAGCTTGGGCTCTTCAATGCACACCAAATCACACACTTTTATGTTCACCTCTGATATTTCTGGCTCTGATCTCTGATATTTCTGGCTCAGTGCATATCTTCCTCTTTCCCAGGCCTCAGTTTTCCAATACATCCTACCTACCTCTGCATGTTTTTGGCAGAAAGGGGACAGGGGGAACTGGCAGCTGGCAAGCAGCAGCTCCCAGCAGATGCGCAGGGCAGGGAAGGAAGGAAATTCTGCAGCAAATGGTGCAGATGGAGCCTGACCCTATTGTGTTCACTTGGCCCTGCCATTCAATGAACGAATCCTTCCCTTAGCCCTGAACAGCTCTTTCTGTGGCTGCTGCAAACCCAAGGCTAGTCAACAACTCGTTACACAACTGGATGCTAAGAATTTGTTTTCTTAAATGTCAGACTTGCCATGGGTTTAGTCTGTCATGAGGAGCAATAGTTTCTGACATATGAAGTAACCCTTAGAAACAATAAAATAATGGGAAATTACTAAGAGTTACTTTAATAAGGTGTTAGGTAGGAGGCATTCCAGATGAAAAAGCCTGAATATCATTATTTTTGATAAACACAGCTATCTTATTGTCACAGATTCCAGGCAAGCAAGGGGCATAAGCATATATTACCAATAATATGCAACAAGCTGTCTTAGTGAGAAAAAGAGAGCCATAAAGTCTAATACCTATCTTCAACAAAAATAAGAAGAGAGATTTGCATTGCATTGTTGTGTTACATTCTCATAGAATTCCCTCTAATACAATTTATTAAATAATGTTTTCTATTCAGCTTTAACCTACAGCTTCCTGTTTACTTGGAATTGTAGAATGGAGTTTATTTTCTGTGTTTTTATGTGTTTATTTTCTTTGTTGTTTGTGTGTGTGTTTTCTTTTTCTTGTCTTTTTTTTTTTTCCAAATTGTTTCAGTGACTAGTAAAAACTGATGGGGAAGTTCGTTCCAAGAACAGAGTTAATGAAGGCAGTGGATTTTGATTCCTTTCAGAATTAGAAAACCGTGTCCATGGAAACAAAAAGAGAAGTAAAACCTAAGATTCCCCTTTTCTTCTGTGCTGCATGATGTGATGAGAAATAATCAGTGTAGTGATATCTGAGGACAAATCTTTTGTTGTAGCAATTCCAATACATGAGATGCCAGGAAACTAACATCAGACAAGCTCCAAATGATGACACATGCTAAAAAGTAACACCTGCAATTTTCCCAACTATTGTTTCTTGGCATGCAGCTTTGCAATAAATATCCCAAAGCTATGGGTCTGATGGTTTGCATGGAGTTTGTATCTATTTGTTCTCTATAAAAAGAGAAATTAATTTTGATTCTGGTTTGTGGAAATATATCGTGATAGCTCTTTAATCATGAGTTAGTGTATGATCATAGGTTCCATGTTGCTAAAGTCTCAAACTTGACTCAAGAGATTATTTCCCTCACACAGCTACTTATATATATATTTTTTTCATTGTAATCTAGAAGGTTACAGGATATTTTGTGATGATGTGTCAGAAAACCTGATTTTGGGTGACATTTTTCTCCATGTTTTTTATCTTTCTGGATTTTTTCATTTTCTATTTAGAATTGTGTGCACATACATACTAGATAATCTCTCTCAGGAGAATATGACATTTATAATATGTACTTGTAAAACCTTTGTTTTAAAAACACCTTCTTAATAGGATAACTCTCCTCTCTGATTTCCCTCTGACATTACTCCCAACAGCCTTGTAACATCTTCCTTACTCTTCATTTAGAAATGTTGGCCTCCTATTCTTTTAATGGGAGTACAGAGCTGCTTTCCCTACTCAGGTCACTTTTTCTGTATCACTCACTCCTGGTGCCGTTCACTGAATCTTTTCTGTTGCCACAGATATACATTAACCACTTCTATTTTAATAACTTGTGGCAGCCCTTTCATTTCAAACCTCTAAGTTTTTTATCCATTTGGGAAAATTGAAGAGAGGATTTAGCAAACATAGTCATAGCTATGAAATATGAGTCACATTGAGGTAAACGGATACACACACACACACCCCACACATGCATGCTGGTCATGAACAGAGCAGTTTTTGAACTAATTTGTTTTATTGACCAAAACTGCAGCTCGACACTTACACCAGGAAGAGTTTTACTATCAAAGCCTTCAGTTCTTTAAGAATGGGATCACAGGGACAAGAAGCTCAAACTTCATTGTGACCAGTAGCAGGAAAGTAAATGCTTAAACTCCACAAAACAGTTTGAGAAATACTATTTTTCTCTTTACTTTTTCATCTAGTCAACACAGTCCAGTCATTCCTCCTTCTTTCATCTGCCTTTGTATCTCCTTTAATGCTAAAACTTCTTATTTAAAACGCAGAGCCCACTCCGTTACCTCCACAATGGTAGTGCTATGCTGGCTGCATATGAAAATAACCTTGGTAACTAACTTAAGTACCAGTCCAGCAAAGGGACAGTACAGAAACATCAGTAAAGTTCTCTTTGATTTAAAAATAAGCTTCTTTTCATTCATTTGCCCAACTGACTAGAAGCAAGCAGGAGAGACTGAGCTATAGTAAAAGTGATGGTACTTTTCCATAAAGTATGCTGTGTAGCTTGAGCATACTTATTTGGAAAAGTGCTCTTTTACTTCATCATAGTTAAAAAAAAAAAAAAAAAAAAAAAAAAAAAGTAAAGCTGAGTCTAGAACTGACAAGGCTTCAGAAGTATCTTCTACCCCCCTCTAAGTCTCCTCTAAGAAGTCTCCCCCTGCCCCCCGAAGATAATATATATATATATTATATATATGAAAAAAGTAAACTGTCTACCCCTTGGCAGTGATTAATTTCCTTATATAGACTTCAGCATGCATTGTCTCCTGAGAGAAACAAATGAGGCACGTGCTTACGCATCAGTAGGAGCATAATTGGCTAAAACCTCTCCCTAACCATACCTCTTTCAACTCTGAACAACTTCACCTATTGTTTGGGATATCTTCTAAAGAAAGGTTGATCACCTAGCTTTAAAAGAGATTATGCAAACATTTCTTCTCACTACCTGAACATATTTCATTTCTAACCTCAGCTGGTCACTACTTTCATTGAATTGTCAGAGAGGTAGAGTGGGTGCTAAACAACTTATCTCCTGAACTGGAAGTAGCTTTAATTATGCTACTGCAGTACTCCCCTTGGGCTAATCAGCCCCGATGCAGGGACAGCTGTGCTAACAGCTGTGCTGCTGCCAGGTCCCAGATAACTTGTGCTACTGTGCTAGCTCATGTACCTATGATGTCTAGACAAATCTGTAGTGCTGTATTTTCACTCACACTCCACAGAAAACTTTTTAGAAATCCAGGATTATGAAGTTCTTGGCTTCCCTTTAAAATTCTTTCTGGCAATTCCTGCAATTAGTCATGCATGACTTTATATTTAATAGCTATAATTAAATCATAATTTATCCAGTGCTTCAACTGTGATCTACATGAACAGCTTTGCTTTCCCTAATAGGACAGTTATTCAAGTCAATAGTTTCTTGGCCATTCCATAGAATCGACTCAAATGATAAAAGTGAGATTAACCTCTGGGGAGTGCTGAAACGTCCCATTCCAAAGGACAGTTAAAGTATTTGAACTCAGTTCTTTGTCTTGGGACAACAACAAAAATTCTTTCAGGCACAAGGGTTTTATTATTCTTCCTAGATTTTTTGGGGGGAGTGGGGAGGGAGTTGGGGAAGGGTCAGCTTTCTTCTGGTATCATCTCAATTTCTTTGGGTAATTGTGCTTCTTACAGAGGAAAAAAACTCCTTCCTGTATCTGCTCCTTTTCTTTACCTTATATGGTGAAAATTACTGTAATGTTTTAGCAATGTCTTTACAAAACAAATTGCCACTTTTTAGAAGTCTGACAGTCTCTTTCAGATGTTTCCTGTTCTCCTATAATAAAAATGACTGTTTTGTTATTGATTTCTGTGCAGTCTTGATTTCTGTTAGTGACACCTGGTTTACAGCTATGCCACTATGTCATTATTGAGGTAACACCCTACTTAGGCTGACTTCTGGAAGGAGAGATTGGTCCTTCCTCAAAAAGTCTGCAAAGACACACAGGGAACCAAAGGCCAAACACGATGAACTTGACTGTGAGTACTCATGAAGTCCACTCAGAGTGAAGGACAGAGTGTAGATATCTCAAAGTATGCCCAATACGTTAACCCACAGATCTTTCTTTCACTGTGCTATTGCTTTTCTTTCCTTTTTTCTATCTTTAAGATCATTCCAGATAAGTCACAATGTCTCTTTTTGTCCTTTGCAATCTGTGCTCTGAAACACAATTAGAGTAATCTGAAAACCAACTTTTAAAACTATCATTAATAACTTGGAGTAAAAACAAGAAAAGATGAATATTCTTTAGCTTTATTTTTATCTCTCTTTATTTTTCTGCCTTCCCTGCCCAGTGCTGCTGCTTTTAGAATTTTCTTTCATCCTTCTTTCCCATCCTTGAACAAAATATTTAATAACATTAGGTTAAAGATTTGCTTTGATTATCCTCTGTAATCTGGGATAGTCTTGATGAAGGTCCATATCTTAACTTTCCTGCTGACTTCCCTAATTTCCCTTTATCTATATAACCTGTTAGCAACAATTCATCACAAAGAACAATTCATCACTTCAAATGTTCAAATGACATGTTTCCTCTCTTGTCATAACTTCTTTATTTTGAGATTGTGCTTTATCCAATTTTCAGTCTTCCATTTTTCTACATTTTACATACTATCTTTAAAAAACAATATCTGGCTGAAGTTCTTTCTTTGGCAGGAAAGGAGTAGAACATACAGGTCTAAGAACTGCTTTACCTGGGTAGATCATAAATCCACCTAATCCATTCTGCCCATTTTGATAATGGTTAGCAAGAGTTGTTTGAGGAAGAGCAAAAGCTTGTGCAATGAATTCAGTGATCTTACCCTGAGATATCCAACCTGCCTCTGATAGACAGTCAGCATACAGACTTCCTGAGACAGAGGTTGCATCCCAAATAGTTGGCAAGAGATGTTCTTGCAAGAATTTGTCTGATCCCTTTTTGAACACATGTAAACTTCTGGCTTCCAGAATATCCTGTGGCAATGAGTTCTGCTATGTACGCATGTGCTGCATGAAAACAATTCCTTTTGTGTGTGTGTGTGTGTGTTAATCCTGACCATGTTACTCAGAATGCTCCAAATTTCACATTGTTACAAGGAGTAGATCGTGGTTCTCAGTGTTTCTTCTCTTCACCATATATGATATTAAAACTTCTTCCATAGACCACAGCTCCTTCGTAAGGTCAAATCCTCATCTATCTTTATCTAGAAGGAGTAGAATAGTCATTTCCAAAAGGGATCCAGGAAAACTTTAGGCAGACCTGCAGTACATTTAATTTGAGGACAAACACTCATATTCCAAACACAGTCTCTCCATTGTGAGACAGGTGGTGGTGCTCTGCATCACCATCCAGCCATCTGTGTAACTCATTTTTGCATTTATTAAAATGTCTTTAAAGTCTGGGAAGTGTGGGGTCTCTTTGCATCTTACCCTCTCACAGGAAACTTAGAGCTATAAGACATGCATCAGAATCAATGAGCAAAAATTCATGAAGGGAGAGCACAGCACCTCACAACATGGTGAGATCTTTCAGATTCCACACATCTAGATCTGAACTGAGTTTCTGGAACACGCAGGTAAGCAGCCAGGCAAGCACCTATTTAGTACTCAGCTATCTCTCTGTTACCACATTGCTTAAGAAAAATGTGTAATTACTCCAGCAAGCAGTTTTACATGATATGTAGGCAGACTGTCTCTGCTACGCTTTAACAGCCTCTAGCTATAAATAACATTATTAGGAAAGCACATTGCCTTAGATGGAGAGAACAGAGATAATCACCTTTCTGACTGTCTAGAAATATATTTAGATTTCATGTTTAAAGATTAAAAATAGACTCAACAAATGCACTCAGTTTTAGACATTGAGTTAAGCTTCTTACCCAAATGATACAATTGACACAATAATGCCAACAGTTTATTACAAGTTTTAAAACTCATTAAAATGCTAGTCAAAAATCTGAGACCTCAAAAGGCTCTGTAATCAAAAGGTGAACATTAAGGCAGTGAAAGATTCATTCCAGGAGCTGTAATGCAGGTGGCTGACACAGCTACTCCCTAGCTGTGCACTTCACCAGCCTCCTGATGGACACAGCTGCCCTGAACTTCCACAGGCTTCAGCTTAGGTTTCTACCCAGTATTGGGACTGCTTTATGTAAAATACCAGCCTGCAAATTCCAGCTGGTTTTGGATGGGATATTCTGTGTGCCTCCCTGCAGTGTCAGGGACATTGGAAGTTAAAGCCATGTACCTCTTGTCCCGTCCATGTACCTCCTACACGTCCCAAATGTGGTGGAGGAAAAATGGTGGAGGAACCCAGAGTATTTTTCACTGTCCTCTTCATGGAGCAAAATGGAAGAGCAGTGCCTGCAGTCTATCCCTTACATCCTTCTTGGTGTTACACCTTCAAGTCCTCCTTTACACTGGGGGAAGAAAGACTCTGAGCCCTGTATCTCTGCTTATACTTTCGTGCCCCCAATTCAAACGTGACTGGCCCACGGATAAGCAGGCCTCTTGCAGCGTTCAAGTGTTGATGCCACGGCTTTCACAAGCATTGTTAGGATGCACAGAAAAGTCTGCATTGGATGTCTGCGCCATACACACTTGGGTCCATTACAGCCCTTTATGATTTTCTTCCAGTTTGGTCTGTGGAAGGCCCTAGCATCCTCAGAAAGAGCAGCTTTGCTCCTTAGCCTGCCAGCCTAACCTGTGACCAGCTGTACCCAGCGGTGGGCTGTCAGGTGGAATTTCACCAAGCAGATATACATATCTCAGTGGAAAAAAATTAATTGGCCAGACTTATCAAACCAATGAACTACATACCAGATTAGGACAGCTAGGTTGGACTTCCACTTTCTGTTTGTAGAGATGCAAAATAAATACATGCATACACTGAACTATATTGCCTGAACAAACAAAGAGCAGAAAGGAAGACGTAACTGGCCCACAGCCCATACAGGATGTTCATTCACACATGATACCTGCTCTGAACACTCCTTGCTATAAATTTAATTTTGGTTGTTTTCCTGACAGAGTGGCAATCCCACACCCAGGCACTCCCCATATGTTCTCAGAAAAGTTGTAAAACGAGCTCTCTGAGTCAGGAATTACACATTGTGGGTAAATAAAACTGATAACGGCCCACAGCCTCCCCACAGGCCTCTGTTCTACAAAGAATATCAGGTGTGGGATTTTATTGGCATACATGGTCCTGTGTGAGCACCACATATGGTGAAATATCCAATGTAAGATAAATTATTTTTATAGTTTATAAGGAATATAAATAAGATTATTTTTAAATGTATTTTTGTCTTCACCATTTGGTTCATCTGAAATCAAATATTTGCATCTTCTATCATTACATATTTGCTTCTGTTCATCATCTATTCACCTAGCTGGAATGACTTATCCTTGATCTTCATGTCTCTCCAAATTTCATAGCAGCTGGCTCTTTTTATAGTTCCTCATCTCCATTATTGCTCAAGAAAGAGATAATGACCACGGATACAAATGTGTCTAAACATGAAAACACTGAAAACATAAAAAACTCCTTTATGTTAATGGTTATATCACATGTTCAAAATACTGAATAGCTGAGAACACAAGTGACAACCAAGTTAAAAACAAACACCTTCATTATAAGCCTGACAGTAAGCATACAGCTGGCTTCTAAAGGATGTTCTACTTCCTTCTGCTTTCCACATACGTAATGTTTATTTTAAATTTCAGTGGACTTATGCAAACTGGACAGTTCTACAAACTTCTGATTAGATTGTTTAACTTTCTGGTGAATGTGTGGTACAATCTCTCTTTGTGACAAAACCCAGAAGACAAACATATTACAGACTCTTGCTGTCAAGATTCGTCTCTTTAATTCAAACTGTAACAACTCAAGGTCCTGGTGTGATGGTGAAGAAAGAACCATCATCCTTGCTTACACACAGTATTCAGACAGTGAATAATTTTTGTTACATCTAACTTTTATTTGTTTGATTCTCTAAACATCCACTTTTTGAATGGTAAACAGGGAAATTAGAAACCTCATAATAAGATCTTCCTTTAGTTAAAGCAAATTCTCCCCAGAGGAAGAGGCTGATACTGCATACTTTTATCAAACACAGTGCCTGTAAAGAAAGGTGAGTCTATGTAGTCTTTTTGCATAAGCATTTCTTATAGATTATTTTTAGATCAGTTTTACTTGCCATGAATATTCCCATGAATATTCCTGATCTAATCTCCTTTCTCACTAGGGAGAAAGCCCAGCTCTCAACAAAATAGATGAGAACCTTTCCATTAATTTCAGTGGGAATTATAGTGATCCCTAATGATCAATTAGCAGATCTATGTTTAGTTTTGTGCAAAGCTCTGCTAGGGGTGGAATTTACAACTATTTTGTAAAAGAATCATCTAGAAACTGGAAGTTTTTTCCTGTAGTCTAAAATCTCAGAGTAATTCATGGTCCCATAGGGTAATGCTGTAGAATGCATTATGAGAGCTAATGTGAGCACCAATATATAGACAAATATTTCATTTATTCACTGCCATCAGGGCTCTCAAAAAGAACACCCCATAAATTCTTAATGATAAGTACCTAAAATAAGTGTCACTGAGACACAATGAATCAAAGCAGAAAACAAACAAGGTATCATATTATAAGATCTTTTCAGTACTGTTTAATTATTACACCTGAAGAGGATAGTCCTCCTTTTTGAAAGACATATATTTCCAAAGGTGACATTTACATAGAACATAAAGTCTCACAGTTATAGTAGATATGGGGAAATCAATGCAATAAAAAGGTTGCCTTGCTGTTTTGTGCTGCCTCACAGCCAAGAGAGCCAAAAACAGATTCCAATTTCCAGATGAAACACATTTGTCCAAAAGGAAATATTAAGAGTTCTTGGGTTTGTTGGGTTTTGTTGTTATTGCTATATATGTAACAGTATAAAAACAGCATCGTAAATAAATATTAGTTAGAAGTGTAAAAGTAAATGAAGAAATCAAATAAAGTTCCACAGGATTTTACCATATCTGGCCAAACAGATATATTTCTGTGATAAGATATTTGTCTTTTGGGATGAATAAAAGGTGGGTAAAATATTTGAGAAGCTGGGAAATTATTAATTCAACAAAGATGTTTACCAAAAATGTAGGTTAATAACAAAAAGAAGTACTATTAAAAGGGAAAATATTGGCTAGAGGAAGACTAGGAAAGGTGTTTCTAAAACATCAGCCAAGACAACATCTTGTTCAATACTGTTATCAGAGAATTTGGCACAGGAATAGAAATGAGCTAATAAAAGATGGTGGCAATTTTTACTTGAAAGTGTTTGCCATCACATAGTGGGAACAGGCAAATTTAAAAGAAAAACTGGGCAACTTTAAGATCTAAAGTAATAGAAGTGGCACAAAATGCAACATTATCATTGCAAAGTCTTTCAATTTGTAAAAAGATTATTTGCCAGAACACACTGGTTGGTTTAAAAAAAAAGAAAAAAAGAAAAAAAAAAAAGGAAGAAATAACTGAGAAGATCAGTTGCTCACAGGATGATTATGAGCCACCAGTGTGATCCGACTGTGAAAAAGGCAAGTGCCAACCTTATAAATCCCTTTTTCAGGAGACATAAGAAACTATTAATGTCATTGTACTTGTGAAACCTTCTCTGTGTATAGTTCTAGTTGCTTGTGTTTAAGAAAGCTGAATGCAAGCTGAAGGAAATATAGTGAACAAAATAACAACAAGCAACTGAAAGTGCTTAACTTGTCTAGCAAAACAAGAACTGTGAGGTGATATGTTTTCTGCACTTCAGAGGTTAAAAAAAAAAAAAAGAGAGAGAGAAAAAATATTAGAGCTGGAGGACAATGCCAGGGTGGTTAAGGCCAAGTATAAATTGACTGTGGGTGAACATAGGCCAGAAATTAAGAGAAAATTTTGTAACCAGCAGGATGTCATGAGCTGGAAGAGGTTTTCTTATACAAGTATGGGGTAATACTTTTCATGAGATTATAAAGAAGAGAATGGCCACCAGATAGTAAAAGATTTGCACCTCTAAACAAGATCGCTTCCAAGAAAAAGTTTTACATACATCGATTTCACTCTCCACTTCACTTAAAGTCTCCGGGGGTGTTTTTGATGAGTAGATAGGTGAATCTGGGTCACTCAGGGGCCCAACTGTAGTTTTTTCACAAGCCCTGGAGGCTGATGATTGGTTGCAGCAAGTTCAAGAGCACATTAGCAATCAGATCATGAGCCAGAGGTAGGATGGATGTAGCTTTTGTCAGAATGTTTTCCCTTGCTGTGGCACCACACAGTATGCACGCACTGAAGAGAAGGAACAAATTATTTTCTCATTCCCTTCCCCTTTGTCCCATATTTGCCTTCATAAATGTAGCCCATTACACTGTCTGATGCATAAATATTTTCAGAGGAGAAAGCAGGGTAATTCATACACTTGACTTATTCCAGGTAACAGTTGAACGTAAGATTATTTTCTGGGAACATTAAAATAGCTTTCCACGGATAGAAAATACAGAGATAACAGGTTTTACATGTTTTTTTGTTTGTTTGTTTTTCAATAAATGTGTTGATATCACCAAGGTTTCTCTTCAAATCTATAGTTCTGCTAGGCATCTGTGTGATTTAATTGTAAAAGCAAGAACTGCTGCAGGTTGTTGAGAGGATTAAGATCCCAATAGTAATTTTTATATGATCTACTTGTAGTAGTACTTTCTTCTTTTGCCAAAGGAATTTCATGTGATAACCTTCACGGTGTTGTAGAAAGTGTTGTTACCTGCACTGTACTCATGGGGACCTGAGAGATTTTATCACTCACTGAAAAAAAAAAAAAAAAAGTATAGAAATACTATGAAGAGATCCCAAGCTAGCTGTCCTGAGGTCTAAGTGACTGTTTTAGCCACCGAATAACCCTCCTCTTTCACCCTAGCAAACATCAGCTGAGGTTACTAGGGGTTCCTGCATGTGAAAGGCCAACGGGATTCTTGCCTGGAATAGAAAGAACAGAGTGAGGCCACATATATTTCTAGTCTGTGCAGCTGAAATGACAAACAAAACACCATCAATACTTCCTAGTACATAGAAGAGATGTGGCTACAGAAGGACTCTTGGCACTCAAGCCCGTTAATTTTGGCTGTCTGAATAAAGGGTTGTGCTGTCCTGTAAAAAAAAAGGCATTCTGTTTCTGTTGTAAAAGGGCTATGTAAGAATGGAGGCAGGCAAATACACAATAGAGCTTGAAGAAGGAAACCTCTGACGCACTGTTTCAGATCTTTATCATTGATTTAACTTGTCCATGGCAAGGAGCTGTTGTTTATAGACCTCATGTTCCTCCCTGATGAGTGATTTGGGCTGTGTTGATTTATCAAGTGAGTGGACTGACTATGCTTTTGAGTTATTCACTCTGCTTTCTTGCCTTGTAGAAGCCAGCAAGAAGTTTATCTGGGGAGATGCTCTCTGAGGCTTCTGCTTTTTTCCTTTGTTCAGGCTTTAGAACCTACATCAAAGCTATAAGAAAAATGAGAAAAAGTGAGTTACTTTTAGGAACATGAGTCTTCGTCAGACCCTTGAACATCCAGTACTATTTGTACCTCAGACAGGTAATCTAAACAGCCTACTAACTTCGGCATTCATTTAGAGTTAGTCAATAAGAAACACTGAGATTAGAGTTGTGTTGGAAGTCATTTTTTGTTTGAGGGTTAAAGTCTTTGAGACAGAGTAGCAAAAAAAGATCTTACAATATCTTTGCTTTTCAAATCCCTAGACTGTCACTGGACAGGGTGAATCTATATTTTTTCATTATGCAGTATCCATACAGAAGCAACCTACCTTTTATTATTATGGCCGAGAGGTTTTTACTTTTGCCTGCACAAGATTAGAGCTACATATCCTTTGTATGGTGGGATTACATGAATGAGCAGCTCATCAATTAGCAGGGAGGACTTCTCTCCCTTTGCTAAAGCCAGGCCAGGATGAAGCAAAGAGTTAAAAACTGGTGAGCAAGAGAAGGAATGGCTCCACAGTCCTAGTAGACAGCCTTTCCCTTAGACAGGACCTCTGCAAAAATAATATTACTTAGACACTTTTGTCCTGGCTCCTTTATGAGCAGTGTCATAACAGTCAGAAAAGGTGGCTTTTCCTGGGAGTTGGGTTTGAAATTTTGAGAGGGGCTCTATGTCTTCTAGAAAAGAAGTATAAACTGTTAACACAAAAAAATGATCTCCTAAACCCCCATATTTTCAAAAGAAAGCCAGCACTGCTATTCTGAAGAGCCTTATGCTATCAGCATAAGTTAAGGTTCCTCTGAGCATGGGACATGTGTCTCCCAAGGGACTTAGATGATGGAACAGCTACTACTGCTCTCAGATGAGACCTGCAAGTCCTTTTTCTCAGAAAACATCTCTGTGAATGATCACAGAAGTATAACTCTATGCACTACAAAAATGTAGGGTTAAAGACATAAACTGAGGTTAGCAGCTTTTTCTGACAACAAGGTTTTCTATCACAGTTTTGAGTTTAGTCTCCTCAGAAACATTTTGCTACTGCTTTAGGATCAGCATTCCCTACTAAATATAGCCCTTGGTCCAGGCACGTACTTTAGCTGTAAAGTCCAAAAGCAAAACTATGCATGAAATCACAGCTTTGTCTACACAAAAGTACTCACCAAAAGTGCAAATGCAAAAGGGCTCTGGAGACTGTGCCTTTGGATATGTTCTGTGTCAGATTTTGAACCCTGCTGACTTCAAAGGTCTTGCACCGCATGTAATTGAGAACAGATCTACACTGTGTGTATTTAAATGGCTTTGCTTTACATGCATTATCACCAGTTAATTCACCTTAGGTGACATAAGTATTGAAGGTGTAAGTGAAGCTAAACTGGTAGATGATTTGTAGTGATGCAGTGTTACATACCCAAAAAGCCTCTCAGCTGAATTGTTTGAACTCTGCCCGTTGGTACTGGCGATACCATGGTTTTAGTGTCTCCCAGACATTGAAGTAACGTTCACATTGAATATGGCAACCTGGAAAAAGACATAAAGAAATCACATCTAGAGGAAGTTCCTTCTCTCCCCGGTCACATTACGTTTTGAGAAAAAGTGGCAGGCACCAGCTTTGAAGTGCAGCTTTGCCATGCTTGGCAGCAACGTTCTCTGTGCCAGCTGCCAGCGGAGCTGCAAGGTGATCTCATAGCCACCTTCTCAGCCTCATTTCCTGAGGAACTTGAGCTTTTCTATGCAGGCCATCTTTCCATTTGTACCTCAGTTTGTCTGTCATTCACCTCCTACCCTGGTATCTTCTAAATCTGACAGCTGTTGACAATCATGTCTGACTGAAAGGGAGAATTTCTGATGGAGAGCAGTTCCTACAGGTCTCCTGAAAAACAACAGATTGGTAGACGAAGGTGGGTGATATGAATTCATCCATTCAGAGAAATGTTCCAATATGAGCACCACACAACCTTCTAGCTGGACAATCACCACGTGTGTACCTGCTTCCTGATCAACATGCACACAGGTCACAGCATCTGCAGCACAGCCCCCAGTAAGGGACAGGGGGTGAAATGAGGAGAGGAAAAAAACAGAGAGTTATAGGAAACAAGAGCAAATTAGGATTGATTTGAGGACATGTAGCAGACATGAGGAGAATGGAGACATACAGGACTAGGGAAGTCTTATGGAATTTTGAGAGAAACTATGATTACCATGGGAAAATCAGATGAAAATCCATAGGAAGTTGGGCTTCCTTGTTCTGCTTCTCATGAAACAGGATACGTGGCACATGTGAGCAACTCCACTGCTGAAAACAGGGTATCTGACTTTAAATTAAGGGAACGCTGTCTGCCTCAAGTTGTGAATGTGAGTTATTTTCAAGCATAAATGGTGTCCTTGCCATGGAAGAAACAGGCCCCCACCAAAGATCAACAGAAGTCTCTTCTGTCACATACTTCAGCTTGCTGCCAGCATCTGATCCTCTCATCATTCATACTGCATATATGCTAGCTCACTCCCAGGCTCCCTTCTGAAGTGAAATGACTAGTTTCCTTGGAGAGGAAGCCTGGACACAGTTGACAGAATACTTTGCTCCAGGCTCTGCTCCAGACAGACAAAATGGACTTGGACTGCAGCAAGTTTAACTCCCTCAGCCCGTGGCAGTCATCTCATATTATTCCAATAGGCCTTGAGTCCTCAAATCCCCTATGTACCGTCATGGCATGTCCCAAGCAGGCAATGCTTACTTTGAATTTGGAAATTGCAATTGCATAATAATAGACTCTCAGAGCCATTAGGGACCAGACGAGACCTGTGCTAAGCTCTATCCCATGTCCTGCCATGCTGCCCCAACAAGAACTGCTCCTGAGCAATGTGGACAGGAGTCCTCTTGCACCACTTGGCCGGGGGTCAGAGTCTACCCTAGGGCAGCTGCCTTCATATTGCAGATGTAGCCGCAGAGAAGCCAGGGAAGATGCCAGAGCTCCCAGCTGAATGACTTTGCTAGGCTCGCTTTGGGCTTAGGGCCGGAATTTGAACTATTCACACTGATAGATGCGACCCCTTGCCAGCAACTTCCACTCAGGAGGCCCACACAGCTCCTCCAGTCTTTCTCTTCAGAGGCCGCTTAAAGTATTCTCTCAAAATAGATAATGAGGTAATAATTTTATTTTCCTAGTTGCTTAAGAAGAGTGTTAGAAGAGTTAATCTGGGGATCAAAGGTCTTTGTTAGCAGAGTCTTTTGAATCCCATGTGTGCAGGTTACAAAAATAACACAGAAACTGTACAGATCTGAAAATGACAGCCAGGATGGAAACCAAATCAGTTGCTACTGTTTAACAGTAGTTAGTGTTTTTTTAAATGTTTGGGTCAAGTTTGATTTTGTTGTTTTGCATAATTTGTTGTAGAATTTAGCCAGCTGCTGTATCTTTTCATGCAAGGAAAACTTTCCAAAAGGCCCTTAAACTTCAGTGATGAGTACAGTTATTTGTATGTCAACTGCAGCTTCTATTTATAGGATGATGAAAATATCCCCCAATCAGTAACTCTAACAGACAGGCATTTCATAAAAATAGATTACCAAAAAAAAAAAAAAAAAATAGACATAGTTTATGTTAACAAAAGCATTGATATTCCAAACTCTTGTGATCTTTATATTTAAAATGTTGGTAAATAGAGATGGTAAACCCATTCAAACACAAACACACAAACCTTACATACGATAAGGAATTATTTGGGTATTCAGGGAAAAGGAATGTTAATATATCCTATAGTGAATGAACATGAAAAATAACTGGAGGTTTTCAATGACTCACATAAAATTAAATTAATTGGTTTCTGTGATACCCAGTAGAGTTTGAATGAAGGCACTTAACAGAGGTGTATGTGTTTTTAAAGGGTGTTGATTTAAGACCTGATTTGTTTGAAGATTGACTTGAAAGAATTTCAAAGGATGTAGCTTAATTAAAAATATTCCAGACTTTGCATTCCTCACAGAACCTTTTGACCTCTCACGACATTTAATGCTTGAAGGTGAGGAGTTGACTGACTGCTTCTCACTTCACCAAAGGGACTCTGATCCTTCCCCGATGCAACAGCCATCATTAATTGTTGATAGGTGCTCATTACACCAGCCTAAAATAAGCAGCAAGAGAAGTGGCGGATTGGTATGTTGCAGGCATCGTGCGCACCACGGCAGGGGGGGGGGGGGCAGGTTTTCCAGCTGTGCATCAGACCTGGCTCACCCCTTCCAAAATCCCAAGAACAGAGCACATGCTCAAAGCTCTGTGTGCTGCAGCCATCACAACTTCTGGCATTCCCACCAAGGGAGAAATCAAATGGAGCTATCCATTAACAGGCCAGCAAGGAGCCATTAGAGGGACTCCTCTGCCCCCCGCTGCCTCCCATGACGGATGGCCTGCTGTCACTGCCTCCGACAGGCCTCTCTCAATGCAGGCTGTTTGCATTCAGTCAACACTTTGCTTTTATAGGCCTGTGGAGCCAAAGATTGCTAGGCTTTTGAACCCCAGGCTAACTTCTGTCTGGCTAGAGCCTCATTTTCTGAAGCCAAAATCTTTTTTAACAACTACACAATAACAAGTAATTAGGGTAAAGTCTGCTAATCTTCTCTTTTGGGCCTGGAGGTTATGTATTCAGAATCAGTTGGGGTGAAGGTAGAATTACTGCCATCAAAGCCTGAGGTTACTTTGTAAAAGGAGTTGAACTCCAGGTCAAGGAAATGTTAACTGGACAAAGAGAGATCAGGGCAGATAGTGTTAAAATTAAAACTGTCCTACTGAGATAATGCAGAATTGACTGCTTTGGCTCTGGAAACTCACTGAATGCAAGACGTGAAAGAAGGCAAGGACATTTCTTTCAAAAGGTGAAAGCATGGCTAGCAATAAAGAATCTACTGACTTGCTTTCATTTGGGAATGTATTTTTAACCTTTTCATTCATTAGACAAAAGTAAAAGATCCCATTTTTGATGGCACCTTGTATTTGGGCCATGCTATTTCCTAAAGGTATGCAGTTTACTGAATTAAATAATCTGTCTTAAATCTTTGTCTCTCACCAAAGCCCCAGCACAGAATTCATTAGAAATGGAGAAGTGGCCTCCCTTGAATTAAGAGTTCTGGGAGCAAAAGGGACTTGCAGTGTGGCTGGAAGGACAAACAAGTCCCACAGGCAGTGGAGGAAGCAAACTCCAGAAGTGTCCTGCATATAGCATGGGGCTGTGTTTTGAGCCTCTGCTGCTTGCATGTAGCACAGGTTGAGGTGTGATTTTGTTTTTTCAAGAGATCAGAGCCTAAACACTGAAAATTTGTCAATGTTCAAAATAAGATCACACGTTGTGCCTGGAAATCCGTCACAGGGCAGGGCAGCCCTCATTCCCCAGCATGGAGTCAGTCCAAAATTAATTCCACTCACTGCTGTCAAGGATAACAAATATGCCAGTGCCTCCTCGCCGGTATCAGAGCTGACAGCTCTGGCAGCATTGGCGGCACTTTGTTCTCCCCGCTGCTGCGAGCGGGCCCTTGGCTGCTACTGCCGGTGGGTGTTGAGTCCCTACATGGGAGCATAGGGGCGGAAATGTCAAGGCCAGCTATTTCACATGCCAGGTCCTGCTGAGCTCTGACATGGCCACCTCCTGAGCTTGCAGGAAATGGACAGAAATGCTTGGGCTTGAGCAGTCCAGGGGTATCTCTAGAAATCCTCACTTCGTGGTGGCAACTAACACAGCAGCAGACTTACATTGCAGTTCAGTTCTCAGGGCAAAGATGCATTTAATGCGCTGCATTTGCCAGCTGGATTCAGGCAAGTACAGTCAGACAGATATGTCTTTCTGCTCCTAAGCTGAAGGAAAAGGTCCAGAAAGGGTACCAGAAAGCTCCTCTCATGGGTCCTCTGCAAAGCTGGAGGGTCTTGGAGTAGCTGGCACAGGTACAGCGGTGGCTAGAAAACAGTTTTGTAAAAGACCAACAACTCTCAGTTCTGTGGTGGGATGTTTAACAGCACAGGAAAAGATATCTCCAGCTCCTCAGCTCCCTTCTAAGGAACTGGCATTTAAGAGCCCTGCCTGGGCTGTGAACAGGAGATTTGCTATCCCCTCTGGGAGAAAAAAAAATAAAAAAATAGCCAGGCTTGTTTAATTGCTTGTCATTTTGTTGGCATTTCCCAGGGTTTCTAGGAACCTGAGGCTGGCATCACCTTTATGAAAACTTTATCCATACGTGAACTAAATGAAACGGGTCTCGTCAGTCAAAGATTTCTTCCTTGATGGGTAGGTTTCAAGTATATTTTCTTTTAATTATACTAGAGTAAAATAATTTGTTGGTGATGACTAATCATGGGCACAAAGCTATTATTTTCCTTCTGAAACATTCTTCTGACATAGAGATAGAAAATGACAAGTGCATTTTTATGCTAATTATGGCCATGTGAATTACCCTAGATAGCAAAACAATGCTAAATTCCACCAAAGTGAAGGGTGTGTTTTTTTCCTCAGTCTAGGACAGGAGTAATGTCCATGGTACCATAGACATGGGGGTATGTTTCTTCAAGGATCAGGTTAGAAGTAACTGTTGTCTGCTACACTAGCAGCAACAACAAATCTAGTTAAAACTCTCACAGGTTAATCTAACCAGTGTAGCTGTAACATAAAAGAGCTCTGTATTTATGTGAATATGACAAATGGTCTTTAGTCAGATACTCTCAGAATGAAATGCAAACCCGTCTCCTAATTCAAATGCCCCCATCCGTGCTCTTTTCTGGTTTTGCTCTGCAAAATGGCATTTTGCTTTTACCAGTGAAAACTGCCGATCAAAACACCACACAATAATTCTTTGGTTAGGACTATATTTATAAGCACATTGTGGCTATTACACAAAGGTTTGTACAGAAAAGGAAGAAAAATTAGACAGAACATGATGATTCCTTATAAAATACTGATCACCTTCCGTAAGTAACTTGTCATTTTCCTGTGGGAGTTACCCATGTTACCAAGCCAGTTTGGGGGTCTTGCAGGTTTCACAGAATCACAGAAAGGTTTGCGTTGGAAAGAACCTTAAAGGTCATTTAATTCCAACCCCCCTGCCATGGGCAGGGATACCTCCCACCAGACCAGGTTGCCCAAAGCCCCATCCAGCCTGGCCTTGGGCAACTCCAGGGATGGGGCATCCACAGCTTCTTCTCTGGGCAACCTGTGCCAGTGCCTCACCACCCTTACAGTAAAGAATTTCTTTCTTATATCTAATCTAAGCCCTCTTTTAATTTAAAGCCATTACTCCTTGTACCATCACTACACTCCCTGACACAGAGTCCCTCCTCTGTTTTCCTGCAGGCCCCGTTTATGTACTGGAAGGTTGCTATAAGGTCTCCCTGGAGCCTTCTCTTCTCCAGGCTGAACAACCCCAACTCCCTGAGCCTGTCCCCATAGGAGAGGTGCTCCAGCCCTCTGATCATCCTTGTGGATGTGGAATCCTCTGGATTTGCTCTAGCAGGTCCATGTCCTTGTGCTGGCGGCCCCAGAGCACTCCAGATGGGGTCTCAGAAGCAGAGCAGAGGGGCACAATCCCCTCCCTCACACTGCTGACCATGCTGTTTTTGATGCAGCCAGGGTACAGTTGACTTTCTGGGCTGCAAACGCACATTGCTGGCTCATGCTGAACTTCTCGTCAACCAACATCCCCAAGTTTTTCTCCTCAGTGCTGCTCTCCATCCATTTGCCTGTATATGTGCCTGTCCTTTAAGACATAAATCAAATGTATGAGCCTTGTGTGCCCTCAGGTACCATCCAATTTTAATTCTTGAAGATTTTTTTTCCTCAAACCCAACAGAAACAGATATCATGAGGCAGTTTGCTTGTTCAGAAACCCCCTAGCCTGTCTTTCCAATTAATTCTACACTCAGACACTGAGGACGTAGTTGGATTTTATAGCTAAGCCAATCTGAGATCAAGCTAATGCCAAAAGATTCAGTTCTGTCAATCCCCCTATTGCCACTAATTGCATTTTCCTATTCCCAGCATTACATTGTGTCTGATGCTTTTCTGACCTCACCGTGTGCTACATCAAGGACAGGTCACCAGAAAAAAGAAAAAAGAGAAAAAAAAAAAAGGGATAAGTTTTGTTGAGCTTTGCAGACTGGCGATTGCTTTTGATAGTAGAGGAAGAAACAAGGGGCCACAACAGAAGAAGAGAAGGGGACAGGCTGCCTTTTCAGAGGCATCTGATCATCTGACTGCCTGGCCTTGCATTAGTCAGCACCCTGCACCCCTACACCCTTGCCCTCCCTTCTATTTCAATGCAACAACTATGACTGCTTCCCTTTTAGTCTGGTGACTTTTTTTTTTTTTTTTTCTGTGCAAACAACAGTTTGCCCATCATATTCTTGCCCTTGCGTGCACAGACCAAGCAGTTTAGTACTGCTCAAGCTTTGTCACGCACTCCTTGCCTTGGGCCATAACCCGTGTCTGCTTCCTACCATCACTGTATAAAAGAGCATTTATTAAATGCTCTGGTACTGAGTATGAAAGAACCAAACCCACTGTATTTAGCCAGGTCTGTGATTACCAGCAGATCAAAGACCTGCTTGACAACAGTTGTGACTTCTAGGCAGACACCCAAAATACAAAACCAGTTAGAAACTTCTACAGGGAATGAATCAATCCTCATCATAACTGTAGGTAGGAGGCACACGGAACAGAATCATTTGGCTTTCACCTTGGAACAATGCAGGTTCTTTCTATATTTCTGAAATAACAGTAGCTCACATTTACAATAATACATTAGAAAGTCTGTTCTTCCATTTTCATTTTTTTTCCCCAAGTAATGGCACTCACACACACAGTTCCTGGGCCTGACTCATCACCTTATTACTTCATTACTTCATTATTTCAGGGACTTCATTTATAGTGCTGCACCAACATGAACTATGAGCTCTGTCTGTGATACTTTTAGAAAGGAAAGGGTACAACGGGCTTCTCCAAAATGGCTCAGGATTTGAGACCTACTTGTCCAAGTTCCCTGTTTCATGACCCTTTGCAGGACCAGATCCCCAGGGTGTGAGGGCTCTGCACCTCCCAAGCAAGCTGCTTCCTTCTCCCTTATGCTGAGAAGCCAAAACACAAGGGCATTTAGATCATAAGTTAACTCAGAAAATTCCAATGGTGTGTGATATTGCCCTGTCCAAAGATTCCTGGCTTCTTCAATAATTAGCTGATATTATTGATTATTATGCAGCCTGCACTCTGCAATGCATTTTCACAGCCAAAAGAATGCCCCAGTGCCTGATTTTGCCAACAGCTAAGTACGTTAATAACTTTATTGACAGCAATAAGCTCATTGAACTCTGTAATAAGACTCAGCAATCCAAGGATGTAGGTAAGAACAGACATTCTGGAATACAGCAATATGCATGTTATTTAAGTTGAGCTACACACTGTACCTGGCTGTGTGGGACTTGGTAAAAGGGAAATTTTCTTTTGACCTCAGTTAATTATCATCTTTATTACTAACATCACAGTAATGACCCACAGCTCTAACCAGGTCTCATTAACCAAGGTACTATATAATCTAATGATTAAAATCCCTTCCAAAGGAAACTTGAATACACTTTGAAGCATAAAAAGTGAGAATCCTGTTAATTTTATTCCACCACAATTGACAGGGTCTTTTAAGACCTTAATGCTGTAATAACAAACTGAGGGCTCAAGTGTGATCTCAGCTACCCTTGTGTAAAGCCATAGGAATGCCATTTGTTTAGACCTCATTGGAGAGGTTGAAATATGCATTGCTGTATGAAGCAAAAACTCTATTAGAAGGATACTATTAAGGTTGTGATGTCAAGCACTTTGAAGGCTACAGGAGAACTTGCACAACTAGCTGCCACCAGAGACACCTCCAAGTGTACAGTTTAGCTGGCAATGGACCCTTGAAACTACCATTTTCTCACCTCTTGCTTTTCCAGCAGCAGTCTCCAAGATATCCCACTTCCGCCACCTGATGTGCATTTTCTCCTCTCTCTAAGCCAAAACGCGTTCACGGATCACTGATCTCAGCCATGTTTTGCCCTGGGAAAGGGGGGTGTAAGGAACATTTATACTGCACAGTGCAGGACACTCCAGCTAGCTATGATCAGTACTGCTGTGGTACAGAAACTACACAGCTCCTCCTGAAGCACTGTGTAGCCAGAGGAACCCCCAGGCATTGCCCCCAGCCAGAGGGAAGCCGCTGCCCTCACTTCTGGGGCTGGCAATTCTTCAGGCTGCTCAACACCAGGAGCCTACTCATCTGCTTTTTATTGCTGCTAACTTGTAAAGAATGTTCAAGATAAAATTACTTGGCACATGCAAATTGCCATCTTCCAAGTCCTCAAACTTTGGGCAAGGGGAGTTTTCCAGGGGGGCAGCGGGAGACACATTCCCCACACAATCTGCCAGATCTCTTGTCCCTTCCTCCAGGCACCCAGTGCTGAAGCTGTTCAAGGAAACAGAAACAGATTTTGTTGCAGACAAATCAAAAATAAATAATAAATAATACAAATAAAAATAAAAAAAATAAAAAATTAAAAAAAGGCATCTTCTTTAGAAAACTGGTCCAAGTCTTTTCAGATGACATTTTCAGAGGGATATTCATTTCTTTTTATCTTTATAGATCAGCCTGAGGCATTTATATTCGAGTCCAAAGAAAGTCTAGCAAAGTTGTAAACATCTGAAAAGAAAGTCCTGTTACAAAAGGAGGCATTGGTCCACCTTAATAATAGACATCGCTGCCTGCTCTGACAATAATTTGCAAATAAAAAAAGCTTTTGTTCATGTACAGTAGCCTGCAAAATGTCAATTAAAACCAAAACCTGGGCAAGGGATTGTAAAGGTATGTGGGACGACTAATCTGTTGTTCCTGTTTTGCATTCCCAGAAATAAGACACATTTTGACTGTATTTATAACAAAAACATCCTAGACAGAGTTTGGTGTTACCCAATTACCTAACAGTTAAATGGAGTATCAACTCCTAGCATGGGCTGAATTTCAGCATGGATGAGGGGTGTTGAGCTACATTTCTTCACAGCGGGCAGTGTTGGCCTGGAAACCCCTCAAACAAATGAATGTGATAGAAATACTGACACGGCAAATGCAATTTAGATCACTGATAGCACAGGAAATCTTCATCAGTCAAGCAACAGCTGAACTGTCACTGATGTTGAACTTTTTTAATGTGTCAATAGGTCCCCAGGACACTGAAGTATCATTTTAAAAAATAAGCAGAAAAGTTGTCTTTCGCTACTCTGAGATATTTTAACTTTCTAGTTCTGTCTTGTTCAGAAACCTAGAATATTACTGTATGCAGGGGAAAAAAAGGATCTACAGAG
Organism: Anas acuta; assembly: GCF_963932015.1. Lineage (NCBI taxonomy): Eukaryota > Metazoa > Chordata > Aves > Anseriformes > Anatidae > Anas > Anas acuta. The sequence goes on from NC_088979.1 coordinate 156,083,249, forward strand.
ATCACCAGTGTCCATGATGGTCTCTATATAGACACAGATAGCATCATCAAGGGGGCTGAGGTTGTTACGACCACCTGTTGGTGTCAGTGTCTCTACTCCTATGCTGATTTACACCACTGGACTGTTCAACCCATCAACTGAACAGCTAATTTGTTTTCACAAATACTAAATATTCCAGTCTGCTTTCAGTCTGTTTTTGTAAGGACACCGTTTCCCAGCCAAGGGAAAAAAACACCACCTTTAAACTACAGCGAACTTTTGCCCTGAGTAAGGCAAGTGTCAGCCATCAATCTGTTTTTCAGATGGCTTCACTTGCAGATGGGAATTTATTTCCTGCAGAGTTGAGGTTGGCAGGAAATAGAATGAAAAAAGAGACTTCCATGACGCCCCAAAACACGGCTTTAACAGAAAAACAGATAAATTAATTAAAATGGAAGTCTCAGAGTTATGCGAGGACAATGCCCATTTGGAAAGACGGAAGACCTCAGCAGCAGGACTTTCCAGAACACTTGTGCCTCTGGCAAAATGAGCAGAGTGCTTCACCATGGCCTCTACATTATGGTAAACAGACCTCCCACGTAGTACCATTTTCTGTCACTGGTATCTGCAGTGCTGGAACAGCCCGGGGATGGGAGAGCGCCAGCATTGCTGTGCGCTTCCTGCGTCCTGGGGATCACAGCTGTGAAGTAGAGCAGGGCGCACTTTCTGTTGCATTTCTCAAATATAGTCCTGAATGCAACTTCTGTCATTAAGAGATATTTCCTAAACAGACTCCATGCCCCCACTTTCCAGCTGATAATGATCTCCTTGTGTTTGCGCTAAGTCAACATCCTTCATCTTTGCCTTATGAGGGAAAGCTAAGGCTGTGAGTGCACCAAAATTCCCTCAGCACTTGCAGATTCCTATCATAACAAACAACAGAAAGCAGCTAAGTTTGGTTTTCTTTTTTTTTTTTCTTTTTTTTCCTTCCTTACTGAGACAACCACTTTACTTAAAAGACAGCAGCTCCTATACCAGCTTTCTGTCTGTGCTATCTTCTAAGTACAGCCAATAGCTTATCTCTCAGACACAGCACTGAAGGAAGGAGAAACATGATGCAGCACCACCCCTTTCCGGCTCTTGGGGTAAGAAAGGGCAGGGTCCCTGTACCCCAGTGACCCCACACACCATGATAAAACACCAGTGGGCATTTCCCTGGGGCTACGAGGTGCTTGGAGTAGACTCAGCCACCTTGTCTGTACTCAGCAGCTCGCTGCAGTCCAGGAGTTACTGCTGTGGAGTTACTGGGTCTGGCCCCATCCTTGTGCTCCTGCAGTGACTGAATGAGGCTGAGTACACGCACACCACATCCAACACATCCATGCCGTACACCCAGTGCCTAATGGGATATCAAACTGGGCTTAGGAATTTGTCCTGCCACCTTCACTCAGGCAAAGCTTTTACTGGTTTACAGCGGTGTAGTGTGAAGATCTAAGCTGCAGTCTCACTGAAGTGTTCAAGTACAGTTGTTTTTCCCAGAGTTCTGAATGAAGTGTCATCACACTCCCCAACAGGGAACATTTTTTGGATAACCTTTTCAGAATGCAAAAGAAGCTGAAGCAACACTCTCCATATACACAACTATTGCATCCAGCTTCAGTTTTGCCAGCACAGCCACCTTTGGTGGCCACATGCTTGGTCAGGTCCCTGCTTTCCATCCTTCCTGACCCTTTGGGAAGCCATACGGACCCAGATCTACACTGAGACAGGGAGGGGTGATGGGGAATAAGCTCATCTTCTAGGAGCTACTAAGAGGACAACGGTGGCCTTTTCTTACCTCTTCTGCTTATATACACCTTTTCTGTAGCTCTCTAAAATTGATCTGGTCTATGAGACTCGTCCTGTCATTCTCCTTTTCACTGACAAAACAAAGAGGATAAGGAAGGCTTAAAGCTGGGACAAAGCTGAGTTGATTTAGGAAATATGAGGAAAACAAGAAAAGTGTGACAGACGAAGGGTACGAAAATGAAAAAGAAGTAAGAAAGGACCACAGAGTTTAGCACAAGGCCTGTGAAAAAACAGAAGGTACAGGGGAAGAGCAGGACTGAGAAAGGACAGTTAAGAGAACAGGGAAAGAGAAGATGGTGAATACAATAACAACAAAACCAGAAGGAGGTGGAAGACATTTTGAAGGTGGTTGTCAAGTGGTCTCAAAGGCTGTGAGTGGGAAAGAGGAAATGTGAGAAGAGGAACCTGCACTATGAGCCATGCTATGTTATTGCACAGAAAGTGGAAAGCTAAGTGCAAATGTGCACCCAAGCACTGAGGGGAACCTTGACCTTGCAGGAGCAAAGGGGATGTTGATGCCACAGAACACAATTTCACCCTTTGTTTTAAAGACACAGATGGGTTATGTGAGAAAGTTCTGGTCTTGTGGGATTCACTCCTGGTATAGGTTTCCTTCCCGATATCCACATAGCTTCTGAAGTAATTCAGTATCTCACACTCCTACATTATAATATGAAGCAGGTTGTGATTTTTTAGCTACAAAGCATTCCCCCCCCCCTTCTTTACACACATTGGGCCTGTCCCTACAGGCACAAAGGATTTATTCTTCTCTTTACAAATTACTTTACCAGCTGAGGAACTGCAATAGCTGCCAAACGCCCCAGAAGCCCAAGACCTCTGCCCCATCCCAACGAGGACTGGAACAAGAGAGGGGAGAGAGGATGCAAGTAATTTAGAAACAAGTGCTGGGAGGGCTGCAGGGGCAAGCATATCCCAGCCTCAGAAAAGCCAGCAAGGGCTCATGTAGCATGTGCCATTGCCTTCACGCTGCTGGGGCACAGCTACTAGGGCATGAGCACGTGAAGGAGAGGTGAATGTTGCTGGGGAGAGCCCCTTGTCTCTTTTCCTTCCAAACCATTTATAAGTAAGAGCTGGCACATAAGCAAGTGAAATAATAATAAAATAATAACAATAATAACGATAATAACAATAATAATAATAATAATAACAACAACAATAACAATAATAAAATCAGAGGTTGAACCAGTTTGGGGATCGGTTCCAGTTGTAGTTTGGGTTTGCCTGCACCCAGTTATTCTCGTGCAGTCCCGGTGCACGTTCAGCCACAGTTTCTGACCAACAACCCTGCTCCAGGGCTTGTTTGAGGACAAACCATGGCTGGAACGAGTTTTCTGCTTGACTCTGCTGTAGGGTGTGTGAGAGCAAATCTGGCCTTCTTTGCTTGCTTGTCCTGAAAAATGATGAATTGCAGAACTACCCCTTGGTGTTAGTCATTCAGTGAAGCAGGAAGGAAGCAGGAAGCCCTTGTGAGCACTAACTTTTCAAAGCAGTTTGCAAAGAAAGCAAAGGCCCTCCCCTAGGCTACATCATCACACACCGCTGCTTACCTCCTCACCTTAACGGCTACCTAGGCACGATTAACATTCGCAATTCATTTAGCTCGAAATATTTGCCCGGTGCAAACAGCTGAGGCACTGCCAGCGAGCTGTTTCTATACGCAACACAGATCAAAAGGGGGAGGGAAGGGGAGCCCTACACTTGCTGAATGGGAGAGGCCCGACCGCGCTCAACAGGTTCAGTTCACACTGTGACCCTGCCCAGCTTCCTGCTATTCAGATGTGTTACTTCCCCTTTGTGGTAATGGCCTGTGGCAGCCAGCCAGAAAACACTATTAATTTCAGAAGTGGCCTGACAACAAACCCGCAGCGAAACGAGAGGAAGTGGCGGGGAGGCCATCTGTTGACTTCAGCAGAACAGTAGGGACGCAGCTATGTAGGTTTCTACAAGGAAAGCAGATTAATAATCCACAAAGAGGAAACTGGCTAAAATTATCCACAGACCATATTAAAAAAAAAAAAAAAAAAAAAAAAAAAAAGAGTCACTTGAGCTGCAGCTGGACAGGAAATTGCTAGAGCTGCTTGCAAATCTCCACTTTGAACAGAGCAGCACAGGGAATGCCAAGAGCGGAAACCGTTCAAAACTGGATTAGCACAAGCCAAGTTTAACTGCAACCCACTTCTACTTTCACAGTTTATGCACTCAATCTAGGCCACTACTGCATGAGACAGTGACTCACTTTTTTCCCATGTTTTGTTTGCTTTTCATTTCACACACTTGCAGTTGCTAAAATTACATGAAATGTGCTCCGGCTGCCAGGATCTGTGCAGAACCCCAGCTGACAGCCCAAGCTGGAGGAGCCATCCACCTCCCTTGCACTGCACATGGGTTTTGGCACCACCCTTCTGTGGGCCACTTCTCCTTAGGAAGGATGTTAGTACATTGCAGCAGGAAGTTTTGCAATCACAAGAATCACCCTTTTCCCTCCCGCAGAGACAGGGCTGCTTGAACGGTCCAAAGAGGACGTGAGGTGACTACAGGTACGTAGAGACTTTTCCTCTGTGGCTGCACGTGCTAAATTACAACGTGGCTGAACAACGACAGAAAATCTTTCACTGACTGCAAAGTGTTTATGGGTTTCTGGGAAATGAGTTCCTGCCAGACAGATAAGGAAAGCACAATCCCATCTCCTGTCATCCGTAATAGAATGGCCAACACTTGTAAATAAACCCAGAAAGCAGCAGCTCCTTGATCCAAAAAAAATAAATAAAAAATAGAGATCCTTATGCATCAGGTGCATCCCTGGGGTTGCAAAGGGATGTTGGAATATTTTGTGATTAACCTAAAGGCCTTCAAAGTCTTCCCTTCACCAAAGGCAAGAGCCCTGTATGTGTACAGTTTATTCATTTAAGCAGCAGTGGACCAAAGGGGAAAGCAAGGCTTTATTGTCTCTGGGGCTGTACAAAAGCTGTTGAAAACAATCATTACCTTTAAACAGAACCATATGTGTATGTGCCATTAACCACACCCACACAGAGGGGAGAGGAGGAATAAACGAGGCGGGTTCTCAATAGCCAAAAATAGTTATTTATTTATTAATAACTTAAGGTTTTACATTCTTATAATAAATTCCATCTTAAAACTTTTACACCATGAATTACTCTCCCTTATTGGCAACCATGTGCAGGTTCACTGTGCGTACACACAGGTACAAATGTTCGCACATACTTCCAGTTTTATACAAAAAAAAAAAAAACGAAAGAAAGAAAAAGACGCAAAATATTGCATTTGAAGTGAAGCTCCCTGAAGAATTTGTACAGAGGTAATGCACTGTTTTAGCACATCTGAAAGTTTTAAAAAGTGGTCAAAAATCTTTCGCATTCAAAGACAGATCTCCTCCCAGATGATCTATTTACAAAAGGTAAGGCAAAAAAATTAATTTAATTTTAAAAATATATATATCATGTGGAAACTACAACAAGAGTGTGAGGAAAAAAAAAAAAAAAACACCACAAGGGAAAGAAAAATATATGAAAGAAGAGACTGTACTTGCTCACAAACTTCTCACCATTGCCGTATCTCCCCCATGGAAAGCTTGCTTCAGTTGAACCATAAAATTAAGCATGCTGCAAATATATTCTTTGCAATAATAATCATTAAAAAAAAAAAAAAAAGAACAAACAAATAAAGCAGAGTTTATGAAGAGAACAAAAACATATATGTCCCTTGGATTGATCTCTTGAATACATGTGAATTCAAAAAAAAAAAAAATCACAAATCGACTCAAGATTAAATATTTACATTGATCAAGTAGAATACTACTGAGCTCCTGGCAAACAAGTACTCCAAATACACTAAGCTGAAATCTCTTTCTTTGGCTCCTCTAAATCAAAACCAATCAACAAACAAAATAACCAGTCTTCACTGAAGACAGAAGTGTACGCCGCAGATCCAAAAGCGCAGAGGGGAGCGGGGCAGCTCCGGTCCCAGGGAGCATGTGCTTGGCCCCGGCCAGCCTCATCCTGCCCCGCCGGGAGGCAGTGAGCGCCCACGAGCCCGCCGCGGGCATCCCAGAGAGCTCAGCGCCGTCCCTCCCATCGCAGCCGCCTGCTCCATACCGCATAACCTTTCCTGGCCTGCGCCAGCAGCCACTGCCTGGTACCGCAGGCCAGAAAAAGAGAAAGCTGCGTCTTCTTGATCGCTGCCGAAGAGAAACCAGTGAGGAATGATCCCATGAGACAGACAGGAGAAGGGAGGCCGCAGGCACTCACGTGGACTGCAGGGAGTCCACCTGGAAGACGTTCTGGTTGGAAGGGGTGGTGAAGTACAGCTGCTGGTTGGGCACACGATTGTCACAGGGGCTGCTCAGCCCCAGGGTCCGCTCAAAGTCCAGCAGCTGACCCATGAAGTTGAAGTTGGGAGAAATGTTGGACTTCTTCATCTTGACGATGTCATAGGCATCATTCATGGACAAGTTGAGCTTCTGCATGAGGTAGGCCACCGTCACCGTGACCGAGCGACTGATCCCTGCTAAGCAATGCACCAGGACGCCACAGTTCTTCCCCCTTGCTTCATCTGCACAGAGACAAAGAGGCAGAGAAAGACACATAAGATAGAGGGTTGGTAACTGATCTCACAGCACAAACAAGATTAGTATCGGGCAGGAAGAAAGGGCAATTCTGATCTCAGTGACTGGCAGGGTAAGGCAAGAGTTAACTTCACCGGCTTAAAACCAAGACAGGAGGTGAATCCACCCCCCTAAGCATATGCACAGGAGTCCAAGAACTGAGAAAACTAAGGAGACAAAGGGAGCAGGATACGCCGCATGACACTGTTTTAGAAGTCAGTTTTAAAAGACACTCTTTCGCTTGGAGATTTGCTTTAAATTCTTAGTCCCCTCGCCCCAGCATGGAAATCCTGCAATATGTCACTGAATGCCTTTTATACAGACCAGCAGACTGCAAAGGTCTATTAAATTATTCTCCAACTGTTGTGCAGCTAACAATGGAGGTATTCAGGCATTTTAAAAGAATGAGGGAAGTCACAGGGGACAGCCCATTAGGAGGAACAGGATGTCAACATTGGTTGAAAATGGGTTCCTTTGTAATAGGAAATGCATTACAATGCCTGGAGATTAGTTTCTTTGTGGCTTCCAGCCCACATTTCTTCCTGCTGGGCTCAGATTACCTACATTCTCCACTATTACCGGTATCATTCAACCGGATTACAGCACAGCTTCCCAACAGATAATGCGATGCCCACCCCACCGCACCCCAAGCGAGGCGGCTTTAGACTTTGTGTCCCCCCGTCCAAGTACAAACGTGAACGAGGACTCCTCGAGCCCTGGGGGACGCGTTTCCAAAGCTGCCGGATAACGGCGAAGGGCTGCCTAGCCGATGCACTGAGCCCGAGAGGTGTATCATTATTACCACGAGATTTAATTAAAGCCCTGACTATACATTTGCCAGGGATGCCGGTTATGAGTAAGTTGCATTTTAAAAGCTAAAATTAGCTTCCCAGAACGTTTCTTTTCATCACACTGCTCTCCAGTAGCCTCAAGAGGAGAAAGAAAAAAGAAAAAAAAAGAAGGGGGGGGGAGCATAAAGCCACCAACCCCAGACTCATATGCCTTCTCCCTCTGCCCTACAAAGAAATTTCAAGATATGCCCCATCCCGCACATCGCTCAGCCCCCAGCTTCCACACAAATGCCTCAGGGAGGATTTCCACAGCCAGCCAAACCAGGTAGACATTTGGTACCTGCAAATGTCACTCACACCTCTCAATAAATCTGCAAACAGCACCCACCTCTCAACTTAAACCAGCTTTAAATAAATAATAATTTAAAAAAATCAGAAAGCAGGGCATACCCCAGAGACCGTGAGAAATGCTACTACCTCTCCTCACCCCAAATCTCTTGAATTCTGCAAAATAAACTGACTTCTACCGCTTGCTGTGCAGCTGTTAGCAAATAACCGTGTCTCACCTATGAAGGAGATGGCCTCAGGGAAGAACTGAGACAGATTTTGGCTCCAGTGGTCAGAGATCGGGATCTGCTTGTACTTGAATTCGCCGGCGTTTTCAAAGAGATTAGGCAGGTTGGGGGTAACATTCAAGATGTATTTTATGCCAAACTCTTCTAAAACGTCCAGATTCGTGGAGTCCTTGGCACAGCCTAAGTAGAGGTAGGGTAAAATCTCCACTGGGAAGGAAGGCTGGTTGTTGGAGAGAGGGCTGCCATCGGAGTCGGTGGCACTATTGGGGTCTCTGTCAATGTCAGATTCAATATCTGATGAGGAGTCAGAGCTGATTCGGAGCCCTCCTAAACCCAGGACTGGCAGCGGAGGAGAGCTGCTGCTACATGAGCTGTCTAGGTTAGTTTCGCAGTGCAGGGCAAACTCGGCCTGGAACTTGCTGAAACCACCTAAGGAGAAAAGCAAAGCGAAAAAAAAAAAAATGCAACCTGATATGAGACTGCATGCCCGGTACAGCTCTGCCTGCAAGGGGACATCTGTTTCCCACCCCTTCCAGACCCGGGTAAAAAAGAGGAAAACGCCACACGGCCATGCAGACGGACTAACCTAAAAGAAGGTTTTAGCAAAATCGCCCGCTGCGGCAGCGGGGGGGCTCCGGGCGGCCGCGATTAAAGCCCAGAGCCGCTTCGCCCCGCGGGGACCTCTCAGGGACGGCCGGGCGGCACCTCCTGCCGTCCTGCCCGGCTCCTGCCGGGGTCCCCGCTTACCCCGTCCTCCCCTGGCTGCTGCAGCGACCCCAGCCCCCTGGGTGTCCTTAAGCAAAGCGAGGAGAGGGGCGCTGCGGGGGGGAGGGGGGAAGCACGGGGGCAGCCCCCGACAGCCTGCGGGGCCCGGGGGTCGCTGCGGGCGCTGCCCCCCACCCCTGCTCCGCTGCTCCGGGTTCGGGGAGCTCGCCTCCCCGGCCCCCCTCGCTCACCTTCCAGATAAAACGCCTTGCAGCCTTCGTCTTTGAGGCGCTTGAGGAGCAGCCCCAGCACGGACTCGCCGCCCGTGTTCTCGTTCCAGTCGCGGCTGTGCTCGTCGTACAGCACCACCGTGTCGGTGCCGCACCGGCGGGCGAAGCGCTCCCGGTCCTCCTCGCTGCTGGCGACGAGGGAGCGCAGGGGCAGGTTGCCCTTCTGCAGCCGCCGCAGCATGATGCCGGGGATGGCCACGTTGATGGCCGACTCGATGTGGGACGACTCGTACAACTCCTGCGGCCGGCAGTCCATCAGCAGCAGCCGCTCGTTGCCCATCTCCAGCTGCTCGTTCAGCCACGCCACAGATTTACTAATCGCCATTTCCGACGCGAAAGGGACGGGTCTGAGCGTATCTAGCATGAGGAAGGACGGGGGGCGCGGAGCGGGCTCTGGAAGCGCCCCTCTCTCTCACAGGGGCATGCGGCTGGCTGGCGGCGGGAGGCGGCAGCCCTCCGCCTCGCCACAACTTATCTCCCCCCGCCCCAGGGAAATGAATCACGCAGCCCCCCCGCACCGCCTCCCCCGCGCCGGGCGCCGGCGGAGCCCCGGGGAGGGCGCAGCAGCCCCGGCGGGTGCGAGCGTGTGCTGCTGGGTGCGCGCTGCCAGCCTGTCCCCGCTCTCCTCTCCTTTCTTATCTTCTCCTCTACTCTTCCCTTGCCTTTTTTTTTTTTTTTTTTTTTTTTTCTCAATGAATCCCTGAATGAACCTGCCTAATCGCCGCTGCAGCCCGAGAGCCTTCGGGCTTTTCCTCCTCCCCTCGTGAATGAAATCCAATTAACGTGCCGCCGAGCCGGGCTGCCCCGCTCGGCGCGGGGGCCGCTCTCCCTTCCCTCTGTCCCTCCGGCCCGCAGCCTCGTGCCCGTGCCGTGCCGTGCCCAGCCCCGTGCCGTGCCGGCCGGCGCCTCCCGCAGCGCTCCCCGCGCAGCGCGCCTCAATGGGCCCGGCGGCGGCGCGCTCAATGGGGACGTCGGGCGGAGCAGCCAATGGGGGCGCGCGGAAGGGGCCTGTTGCCGCGGCGACGGGCCGGCTGGAACAGGTCGCGGTGATGAATCGGTAATGAGTTTGTCATTCACAAAAACGGAAAGGAATTTCCGCTCCGGATAAGCCGAGTGCAAACAAGCGGCGGCCGCGGCGCGGCGGGCGGAGGCCGCGGGGGCAGGTGAGGGGGCGAGGCCCTGCCCCTGCTCCCAGCAAGGCCGCCCCGGGGGGGCACCCTCCTGCCCCTCTTGCTCCCCCTCAGCGCCTTTTCTCCGAGCCCCCAGCCTGCGGGGAGCCGGCCGCGTGTCCCCCCATTATCCCCCATCGCCCCCACCGCCCCCCCAGCCTGGCTCTCCCCTAGGAAGTGGGGGGGAGCAGCCCTGTCCTCAGCTGATCCCCACGGGATCCCCGCCCCCGTTAACCCCGCAGCCCCCCCCAGACACACACACCCACAGACACACGCACACACACACACAGACACACACACGTCCCCGGGTGGAGCCCCCCCCGCCGCCACCCGTCCCCCCCCCGCTGTCCCCGCGGCGGGCGGAAGGAGGCTGCGGCCCCGCAGCGGGGGGGCTGCGGGAACGGGGCCCGGCGGAGCGGCGCCGGGGGAGCCGGGGCCGGAGGGGGGGCGGGAGGAGCGGCGCCGGGGGCGGCGGAGCGGGGAGCGGGGGCGGCCGGAGGCCGGGCGGGGCGGCTGCGAAGTGCGGCTTTAGCGCACGGCTGAGCGAAAAGCCAGGAGCGAAAATAAACCGGGAGAAGCCTCGAGGCTAATCCCGCTGCTGGCGGCGTCTGCCCCGGAGGAAAGTCGTTCCGGTGAGGCCGGTCCCGCCGCTGCTGCGCTGCCGGGCGGTTATTTTTAACCCCGGCTGCAGGAGGCTCCTCAGGTAGCGAGCGGCTGCCGAGCAGCCCCGCGCCCCCCCGCAGAAGCCCCCAGTGATGCTGAGGGAGCTGGCACGGCACCCGCCGCAGGGTCCGGACAGGCTGACACCCAGGTGGCACCAGCGACAGCCGCCCCAGAAGGGACTTGGACAGGATCCTCGATTGCTGCTTGTTTCGAGGGCTTGTGAGCGGGGCTTCAGCGTTACATAAATTCTGCGCTGCCCCTACACGGGAGGATTTGGCCAGTGTGAGACACAGGACACTCACACCCCACCTGCTTTGTCCCACAAATTGTCAGGGCCACCGTGCCCACCACGGCCCTGACCGCTCTCCTTAAAGGGTTTCCAGGCCGGTGCTGCCAGGTGCTTCCCCTGCTCGGCTCTGTATTTCAAGGCACACTATCTGAATGTTCAGAATCGTGACAGATCAAAGCAGGAGCCTTCGTGTATTTTATTATGATTTTGATTTTTTTCCCCTCTGCTATATTTAAGCCTTTTGTTCTCACCCAGGCCAGGGCTCAGGCAGGTCAGCAAACTTCGGAGCTGGCACCATCGGTTTCTTTTCATCAGTATGGCAAATAGCACAGTCCCATGCTAAATAAATAATCGGATCATAATTTAAGTCCTACTTTTTTTCCCTTGAAATTGATACTGTGATTATTCTTTATTTTTATTCTCAAGTATAACATATCAACTTAAAATTTTACAAACTAATAAAACCCAAACCTCAGCCTTCCTATCCGTGGGTGTCAGGCTCAAGAAATTCAAAGTCTGGAAATGGAAATTTTGCAAAGCATGAGCACCTGAAATGGAAATTCCCAAACCTGCTTAATAGGGCCTTCAAGAGAGGTGTTTCTTTCTTAAGGTGCAGTATATTGCAGTGCTTGTCTTACAGCTATGTTAAACATTTCTCCTTACTCGTTTATGCCATTAATGTGTATTTTCTCTGATAATCTGCATCCCAACAATCAGAGTCACAGTCAGAAGAATCTTCAAATGACAAAAAAAAAAAAAAAAATTCAACTTGAAAAGCAGAAGGAGTCACATCAAACAATGGTGAGTGTGACCTGAGAGTTAGAGACTGGGACACATTCAGCAGAACATTGTGACAAGTCCCAGCAAGCTCAACACAATGGCAAATACAATTTGTTCCTTGTAATCCACATTGATATTAATTTACAAGTTTTTTCAGGCTTACATTGTACATTGATGATTTTTTTTTTAATGCATAGAAAAACTTCAGCATATTTTCAGAGTCTGGATTTGAAGAAGACAACAAACCCCAAATAATTTCCATCAAATACTTCCATATTCATATAAGGTAAACTTGCCTCTCTGATGACTAAAATATTTTAGGAAGAAAATACATTCTGATTATCATCTTCAGGGCATTTTCAGTGACGTTTTATGGCAGTGGTTTAAAATAAAAATCTTAGTCATTCAACATTTTAACTGAAAGCAACATATTATGCAAGCAGTTTATCAAACCCATTGAGATACCTGCCTAATATTAATCCAACAATAAATAATGATAGCATTTAAAGAGATTTTCATCGTTAGCACTGTCAGATCTGATTGAAATGTTATGAATGTTAAGGTTAAGTATATGAAGGCAATAAAAATTTAGATGAAGCACGCTCAGGAGAGTTATATTTCCCAGGAGGATCTGGGGGCAGAGACTAGCTGTGAGGATGGCTATTGCCAGCTCACTGCATGGCAACAGTTCGGGGTTGGCGTTTGCTGAGCTGAGAGACAGGCAGGAGATCCTGCTCTGCAGCAGAGTGAAACAAGTGAAACAGAAAGGACACCCTCTGTGCCAGGACTTCCCTCTGCACCACCAGCTGAAGATCACTGGAGGAGAGTGAAAGCTCCATTGTACTTTGCTGTCTTTGTGTTTGCATGCATGTGTGCCCTCGCTGTCCCTCTCTCTGGCTGAACCACGTTGTCCCATCGGTCCCTGAAGGCGTGCAGGAGTGGACCGTGCTGCCATTTGGTGCTTTATCAAAGACCATATCTACAGCCCAAGCATCACCAGGTCACTTATCCTTCAACTTCCAGAAGTTTTTATTGTACCCAGGCAGTGAGAAAAGCCTATTCCTGTTCACCATGACCCCGTCATTCATACAGCCACAGGAAGAGAGAGCTTTTGAACCTTGCAATTTTTGTCTCTGAATGGTTTTTGTTTGCTTGTTATGTTTTGTTTTGTCTTGTCTTTTTATATCTCCCTGGCTGTGAATGAAAACTCTTCAGCCTAGCTCAAAGCATATTTATTGCAAAAAGCCTGTTTTGCTGCCTTTTTGACCAGAGACCTGCTCATTCTTTGCAGGTGTAGAGGCCCAAATCTCCATAGACTGAGCTAGCCATAGCATCTCGGCCAGAGATGGAGACAAGAGTGGAGGATGGAGATTAGAGTTCAGTGTTGCCTAGCCCTATTCCTTCATGTTTCTCCTTGTAACAGAAAACCTTGCCCTGAATTAGGCAGACAGGATTTCTACACAGTGTAATGGGAGAGAGAAGTACCAAAGAAGGTAGGTATCTATGACATCTTGAAACCAGGCCGGCTGGGCCACTGTGAGACACTTCACGGCCTGGGATGCTGAGGCAGCAGTACAGGGACATCCTCAGGAGGCTAAGTACTGGTGAAGTTTCTTCTTGAGTTAGACACCAAGAATGGGAAAGTTTTTTTTTTTAAGTGCTTTCATTCTCTAAAGATGCAGGTTCACACCTCTCTGCCATATGTTTTGGAGCAGAATTTGACAAGAGTCTGTCTTTCTATGGGAAAATGCAGGAAAAAGAAATAGTAAAGGCTTTTTTGTTCCTTTGGTCAGACCTTTCCCATGTTGCATAAATAAATATTTATGATAGCAGGGAGTCCAGCCTTGGTTTTCCACATGCCACTGATGACTTGAATCAAAATGGCAGAGCGACCCTTGGTCTTGGCAGTGCTTTATGTCAGGCACATGAAGTATGCTCTGAGATTGCCTGCTGCAGGAGGCCAGAGAGCACAAAACATGCTGACGTCAGGATTTTGGTTGAGATGTGACTCAACTCAATGCTGGGTATGCAGGTGCTTGGGAAGTGTAATGGAAATATTTCACCGCTGAGAGGTCATAGCCATGAATTTCAAAGCTCTTGTCTGTCAGCCTTGGCTGAACTAGCCCGTGATGGCAGCCATTCAGCTTCAGATGTCAAAAGTTAGCTGTTCCCCTTTTAACAAGATCTTTCCCTTAATAATCACTTTCAGAGGGTCTTCAAAGAGGACAAATCATGCTATGGAGCTGCTCAGTCCCCTCCACTACCTCTAAATGGCACCTAGCATAACCAGCCCTTACTTAAGTAAGGCACTTAAGCACCTAACTTTGAAGCCATGAGTTTTGCCTCTAGGTTTGCCTGCAAATCCCTCTCTCAGTTTCTTTTAATTTCAGTGAAGTGAGAATTAGCAGCCTGTCTGTGTTGGCTTGTGTGAATGATCTATTTGAGCATAGAAATACACAAATCACCATAGACTAAACCGGCCATAAAATAGAGTGCCTTTGGTGCAAAGGCGGTTAGTGCAGGGTGCCGCAAAGGGAGAACCAAAGCGCCCTATAAAGCATTTTACTTGTTTTATGCAAAGCACAAACAATTTATGGAAATGGTATTTCACTGATTATTCAATGTCCAATTATTCACAACTAAAATAATTCCTGAAGTTGGAGAAATAAAACACTGAATGACTCCATTTAGGAAATCCTTTTGACTCAAGTGCTTTCCTTGAAACAGCAAATAGCTGGATGACCTCAAGCACATATTTAATTGTGCCTTGTAATAAAGTAGCGTAATTAGCAATTACTTAGGAATGATGCTTTTAAATACTTAACAGCTACTACAGAAATGCATTTATTCAAGAGATTTTGTTTTCTTTTGAATTCTAGGACAAAGTAAAAGTTTCCATCTGAATGTAGCTCATACCTGAGTTCCTCAAATTGTTCCCCAGGGTGTGTAAAGGTAAGCAGTTTTATTTGACAGCACATCTCTAACGGCTGTAGGGCTCTCCTTTCTTAGAGGATAAAACTAAGCTTGCAAGAGGGCAGTACAAGGCATGCATTTTTTTTTATTTTTTTTTTTAGGTACTGCCTTTAGTGGCAGGTTTGGTGGCATTCACCTGTGTACCACTTCATAATGGTTTACGTTCTGCTGGCAACAGAAACATGACACAGGTGGGTAGCTCTGCCTTGAAAACAACAGACGTGAAGAGAACAGAAGGCTAGGTGTCCATACTTTTATAAATAATTACATGTTATTTTGAAAGCTTTCAAGTAAAAAAAGAAAACAAAAACAAAAAAATGTATAAAGGAGGCAAAAAAGAGAAGCAGACTAAGATCCAAAGGGGATACTAGGGCAGTGATTGCGAGAAAATACTGATATGCCCTTACATTTGGTAGCAGTAATAAATTAATAAATTAGCTTACAAGTTGGAATCCAGATTTGTATGATTCTGTTACCTGTGCAGAGGAAAACAGCAATTCCTATTCAAAAATCTTGATCTGCATTGCAGGAATATCCTGTGGTTCATACAGGGCCAACAGCGTGGTTATATTATTCCTCTGCCAATGCCAAAGATTTCAGTAGTGTCCGAAATGTTCCCTTGTTCTGTGTGTCGGTGTGTTTTTCTCTGACGTTTCCTGCTATTCAGGGGCAGCCTATGTCATGCTATACTGGGCACACACATCACAACAGATGAGGCTGCTCAGAAAATGCTATAATCTCTTTAGTGCAGCCCATTTTGATGTGCTTGGAAGGCTTTATTAGGCACTAGCACGTGGGCTTACCTGGGGAAGCATTAGTGCTATCACTACAGCGTGTGACTGCACTAGCACAGTCCCATTTTCATCCAGTTCACTCATCCCATCACTCATCCCACAAGGAAGTAAACCTGACAGCATCAAGTAAGTGTAGAAAGCAACTCTCTGTTCCCAACTCTAAAAATTTATTTTCCTCCCCACTTGCAAAGTCCCCAATCCCACTTCTCTCTCCAGTCACTTGCTCTGACCATGGGAATAAAGCCTGGGATGACTGAAGGCTTTTTCTAGACTGTGAAAGGAGTAAACAGACACTTTGCACAGTGCAGGTTAAATCAACTGTGCAGAGAGCAGAGCAGGGACAGCAAATTACATAAGAAAAAGATTTTCATCCTGGGACGGGCATATTCAGGAAAAGAAACACAGCACAGCTATCTCATGTTCTGGTTCCAAAGAGAGGCAATTAGGAGCCTAACCGAGGCATGAACAATTCAATTTCCGCTGCCTGTTTTTTATATGGCCACTGGAATGTGTCCTGGGGACCTGGTGGGGCTGAGCACACAGTTTGGCTCCAGGATGTCACAGGGATAGGCAAGTGGATAGATATATGTCCTGGCACCTGCAGCCCCCATTTAGCACGTCTGCTTTACTTTTCACAGATGTAACCCCCGTGGGGACCTTTCCCAGGCCATGCAGTACCTGCATCAAATGGAAAGCACTGACTGAGGCAAGAATTTCCTTACTGCTGGGCCTGGGGGTTCCCTAGATGCCTAGATGCTCCCTAATGCTTCCCTAGATGTTTCCTGCTGCTGCCAAATGCACTTTGGTAAAATTTATTGAGGGGAAGCACCAAACTGGTGATCTGACGGAGATGCTAAAACATCCTACTCGGTTAAAAAAAAAAAAGAAGAGCTCAAATCACATGCTGAATTTGCAGCACCAGTGGAGTTGCTGGCATGAAGGGGACAGCATGTGACTGGTCCATGCGTGTTTGTGTCCTGAGATGCAAGAGTCTGACTTTCTGGTGTAGTTTGATATATTTCCCCCCACTGCCAAGTAAGTAGTGGGTGATAAAAGAAAAACTGCCAAACAGTGGTGTCAAGGGGTCACCACACCTCCTAATTCCCACAGACCCACCTACTAATTTCTTTTTATCTGGAAGTCTGAGAGACCTTGGTTGGTAGAAGAGGGAAAACAGTAGAAAGAATTTGTAGATAGAAAAAGTGTGGAAAGGATAATGCACTAAACATGGAGCAGCACTTGAAATGTCAGGGTCAGTACTGGGTTGGGCATGTTACTATGAAAGTATATGTTTATAGTCCCTCTAAAAGGCATACATCTCAAAGTATGGACAGAAATGGTATGGTAGTTATTTCTGCATCCCTGATCCAGCATTTAAGAGCTTTGCAGTATACAACATACCTTGAAGATTGGGAGTGTATAAGTGTAATTTCTGCAAACATTGACAAGAGAATTCTTGATGGTTTTTACCTTCACTTTACCGTGCCTAGATATTGATGAGGACATTGTGGTAGAACTGGCCCATCTAAATACCAGGTTGTCGCTTAGCATGTCAGAGCAGCACAGTGTGATGATCACAGTGCTGCTTGTGGTCACAGCTCATCTTACTCATTTGGTGCACAGTGCCACCAGCATACCACAAAGGTAAATTGTATTAAATTACTACTTTCTCTGAACAGGTTTATAGTGTAGCTGTGAAATATAAACTATTTTCACAAAGCTTCCCATTCTGGCTAAACTGTGCAGCTAAATCTCTCTTCGAGTGTTGACAAGAGGTTGGTGTACAGATGTCTACACCCCTGTGCTTTCCAGTGATGCACTGGAGCCTCCCTGCTCTCTCTTAGTGGTTTTCTTCAGTATCTCTTATAAATCGTTTTTGGTTTGGTTTGGTTTGGTTTGGTTTTCTTTCAGTCCCATTTTGCATCAGTCTATTTCATGTCATGGCAGATCAGAGGAATCAAACATTTCTGAACCACAATGGAATTTGAATGAGAGAGATATCAAATAAGACCCAAGCATGCAGAGAAAAATGACCAGGATGCAGCAGTGGGGTGCTCCCTCTCCATTCTGCCTCACAACACTGCCATTCTTGGATGCTTCTTCCCGTTATGGATGGGCAGGATCCTCAAGAAATGGATGATCCTTTTTTTTTTTTTTTTTCTGAGGGAACTGTAACTTCTTGAATCAGGGAAATCACATTAGAATTACGCTATGGATGATGTATCCTAGATGGTTAGGTCCTCAGATACGTAGAGGAACGCTTAGTGAGTCAGCCCTGCAATTTTTGGTGGAGTAGGTCTATTCCGGTGTGTGGGTGTTCACAGAACAATTACGTAAGTGTCAGGGTAGCGAGGAACTTTTGACATTTCTGGCAGCTTAACTGAGTTCTTTTCAGTCAAAAATACTCTAATTGTTGTTCTCTTGCATTAAACACACATCATTCCCTTAACTGGATTGGGGGGGGGGGACATTTTTTGAAGCATCACTTGTCAGGGTAAGATATTGGAGCAGTTTTATTCCTGAGAAAACAGGAGATTTTTCACAGTTACAGTGAGACGAACATTTGTGAGAACCATTTTAAATCATATAAGAGGGTGCGAAAGTTGCCATGCCATATGCCTGGAATTTACTATGGTAGAGTTAATTGCTGCCACTGAATGTAAGGGCCCGTCAGCTTTTTCATCATCACACCCACCCTCAACACCTTTTTTTCTTCCCTTTTTTGACTTTAAATTTGCCTGTCTTTTTTGCCTGTATAGTTTTTGATCTGCAGAATGATAAAGCAACCTCCAAGCTAACTCTCTGAACACCTTACATCCTGTATTCAAGGTGAATAGGTTAGGTACCCCACTGACATGGGGTGGATTAAATTCCAAGGTGACTGCTCTTCTACATGTATTACACTGGGAAACAAGGAAAACTGGTTTGTCTCCCAAGAGCAAGATACCTAAATTAGTCAAACTAAATCAGTGTCCAAATGACATTTTCAGGGAAGATTTCTCTCTAAAGATCAGTTAGGAAAGAAACAAAATATGATAACCATTTTCTTTCTTGTTTGATCCAAGTTGCACCACAAAGCTTCCATCAAACTAACCAATTTTTTTTTTTTTTTTCCTCTGGATAAATATTACATCTTTCAAGTGATCATGACCTTGAAACCCTGTCTATTCTTCTACATGGTGCCATAGTGAGGCAGGTCACAACTCTGAATGGTGCTGGGCATCCAGCTGACATGCCTGAGTGATCATCTGGCAAAACAGCATTAGTCCATGGCTACTGGAGAGTCAGCAAAGGGATGTAGGATGTTTTCCACCTTAAAAAAAATAAAAATAAAAAAGTGTATTTTCTGTCGTCAGGCACAGAGAAGGGCTCTGTTACCTGTTCTCTGGGGACAGAGGGAGAACTGGACCTGTATGGGGGTGCTTGTCCACATTGGCTATGTTAGGAAGTCCTCACTGAGACTGGAAGTACATGAGATGAGAGCCGTGACAGTGACCAGTGACAGTTCATGATGAGGAATCACTGAGATAACCTGTGTTCTTTGGGCTCCAACCAATTTAGTTTTGGCCAAGAATTTTCCCAATTAGTGAGGACAACTTCAGCCTGGGTGTTCCGGCTTACTGATATGTACATTATGCCAGCTCAGACTCTTAGCATAAGGGGGTTCATTTTATCACTTGCCTCTGAAATTCGCAGATTCAAAGTCTGAATCTGCAATCACTGCAATAATCTAATCGATTCTCAAAAAAATTAGAAAATTCTGGAGATCCGCAGTGTGGGTTTATATCACTTGTATCCTGGTGGACTGAAGGGATTCATTGTTCTGGTGTGTGCAGGAGAAATTGCTTAAATCCAATGAGCAAAAACAAAGGGACTCTCAGTGCCTCATACTTCCTCTCCAGGATTTGTGTGAAGTAAATAAAGGAACTAAGCCTTCTGCAGTGAGTGCTCGGTTTGAGAGCACTCTTCACTCCAGCTCAGTGCTTTCAACTGCCACCCGTGTCAATTCACGTAGTTACGCTGGGAAAATTGGAGGCAAATAAGATGGAGTTCTTGCATACCAAGAGCTCTCTATGCTCACTGATAAAATTTGTCTCTCCTAGGTTCAGACACAGACTAATTATTTAAAAATAATTGCTCCCACTCCTTTGAGACCCACTGACAGCGCATGAGATGCCTCTGCTATGTCATGTAGGCATGAAGTGTTACATCCTCATAGGGAGAGGTCACCTACCCCAGTGCTCAGCATGTGAGCAATGACAGCCAGGGCAACCTCCTGAATGTACAACAGAATATATTCTTTAAAGGGTTTTATTAGCTGTGTTGTTTTTTTTTCTTCCTGAAAATCTACAAAAATAAATGCATGAATGCCGTGTTATTAACTACTAAAGCTAGGAGATATATTGCTATGGGAAAATACTGATTACAATCTACTAATTGTCAGATGCAAATCTGCTGCTCTCCGCTGAGGAAGTATCGCTTTATTCAATCACTTGGCTGATTTTGTCTCATCTGAGTAAGACAATCAGTATTCTCAAACTAACAACTGGACTGGAAACAAATAGAGCAGTAGATATTCTGGTTTTAGTGTCAAGGCAACTGTAGGTAAATTGACCCAATTCTCTTCACTGATATGTTCCTTAACAATTAACAACTGTAACATTAAAATAGTAGCAAGAAGCAATAGCAAAGTTCACAACCATTAGAGTAACAGCAGTTTGTGCAGGAAAAAAAATAAAAATAAATAAAAATAAATTGCAGTGCCTCACTTCCCTGTGAGTGATGTTATAGCAGTTTTTCAAGATTAGCTGACATAGTAAGGCAACAGCATTGCCTGGAATAGGACCCATGATGTTGATTGTCTATTTTCTCTTGCAAGTATAGCCCACATTGATTTTGCAACTGAGTCACTGCAAAAAATATATTGCATATTACTTTAGAAGGCAAATGAGACCAAAATTACAGAGAAATTAACCAAGGGCTTTTTATTCTCTGGGTTTAGAATTGATTGGGGGCTCTGATAATCCATTAAGCTGAATTCAGCACATCACCTTTAGAAGGAAGGGGAAAATGAACTTCTGACCGTAGAGACAGCAGAGATGAGATGGGAAAGACATGCCAGAAGGACCAGGTCCAGCTGTGGCAAGGCGAGGTCCAAGCAGGGGTTACAGGTAAGGCCACGGTGAGGTGACCCCAACAACTCCCCTACACCGGCAGCTGCACTGTAGATCTGTGCAGCTCCCACCCGGTGCCCCTTGTCTGCCTTCCCCCGCCCCACCTTCATATGCTTAGCCTCCAAAAACTATGCAAACAGCCTCCATTCACTATGGCTTACAGTTTGCCTAGGAACAATTCCTGAGCACCAGAGGTATGTCCTACAGGCAAGGTCGTGTGGCACACTGTGACAAAAGGGTTACAAGTACCAAGCATTTGCTGAGGCTGTTTTTGCCTAAGGCCACCCCTCAGAGCAGGAGCTCGCTTGGGGGCAGCCAGGAGACTTTCTGCTTGCACAGGGGGTGCTGAACTTAGCTGAGGTCGGGGAGAAAAGAGCAAGGGCTGTGCAAAATGGAGCTGCTGGACCTGAGATAGAGCCCCAGAGGACACGTGGTCTCTATCTGAGAACAGGCTGCCCACCTGGCCCCTTCTCCATCTGGGCTCTCATAAGCCTCTCTTTCTGGGAGAAAGGCCTTAGATGAAGTATTCTTAGAGGCTGTTTTTTTTTAGCTCTTTGTAATCGGCCCAGCAAGGACATTTGTTGAAACCCAAGGTGTCTGTTTTTGTTTCTACCGCTGGGTGAGAGGGTACCTCACACTTGCATGTGGTTTGATCTAATCCACTTTTGGAGGAAGTGCTAAATGCTTCTCGAGAAGTGGCTAGGAGGGTTTTGTTTTCTGAGTCCTTTACTTCCCTCATGTTCAAAGGTCTTCTAGGAAGCAATTTGCATTGTTTTTGTTAGAAGACAGCACTTCTAGGAACCTATAGTCAGTATATACTTGGAAGAGAGAAGATGAGCCTATCATTTCAGAGGAATCAAAATGAATTCCTGAGATCTGTATGTCAGAGATTTCCTCTGAGGGTTTTCTTAACATAAGATCCATGTTCTTCTGAAACTTCCCATATGTTCTCAGGAATATGTTCTCTTAAGAACATGTGGGCTATATTTTCTATCGAGTGGCCCTTGGACCAGGGTGAATTTACTTTTCAAGAACTGGGGGTTTTAACAGAAGCAACCCAAAGATCATGTCAAAGGATGTTTTTGCCCGTCTGTCAGTGTCATTTGTGAATGATGGAAAATCATCCATATGGCTAAACAGACTATGTCTACTCCCCCACAAGTAGTGACTTAGAGGATGAAAGAAATATTCATCCTGATCATCTGTTTTGTAACAGGATATTTAAGCTTTCAAGAATGCCATTATTATTGGGGAGGAGGGGAATGGGCAGCAAACAGGATCTGTAATAGATTACTGATGCTGGCAAGCAAGTAAGCCATAGGGCAGGAAACCTGCCTGCACCCCACCAGCCCTGCTGTTGCTCAGGAAGAGGGGTTATAGGCCTGCCATAATACGAAGAGGAGGAAAGAAGGGAGAAGGAGGCAGTCTTACCATGGTCAGTTAGGAGGTCAAGGAGAATAAGTGGGTTTTGAAAAATGGTAGGGTCTTAAGAAGGAGTGGGGCGGGGTGGGGGAGGAGGGGGGAACATCTCTATTGCATGTGAAGAGAGGACAGAGACCAGGGATAGGGCCATAAATCTGGTTCTGCAGACACATCTGGGAAAGCTCACCCTGATGCTTTGCAGGGAGGCTGGCAGTGGAGGAGGCTGAATCTCAGCTCTGTGTCTTTGGTCCAGTTAAGCAAATGGCACTGTTCTGACCTACACTGGCCCAGGTCTTGTGGCCATCTGAAAATGACCTCATTTGAACTCTAGTTCTGAACTAAGAAGAATGAAAATTGCAAAGCTCTTTGCTTCTAGTGAGGACTTCCAGGGTTGGTATTAATAGCTCTGGTGAACTGTAGTCCATTGATTTAAAGCACCTGTGCTTCTGCAAGTCAGGACTTTATCAATTTTTTATCACTTACACAGGAAGAGTGCTGGGCTTAATGCTATTTATCCAGCTGGACATATTGACTTTGACTTAGGAGATCAAA